>NC_039360.1:115151273-115469526 GCF_003573695.1 Papaver somniferum
GGAGGGACCGATTGGTCCTGCATGGAGGAGGCTCGCCGGTGCTCACGTCCATGCTAGCTTATCTTGCGAAGATGCGATCTAAACCACTCGATTCGACCGGCGAAGAGGAGTGGTCGAGATCTGTTTTGAATTAGAATCCTGTGTCGCAAAGGATTCCTTAATGAGGCGTGACATGCCACCTTTGGGCGCACGAATCGAGGCGTCTGGTCCTGCCTTGCTCTGGTCGGTCGGACATAGAGGTAGACGGCCCACGGTGATCATGTAGATACTTTCTGAACCTCCTTAGTATATTCATGCACCCTTCATCCAGGCTGGCGAAGTTGCACGCTCGTGATCGACGACACATGTAATATGCCGCAAACCCTAATTAGGGTTTTGGATCGGTCATGATCTAGCAACTTCAACCGATCGGTTTTGAAAGTTGCGCTCCTCCCTTGGGAAGGCCGATTGTGTGCGACCCACATTGGGCAGGCGGTGAGCATGTGTATACTTGCTCCACGGTCCTGGGTGTGATCTAAGCCATCCAATCATGCTTGCGAAGTTGGATGGTCGTGATCAATTTGGATTTCCATGGTTTCTCAAAGCATCGCGCTAGCACTGTTTGGGCAATCGTTTATTGCTCCATAGCTTGGCCGTGAGAGAACCGATCATGTAGGTGGAAAGTGGGCCCGTCAATGGGCGTACCAACACTTCACCGATAGATCGCGGGACAATCCAAACCGCCCAACCGTGCCTGCGAAGTTGGACGGTCGCGACCTATTTTGAGACCGTTTTTTGACTGTCTTGTGCATGCTAGCCACTCGATGCCTGCTCGACCGTCCTCTTCAGGGCTGGCGTTTTGCGGCTATTGGGGGTAAGACATGCGTTCGACCAGCCAGGGCATAACCAGGCCCGCTGGTGGTCATTGTGTGATAGCCTGCTCCCACTGAGGATCGTCTAGGCTATCAAATCATGCGTCCAACCTGCGTGGTCATGATTATTTATGATACTGGCACGAGCAGTCCAGATTATACTCAATCAGGCTAGTATAACACACCGAGAGGAATGCTCAATCGGGCTAGTATAACACACCGAGAGACTTTACTCAATCGGGATAATATAACACACCGAGAGATAGCCTGTACGGGCATTTCGTGCATGCCTGACTATTGACACTCGGAGATTCGTGTTACTCTGTTAGGAGCAACACTCAGTCCTCATGCTGCACCAATAGTAAGGGTTCCCGGGAACAGCACAGGAAATACAAGGCTAATAAAGTATTAATTAATAATGCTATAAATCCATAGAAAATCGGGATTGTTGCTTTTTGCTCCATTCTAGGTGTATTTAATTCACAGGGATTGTTGCCACATGCTCCATTCTAGGTGAATTAATGAAGTGAAGAAGTATTCATCACTCAAATGGCTTTATCCTTTATAGAATGTCAGCCTATTAAAATTCGGTTTTACAATTTTAGCCTTTAAACGTAAATCCACCATCAACACTTATGAACAACCAATGCGTGTGACTGAGTATAACCTTTCACGACTTGTTGTGTTCTTGGTAGAACTATTCACAAAGGCCTGACTTATGTATTGGTATGACTTTTATTAGTGAAACCGATCTTAAGTAATCACCTGAGATGGTATGATCGGGTTTGTGATTTTTTGTCTGACCAAATATGGGAAAGGGGAACCGATCCTAGTAAGAGGTGCAGTACATCACAAAGGGGAACCGATCCTTTTATGAGGTGCAGCAAGGGGAACTGATCCTATGGCCATGTGCAACAGGTTTTTAGGTACAGGGGAACCGATCCTATGGACATGTGCAACACATAAAAGTTAGATACCATACATATGTGGGGAACCAATCCTAGTACCTAGTCAACCGAATTTTGGAAAGCTAGTATGACTATGCATAGTACTCACATGGAAGGTAGAACCGAAACTTGTTTTGGTAGAACCGTTAAACCCATGATTGTGATTGAATGTTATTAGATCAATCGCATAGTTCTTGAAAGTCAGATGAACCAATTCTAAACTTGTTTGGAGGTGTGGCAAATCGGTTTCAAGGTTGTAAGTGTGAAAGAGAACTTACAATGTTAAGATGTCGACATAATTTGATCACGTGTTATGAATGTTTATTTCTTTAATTGTTCAAAGTTATTCCTTAATAGCGAAGGGAAGAGAATCCCAGGATCGAAACATAAATAAGTTAAGAATCTTTTAATTAAGGTATTTAACTTCATTTTGTAGGAAAATAAGAATTAGTAATGTGCATTTACTAATTAGAGGTTTTCCGAGAGATTTCAATCATTATTTTTGGATAGAGCATTTCCATGAATTATGGAAACTGAATTTGTGCTTTAATGAATATCTTGAGAATATTTTCGGTTTTGGAAATTCCTTGGTGTTCAAACTTCCTTGTCTATAAATACTTGAAGTTTGCCTTTCTAGCAAACTAATCCTTCGTAACAACAGACTTCCTCTTTGTTGTGTTGTTACTAGTGTAGCCGCCTATTCGGAGAGGAGAGTAACCTAATTAGGAGATATCTCTTACGACCGCTCAGTTTAAAGTCTTCTTTGGGATTGAGAATCTCTAACGTGTATCGTTGGTGGGAAACTAGATAATTGCGGTTTATCTTTTGTTTTCTTTGATTTGATTGATTAACGGTGGTTGAACTTTGATTGCACCTAGTTTGTTTATGCTTGAGAATATTTTCTTCTGATATAAGATTCACTCAAACTAGTTCAGAGTTTCGACGGGGATCTTTAGACTGTTGTTAGTTCTAAAGACGATTTTGTGATAATCCATTGTTAACAGACTCCGTTCTGTGCGTGATTGATCACAAGAGATTCAAGTAATTGTGTGCAGGTTTTTATTGAAGATCTAAGAAGATTTGAAGACGAAGAAGATATTGAAGATTTCTGATTTGTGGGTTCATAATCTTTGGTGTGCACAATACTTGTGTCGGTAAAAGAGGATCCAATTAATAATCGGTTTATCTTTGTGATAGATTGGATTGATTAATTGAGTAGGTCGGCATCAACACAATTATTTGGATTAATAGTGTTGTTGGCTTAATCTTAAACGATTACTTGGGTAATTGAACATAAGATAGATCGAAGGACCTGACGAAGGAGTTTATGTTAAGATAAACCGAAGAGCCTTTGTCCAACTCATATCACTTGGTTGAATAGAGTTGATACCAAACAAATTTGTTGTTCCTTTACTGTTTGGAATACGAACCAAAGGAATTGTTCCAAGTACGTGACTTATTCATATGTCGGAGGCGTGGGAATACAGACGGAACTAAGTGAACTATAGGTTTAGTTGCTTGGTCTCAACTATACGAAGTTAGGTGTAATTTTGTATAGCGGCTTAATCCTGAGAGTATTCAATTCTGGACAAGGTCCCGAGTTTTTTCTGCATTTGCGGTTTCCTCATTTAAAAAATCTTGCTGTGTCATTTACTTATATTTCCGCATTATAATTCTTGTATTATAATTAAAGTAAATTACACAAACGTTAATTCCTATTTACTTGATAAGTGAATCTTATTGTGTTTGGTTAAGTCCGAACCTTTTTATCAAGTAACATACTTCGTTGTTGTATTGTCTCGATATCGTATCCATAGACGATCACACGAAGTGTGAACCCATTAGTTGTATTTTCTCGACTCAGTCCATAGACAATCACTTTCGGAGAAAGGACTTATAGGTAGGAAAAGTTTTAGCTTGAGGTATATTTGGGTACCCTCACCTTTTCAGGTTAACTATTTGTGAACCAACTAAGTGTACACGTTTAGGTACGGTTACTCAAACCTAAATGAAATACATTTCATTTGTTTATGACAAGCTAAGTTTCGATCTAACGGTTGAAAGATATTAGCTTGTATCTAATCATGTCTTCATATAACGGTGAATATTGCATTCTTTGTTACTAAGCTAACATTGATTGCAAACCCTGATTTGAAAACTATATAAAGGAGAACTCTAGCAACTGGAAAAACTAATCCCCACACCTCATGTGTGATACTAGTGGGTTTAGCTATAGTCTATTATCCTTTAACCTTAGGTTTCTTCTCGAGACCCTGTAGGTTAACGACTTAAAGACTTCATTGGGATTGTGAAGCCAGAAGAAACTACTTCTCTTGTAGTTGAGCGATCTGATCTTGCCATTTTCTATCGTCTGAGTTCAATTGAAAGAACTGACTTGAGATTATATCTCCGATAGGGAAAGATAAAAAGAAATCACAAGCATCTTCGTCTCATCATTTATGATTCCGCAGTATCCTGTTTCGCTACCATACGATTAAGATTATTGTGAGGTGATTGATAATTCTAGGATGTTCTTCGGGAATATAAGTCTGGGTTATCGATTAGTTCTTATTCACCTTGATTTTATCAAAAGATGGAACAAAACTCGTAGGTTTATCTGTGGGAGACAGATTTATCTATTACCGTAGACTTTTCTGTGTGATACAAATTTTTTTATTCAAGTCTTCGACTTTGGGTCGTAGCAACTCTTGGTTGTGGGTGAGATCATCTAAGGGAATCAAGTGCGTAGCATCCTGCTGGGATCAGAGACGTAAGGAGCGCAACTGTACCTTGAATCAGTGTGAGATTGATTGGGGTTCAACTACAGTCCAGACCGAAGTTAGTTTGTAGTAGGCTAGTGTCTGTAGCAGCTTAATAAAGTGTGGTGTTCAATCTGGACTAGGTCCCGGGGTTTTTCTGTATTTGCGGTTTCCTCGTTAACAAAACTTCAGGTGTCTGTGTTATTTCTATTCCGCATTATATTTTGTTGTATAATTGAAATATCACAGGTTTTGCGTTGTATCGATCAATTATGAAATCCAACCTTTGGTTATTGATTGGAAATTGATTGATCCTTGGATATTGGTCTATGGTACCATCCAAGTTTATATCTCTTGTTTTTAATAAAGACTCGCAAATTTCTATTTGCTTGAGTATAGATTAAATCAAGAGATCAAGATATTAACTCCTTGATATACTTTTTATTAAGATTGAGTCTGACTGTCTAGTTGATTCTCTTAAAAGTATATTAGAGTTAGTCCATACAAATTTCTAATCGAAATATTGGGTGAGGTTGTTAGACCCCCGCATTTTCAAAAGATACAAGATAACCCCTAAAAATTCCACAGCCGCACTCCCCACAAAGATTTGGCAATTAAGCACAAGTTCAAAATGAACTCTCCCCATAAAATGTCATCCCCGAAGGAACAACAAAGGTGACCTTACTTTCACAAGAAAAGAAGGATTTCTTTTGGACAAACAAATCACATGAAAAACATGAATTTGAATCCAAAATTAATCAATTGAAATAACCACAAGAGAACCCGTGGTTAGTTCAATTGAAAAATACAACCAAATTAATCACAAGAAATCCCATGATTAAATTAATTGAAATACACAACCAATTAACCACAAAGTGACCAATTCAATTGATCATGCTCGAATTAAGAGAACTTATGGAGCAATAACTAAAATAACCAAAAGAGAATGATTAATTTAGTTGGTTATGTGATAGGCACATTTTTGTGTCTTATATAATCTCAATTGTATATATTATTAGT
Source organism: Papaver somniferum (assembly GCF_003573695.1). Classification (NCBI taxonomy): domain Eukaryota; kingdom Viridiplantae; phylum Streptophyta; class Magnoliopsida; order Ranunculales; family Papaveraceae; genus Papaver; species Papaver somniferum. Next base: position 115,156,851 of record NC_039360.1, read on the forward strand.
GCTCGATTTTATATTTATTATGGCTTTTTATGTCCCTGTAGGTATTTTTGGAGAAATAAGCTTTTGCGGCGAAATTGGCTAAAAAAGTGGTTTTTGCGCTCGTGGGAGAAAATTACTATATGGACTCTCACTTTGGATAAGGGGCATCCATTTTCAGGCAGCTGCTAAAGGGAAACCACTGCTGGATAGGGGGAGGTTATCATCTCCGTTTGAAAAATCAAATTTGGCGAGAAACTTTTCTACCACCTGTGTAATTGTCTGAATGTGATTTGAGCGATATTTACTCGGATTTTCTGGATCGGTTGGATTTGATTGGGCTTGTTATGAGTTAATAGGGTCAGTAAGGATATCCAGTAGTGAAACGAAGGCAAGTTTCACTGAATTTCCTAAAACAGAAGACGTGAGAGGGACACAGATATTCACAGGATTGTTTGGATATTTTAGGAAGAGATATACTCGGATATTTTCCGTAGTTTGATTGCTTCGGGGTACTGCTGTTGCAGCCGGTGGTGAGTCTGAGGAGGGACAATAAGAGCTCGAGTCTGTGTGACAAAGTTTGGCAGTTGATTTTCGCGACAACAAAACAGGGGACGTGAAGATATTATCTGGTGTCGGGTTTGAAAGAAGGAAAGATACGTGAGAGGAAAGAAAGAAATATTCTATACAGATTTCATTCTATCTTTAGAGTTTGTAAAGAGCTGGAAACCGCATAAGAGAAGAACTAGAAAAGGAAAATTGCCGAGACTTTTGCCGAAAGAAAACCAGAGTTTTCACCGAGATTTGATTGGCCTGTTGAGTATATATAGGGTGGTTAGAGTCCAAGGCCAAAAGAGGAGAGTTTGGGGGGTGAAGCAGAGGAGACGTCGGAGCTGCAGGAGAAGTTGCAGAGTACCTTCTCTGCTGGTGAAGAAGAAGACGAGCTGAAGAACATAGGACCCAGTTGGACAGTCGCAGAAACCGTGATCTATACTTTCAAACTCAATAGATTTGTAACAATTTTTCCAAAAATTATTCTAAGTTCGCAACAGTTCTGTTAGGGTTCTCTGTAACAGTGGGTTCTGTAACAATTATAACTGTTACAAACACACTGCTTTATACCTCTTCTTCAATAAAACACCTTTTTGAGCTATGGATTATTATTTTGAGCGTGTTTTCACCATGAAGAGCTAAAACCCAACACTGGGGTGATGGAGGAAGCCATTCTCTACGCGTGTGGTAAATCTATTTAATTCCTTTATGACTTTTGCACTATTTTAAATTGATTCATGATTTTTCTTAATTGATTGTGATTTTTTTTTATGACGTATGCTTGGTCTTAGTATTTTTGATATGTCATGCTTGTGATTTACAGTCAATCTTTTATAAAATCTACCTTTGCAAAGAATAAAGAGTCAATATTTATTATGTTATGAGCTATAATTGTCTGGAATTGATAGTTGAACCACATGAATATGAGAATCGATGGAATCTTGAGTCTCAGTACCTCTCGATATCGTGACAGTATTTTGTATATATTTTCTAGTATTAAGTCTAAAATCAATCTCTACAAGTCTTTGGACGAACTTTATTTACCACTTGAAAAACTACATCATTATGCTCGACATAGGGAACCTTACGGAGCAACAACTAAGTTAATCATAAGAGAATGATCAACTCAGTCGATTGTGCTCAACATAAGAAACCTTATGGAACAACACCGTATATGCACAAAAATGTGGATCGGAGATCGACCAAATACTGCGGAAAATAAGATTCATCCTATTTTCCATCACTATTTGCACAATGACATACAATAGGCTTCATCCTTGTAAACAAAAGTTTTATCCTTTATTCCATCAAAATATGACATAAAAGGCTTTAAATTTTGTAATGCCAAAAGTTCATTCTATCTTCCATCAATACATTCATATCGACATAATAGAGATAACTTTTGAATAAGTATGGGACAGTCACAGGTTCACGGACGTAAACAACATATCTCATAACAATTTGCAATATATAAAACCATAAAGATTAAAATTGAAAAAATCATCTTCCAAAAAACTTAGAATTTAAATAAATAAATCTAAAAACATGAAGATGAAAAATCGTTGGACATAGCTATGTGTACTCACAATAATGGCTATTCCAAACCCTAGTTAATCTTCTAAAAAAAGAAGATTTACTAGACATTGTAGAAACATATCTCAAAACAACGAGAGATAAGTCACGGAAAGATTAGTTAACATCTTCATCATCCGAAACCATAAGTGTGACTTGAATCTTATCCATGTCATCCTTGATATCCGAAAACTTGGTAGCAATTACAAGTAGTTGCTCTTTAACACACCTTACTTTGGCATTAATCTTACAAACATCTTTGTGAATTTCATGAAGAAGATTCATGGAAGAGGAGTCGCATGAGCCATCAAGTGTGTTGAACCTTTGTATCTTGCAATCATTCTCCTTCATGCGATTGAAGGTACAAGGTCGGACGAGCTTGGGAGAACCAATGGAGTTCCCAATTGGATCTATATCGAAAGTGCGACAAATTAAATCCTAGATTCTTGTCGGAGGATATCATCGATACCATTTTAAAAATGATGAAGCCACAAATGTCGAGACTTTGAAATTCCAACACAAGAAATTAGATCAATTCCGCAAACTCACGACTCCAACAATAATTCTCAATCGTGGAGGGACAAAGATTAGATATTCCAAGTTTAGAAAAAGACGTCAAGGCAAGACTAAGATCATTGGTAGGAAACTTACCTTCATTCCAAGCTACACTCTTACCACGTAGACCAATGGAGATGGTTTCATAAGAGGGACGTTCATGACAAGGTCTTGGAAGGCGATAATTCCCAAGAGGAATATTAGTAACCTTCGAAATTAACTCTCTAGTTACATGAACTCTTTGTCTATTAACCATGGTCATGAATTCCAGGTTATTAAGATTAACATCATGGATGTTAGCATAGAAGATTCTTGTAAGAGTGTCAAAACCTTCACCAAGACCGTCAAAGATGTTTCCAAGCTTGAATTTTTCAAAACAAACTAAATATTCTTTATGTCAACTAGAGAAATCCAATTTCTTTTCTAAAATAAACCCATTAGATGAAATCTGTTCAAAAACTTCAGCACATGAATTACTGACAAATCTAATCCTAAGAGAATTTTGATCTATAGGCAAATTCATGCTAGAAAATGAAGAGCCCAAATATTTTGAAATTCCTTTTGAACCCTTGAAATTCACCATGAGATCTAGAAATTGGAAGAGAAGACAAGAAGAAATCACTTACTTTGAATGAACTTTGAACACCCCTTTTTCTTATTTTTCTCTAAGGAAGATTTGATGGAGAAAATTCGTGAACCCTAGAAAGTTCACGTACGCGGACTGATATGAGAAAGAAGAAGGTACGCATACTTATTCTTTATATGCCCACTAATGGGCTTGGACCCGTTTACGAACCGCGACCCACCAAAGGAATGTGGGATTTTCTTTGATGTTCACACACCAAGGTTGTGCATCCCGTGAAAGCATAATTTGTGAGAAAGCTCTTTAGAACAGAATGATATGTTCAACCAAACTGTACACACAACAAACCATTTCTTGCCCCATCTCAAGATATATACAAATGGGGTAGTGCCAGGCTTGTTACCAAGAGGCATAATGTCCAGAGGAATCCTCATGCAACATTTCTTGTTGATATTTGTGAGCAGTCCCAGTGATATAATCAAAGTAATGATGATAATCAGGGTTGTCAGAGCTTTCTATCTTCCTTTTCACATGACTAGAAAGAAGATTCTTCTGATATCTTGACCTTGCGTCAAAAACATGAGAACCCGTATTGGATCTACTTGTGTTGACAGCGTGTTCAGTTCGTACATCATTATTCCATAGTTTTACATGTACAGAACTTTTATCGGGTCGATTCTTAAACTTAACAGAATTAAGTTTTTCTAAGAATCTAAAAACGCTTTCAAAATCTCTAAATAGATCTTTGTCAATTGATCCATTACGATAGTATTTCTCAAAAAGTTTAAGATTTAATCTAGTGAGAGTCCATATCTTTGAGCGTAACGAACGTTTTCTCAATCTTCCCTTCTTTTTAATTTTTCCTTTAGATTGTTTCTCATCATCTAAGTTTTCCAAGATCTTAGATGAAATGAGATTATCATGAGAAACCGGAGGTTTTTTCCATAATAATCTTCGAACAATCTTTAAGGATTTCTGGCATGCGTTACAGATGCCAACATCAAGTTTTCCAAAGAAATTTCCCATAGGGAAATTTTTAAGGATCAAACAAACACAAACTTATTAGGTTTATAGTGTTTGCCTGTTCTGATACCAATTAAAAATGCGGGGGTCTAACAACCACACCCAATAATTCGTTTGGCAATCTGAGAGGACTTACTCCAATATACTTTCTAGGAAATCAACTAGACAGTCAGACTCAATCTAGAGTAAAGTATATCAAAGAGTTTAATATCTCTAACTCTTAATTGAATCCGCAATCAGCAAATAGAAATCTGCGAGCCCGATTAAATAAGAGGAGTAACTTGAACGGTACCAAAGATCAATGTTCAAGTGTCAATCAATGTAAATCAACAACCCAAGGTTGGATATTCTAATTGACTGATCTTAACACACAACATGTGATATTTCAATTATATAACAAAATATAATGCGGAAAATAAATAACACAGACACCATAATTTTGTTAACGAGGAAACCGCAAATGCAGAAAAACCCCGGGACCTAGTCCAGATTGAACACCACACTGTATTAAGCCGCTACAGACACTAGCCTACTATCAATTAACTTCGTACTAGACTGTAGTTGAACCCTAATCAATCTCACACTGATTCAAGGTACATTTGCGCTCCTTACATCTCTGATCCTAGCAGGATACTACGCATTTGATTCCCTTAGCTGATCTCACCCACAACTAATAGTTGCTACGACCCAAAGTCGAAAACTTGATAGAAAAATCTGTCTCACACAGAATAGTCTATATGATTGAATAAATTTATCTCCCACAGAAATACCCAAGAGTTTTTGTTTCGTCTTTTGATAAATCAAGGTGAACAGGAACCGATTGATAAACCGAACTTATATTCCCGAAGAACATCCTAGTATTATCAATCACCTCATAATAAACTTAATCGACTAGCGAACCAAGTTATTGTGGAATCACAAACGATGAGACGAAGTTTGTTTGTGATTACTTTTCTATCTTGCCTATCAGAGATATAAAATCTTGAGACAATTATTTCAATTGCACTCAACACGATAGAAACAACAAGATCAGATCACGCAATACAAAGATAATAGTTGGGTATGGCTTCACAATCCCAATGAAGTCTTCAAATCGTTAACATACAGGGTCTCGAGAAGAAACCTAAGGTTAAAGGATAATCGACTCTAGTTATGCAACTAGTAACAGACAGGAGGTGTGGGGATTAGTTTTCCCAGTTGCTAGAGTTCTCCTTTATATAGTTTTCAAATCAGGGGTTGCAATCCAAGTTACCTTGGTAAAAAAGCATTCAATAATCACCGTTAGATGAAAAACCTGATTCAACCAAGCTAATATCTTTCAACCGTTAGATCAAACTTAGCTTGTTACACACAAATGAAATGTATCCTCGTTTAGGTTTATGTAACCGTACCTAAACGTGTACACCGGGTTGGTTCACAAATAGTTAACCGAAGTTAGCCATATGATTACTCTCATATCAGCCTTATTCATCTTAACCATAACTAGTTCAAATGACTCAAATGAAACTAGTTAAAGAGTTGTTCAATTGTTTAGAAAACACAATTCAAGACAAACCAGTTTGATATACTTGAATCAATCATGGACATTACAGCCACGGTTTGCAAAGATTGCATTCCTTATGATTTAAGTGTTTAAGTCCATGAACTGACCGATTTAATGAAGTAACCAGCTTAAGTATGCGTAAGGGTATGCGTACTTAAGCAACTGGTTTTTTGAGTTTGTAAAGTTTCCAAACTCAGCAGAAATATTCGGTTCGAAAACTTCCGCTAGTATGCGTACGAGTACGCATACTTAAGGTGTCTAGTTAAGAGTTTATCAAAAACCAAGCTCACCAATTTCGTATACACACATATGCATACTCTTGGCTTCCGGTTTATGGATTTATACACTAATGTGCGAACACACTATATATGTTTATATCCAAAGATGGTTACATGATCAATTCTTTATTTCAATCATTGAAACATTCTTCTATAATGACAACAACTGTTTTCACACACTATTAGCATCAAAGCAATTTTCAAGATATTGAAATAATCATTATCGAAACATTCCAAGCCTATATCAAGTGATTGTATCACACAAACCATGTAAGATGTTACTCAGCAATTTTCTCATGATATAAGATGAACTTGGTCGAAGCGAAAGCTTATCAACATATATTTCGAGAAATATGTAAGCGAGATAAACTCAGCTCGAAATCTCAAATGTGTATAGAGAAAACTATATCGTAACACGACTTATGTCTCAATATATGAGATAGTAGAAATAGACTTTCCAAGTGATAGATAAGTTCAAGTCTCCACATACCTTTTGTCGAAGAAGTTCCACAAGTTCGCCTTAGTAGTTCTTCATCTTCAAGAGATGAACGTCGAGAGATCTAAGCTCAACTACACTATCTATGTCCTAGTCCGAGACATCTATAAATAGGCTAGAAATCAAGACTTATAGTTTTGATCACTAACATCGACAAACATGCTTGAGATAGCAATGCATGCGAGTTCGACCGAGCAATGCTCTAACATTTACCACGAGTTCTTTGAAAAATTACTTTTCTAGTCTTGTCCACAATGTCACATCCATTCGCATTGAAGGAAACTCTATGGCCTTTGTCACAAATTTGACTAATAGAAAGAAGGTTTGCAGTCATACCTTTAACGTATACTACATCATGGATTTCAGAAACGCCGGGAAGTTTGGTCTTCACCTTCTTGCTTATGTAGCAACAACTCCCATCTCCGAAAGTTACAGGACCTCCATCAAAGTCGCTTGAATTTATAAACCACGAGACATCACCAGTCATATGTCGGCTACATCCACTGTCAAGAAACCATTGAAAGGGAGATGTTGATTTTAGAGCAAAAGCTCCCATACTAACGCTACTATCCCGTTTAGGATTTCTTCTTAGTATTGTACACCTTTTTTAGAGAACTAAACAGTTGTTCAGCTTTCTTATGAAGATTACTCGCAACCTTTAAACTTTTCCGGAAAGATGTACATGTATGTTGAAAGTGATTTCGAGAGTCATGGAACATACATGAACATACATATTTAATCTTGTTTGAGTGGTTCTGAGTCCCATCAGGTTTCACAAAGCCTAATCCTCGTTTGTCACCTGACTTGCGACCATTCTTCAAGGAAGACTTAGAGAAGTTATTCAAATCCATTGAAGGAACTTTGATAGACTTCAAATCCTAATATATTTCAATTTCTGCAACAAGATCAGTATTTATCCGGATTTGTTCATCCAACCTTTTCTGGAGAATAACAAGCTCATCAGAACTTTCTCTAAGATCACAGTTATATCCTGGTGAGTGTTTATAGAGACTTTACTGTCCATAGAGTCAGATCGCTACAAACACAGACTTATAAGGTCTTAAACGTGTTTACCTGCTCTGATACCAATTGAAAAAACGTGGGTCTAACAACCTCACCCAATATTTTGCTTAGCAATCTGTATGGACTAACTCCAATATACTTTCAAGAGAATCAACTAGACAGTTACACTCAATCTTAAGAAAAGTATATCAAAGAGTTATATCTCAATTTCTCAAATTCAATCCGCAATAAAACAAATAAGAATTTGCGAGCCTGATTGAATATAAGAGAAATAACTTGAACGGTACCTGTTAGAGCATTGGTCGGTCGAACTCGCATGCGTTGTTATCTCAAGCATGTTTGTCAATGTTAGTGATCAAAACTATAAGTCTTGATTTCTAGTCTACTATAGCTAAGTCTCGGACTAGGATAGTAAGTGTAGTTGAGCTCAAGGACTCCATGGAGATTCATCATACAAGACAAAGATCTACTCAAGGAACCGGTGGAACTTCTCGACAAAAAGGTATGTGGAGACTTGAACTTATCGGTCACTCAAAAGTCTATCTATTATGTCTCCTACTCTTTGAGACAAAAAGTCGTATGCTATATATATAGACTATGATTATACACATTTGGTATTTCAAGCCGAGTATACCTCGCCTATCTATATATCGAAATATGTGTTGGTAAGCTTTTCGCTTCGACCAAGTTTATCTTTACCTAGTGACGAAAGTCATAATATGTTTCAATCACTATGAAAATTGCTTTGACGAGAAATGGTGTAACAGCTATATAACGTCCTCTAAGAATGTTTCAATGATTGGAATGAGAGTTTAAATTACATAACCAATGGTGGACATAAACATTGTTGTGGAAACACATTTATGTATAAGTCATATTCCTTGAACCAAATTTTTCGAACTTTGTTGATCAAGAGAACCGGAAGAATGGCAAGTGCCAAGTCCGCGAACCCAGTCCGCGAACTGCCGAACTTCTCATCCCGAGAAATTCTGCCGGAATTGACAAACTAGTTGCGTGAGTACCAGTCCGTGAAACCAGTCCGCGAACCGGCAGAAGGTCTTTTGCCGAGATTTTCTGCTGGAGTTTGTAAACTCTTCCCGGTTGCTTAAGTCCGCGAACCTAGTGTGCGAACTTGAGAAGGTTATATATCTAAAGATGATTTCTGAACTTAAACTCAAAAAGACTAAGGAATGTTATTTGCAAACCGTGGCTATAAAAGTTCATGAACCGATTCGAGTGAATCATATCATCTTTGCTTCAATTGTGTCTTGTGTAGTTACATAAGATTTCTTTGCAATTGAACAACTGTCTAACTAGTTCAATTGAGTCATTTGAACTAGTTATGGTGAAGAAGAACATGGTTGATATGAAATGCTCATATGGCTAACCTTTTGGTTGACTATTGTTGAACCAACAATGTACATGTTTGGGTACGGTTAACGAACCTAGAAGCGTGCATTTCATTTGTGTATAACAAGCTAAGTTTTCGATCTAACGGTTGAGAAATATTAGCTTGAATCTAAATGAGGTTTTCATCTAACAGTGGATATTGATTGCTTTGTTACCAAGGCAAAACCCTGATTTGAAAGACTATATAAGGGGACATCTAGCAACTCTGCAAAACTAATCCCCACACCTTATGTGTGATACTAGTTTGCGTTCTAGAGTCGGTTGTCCTTTAACCTTTGATTTTCTTCTTCTAAAACCAGGTTAAACGACTTGAAGACTTCGTTGGGATTGTGAAGCCAGACCGATACTACTTTTATCGTAGTTGTGTGATCTGATCTTGCATCTTTTATCGTACGAGTACAATCATATTGATTGGATTGAGATTGATATCTCCGATAGGCAAGATATAAAAAGTAATCACAAACATCTTCGTCTCATTGTTTGTGATTCCGCAACATCTTGTTTCACTACCATACGATTAAGATTATTGTGAGGTGATTGATTAATCTAGGCTGTTCTTCGGGAATATAAGACCGGATTATCAATTGGTTCCTGTTCACCTTGATTATTATCAAAAGACGGAACAAAAACTTTAGGGTTTTTCTGTGGGAGACAAATTGATCTTTTGATAGACTTGTCTGTGTGAGACAGATTTGTTTATTGTTAAAGCCTGCGATTTTGGGTCATAGCAACTCTTAGTTGTGGGTGAGATCAGCTAAGGGAAGCAAGTGCGCAGTATCTTGCTGGGATCAGAGGCGTAGGGATTACAACTGTACCTAGGATCAGTGGGAGACTGATTGGGGTTCAACTATAATCCAGTCCGAAGTTAGCCTGGAATAAGCTAGTGTCTTTAGCGGCTTAATACAGTGTGTATTCAATCTGGACTAGGTCCCGGGGTTTTTCTGCATTTGCGGTTTCCTCGTTAACAAAATTTCTGGTGTCTGTGTTATTTCAGTTTCCGCATTATATTGTTTTATCTTTATAATTGAAATAATACAGGTTGTGCGTTAGATCATCAATTAGCATAATCCAACCTTTGGTTGTTGATTGTAATTGATTGATCCTTGGACATTGGTCTTTGGTACCGTCCAAGTTATTCCTTGTGTTTTATTAAAGACTCACTGATTTCTTTTAGCTTGAGTAAATCAAAACAAGAGAGAGATATTAACTCCTTGAGATACTCTTACCTAGATTGAATCTGACTGTCTAGTTGATTATCCAGAAAGTGTTTCAGAGGTAGTCCATACAGATTGCTAAGCGAAATATTAGGTGGTGTTGTTAGACCCCCGCTTTTTCAATTGGTATCAGAGCAGGCAAACACGTTTAAGACCTTACAAGTCTGTGTTTGTAGCGATCTGACTTTATGGAAAGAGGTGCTATCTGTATTAACGTACCACCATCCTTCGATTGCTCCAATTACTTATGGTGGAAAATCGCTATGCGAGCTGTTCTTCAAGCACGTGATTTTCAATCATGGGTATATGTTGTTAATGGCTATGATGCTCCCGTTGTGGCAGTTGGAGATGTAAACGTTCCCAAACCTTTTGGTGAATACACCCCTGCTGAGATAAATGCTGCAAAGCAAAATTCTGACGGTTTGAATGCCATCATACATGTCATTACCCCAAATCTTCAGCACCATGTGTCTAACTGCACTCGGTCTAAATATGCTTTGGATATCTTTGAAACCTTATTCGAAGGAAACTCCAGTGAAAAGGGAGCTAGGCTTCAAAACCTTAATTCTGATTGGGAGAACCTTCGTATGGCAGATGAAGATACATTTGATGAGTTTAATCACAGAGTGTCTGAAATTGTTAATGCATCTTTTGCATTGGGTAAGACTATTCCTGAAAAGGACATTGTGATGAAAATTCTCAGATCGCTGCCATCTAGATACGAGTCTAAGAAGCATGCCATCGTTGAGGGAAATAACCCTAATACACTTTCCAGGATGACACTTATTGGAAAGTTAAGAATTCTTGATCAAGAGATAGGGAGAACGTTCGCACTCAATGCTGTGAACAAAACTGAGATGTCTTCCTCTCAGCTATCCTGGGCTGATGAATGTGATCATTCACTAATAGTCAATGAGGTCAAGAATTTAATAAAAAGGAAGAATAGATTTGCAGGTTCTCCATCTTCTCTGGTTGCTGACGATAAATCAACAGAAGACAATACTTCTCAATATAACTCAGTTGAGTCTAACTGGTGCAATGGATTTACTGCCCTTACTTCAGATTCTCTTTCAACTTCAAATTCTGATTCAGAACTTGAATTTGACACTGAGTTGGTTGATCTCCTGAATAAAGAGATTCTTCAAGAGAACCTTCGTCTTAAAGCCTCTTTGAGGAATGTCGAATCATCACTCCAAACGAAAAATATTGAGATAGAGCATCTTAATATTAAATTCGTCAAAATCATGTCTCTAAAGGAAGAAGAGATTAATTCTCTCAGAGATGACCTGTAAAGGCTGTCTGGAAGCTCTGACAAAGTTGCAGCAATGTTGTTTGGTCAGAGATCCTTTGGAAACTTTCATGGTTTAGGGTTCAATAGCAAAAAGACAAAAGTGATGAGTTCTGCAAATCATGAAACAACGGTTGAGCGGTGTGTTAAAAAGGAGAAATTACATGAAGACAAAAAATCCACACTGATATGCTCCTTCTGTGGATACTCATGACATGTTAAAGATACCTGTTGGAGATTCAAAAGAATATGCAAAGAGTGAGTCTGGATAAAGACAAACAAAGTAAATACTCCATAAGAAGTAAGAAATCTGTTATCTCAACCACCAATGACAAGCCACGGAAAAACAAGAGAAGTGGGAATTTGGCCCGTCCGATCACCAACTGAAAGGTGACTTTTACCTTCTCATCCTTAACTTGAGAAAGATGAGAAGTGTCTAGAAGTGGCTCAAGTCAATGTTCGTAAGGTTCCAATTTTATTTGTGTAGTTCTTGTTGTTTGGAAAACCGTGTCAAGAATATCTACGGTTTGACACTTATAAATCTCCGGGTACTGTTTGCCTCCTCCTTCCTTCTTTCACGTTCTCATGGCTCCTGTAACTAGAGGTGCGTCCAAAAGATATGCAGTAGAAGCAGTCAATGTACATCTGTACAAAGGAATCACTTACTCGAGGATGATAAATAAGAAGTCAACAACCTTTGGAGAAGGTTCTTCCTCTAACTGTCTCTTTTCTGTGTGTCATAATAATCATTTTAGAGGCATGGTGAAAGTTTTCATCAACAAGCGAAATGATTTAAAATCTCGAATCATTTCCTCTTTGGAAGAGATAACTCACTATGAACAAAGGTTGTCTCTAACCAAGAATACTCTGCGTAATCTGAAAAGAGAACTCAGTGAGTTAACTGATGTTTCTGAAGATCTAGAGGAATTGAACGATCCTATAATCAATGGGTTTTTCAATAATGAGAAGGAATTTTCTGTAGATGCTTTGATAAAAGTCTACAATTCCTAGTAAGTCTTCGAACGAGAATCCTGGTTCTTGCTTTTTATTAAAAGAATAACTAGTGCTTTAAATAGCGATGATTGTGACTATACATAGCTATTATTTTCTTCTTCATGTTTTTAGGTTTTTTGTTTAAATTCTAAAACTTTTTGGAGGATGATGTTTTGCAGTATTTAATCTTTATGATTTGATATATTGCAACTTGTTATGGGATATTGGTGTTTACGTCCGTGACTATGTTGTCCCATATTTTGTCAAAAGTAAAGTCGTTCATGATCGGTATTCGTTTATTGATTAAGGAATGAATGGACTTTTGACATATACAAAAGTTAAGCCTATATTGTCAATCTTTTATGGAAGATAAGTTAAAATCTTTTGTATCCAAGGATTATGTCTATTAATTATTGTTATGCTTATAATGATTGAAGATAGAATGAATCCTTGTGTATTCCACAATATAGATCTTCACTGGTCCATATTTTATATAATATTGTGAGGCTCCGTAAGGTGTCTTATGTTGAGCACGATACAACCAAGTTGATTAATTTTTGATTAGCTTTGTTGGTTGTTCCGTAAGGTACTTTATGTTGAGCATTTTAGAACTAAATTAATCATCTTGTTCGGTTATTTAGTTATTACTCCATAAGTTTCACTTGTTTTGAGTATATGAACGATTAATCCAATCACTTTCTTGTATGGTTAACTTAGTCGTTGCTCCGTAAGTTTACTTATGTTGAGCACAATCAATTAAATTGATTACTTTTTGTGTTTAATTTGATTATGTATTCCGATTAAATTAATCATGGGTTTACTTGTGATTAATTTGATTGAGTTCTTGGATATAAAAATCATTCATATGGTTTTGGTGTTCAATAAAAATCCTTCTTTTCTCTTGAAATTAAGGTCGCTCGTTGTTGTTCTTTCGGGAATGACATCAAATGGGGGAGAGTTCTTTTGAACTTGTGCTTAATGGTCATATCTTGAGGGGTGTGCGGCTGTGGAATTTTAGAGGGGTTATCTTGTATCTTTAAACTCCTTGATGAATGCTGTTAGCTTCGGCTATATGATTGCATCTAAATAAGATGATGTGTGTTTCTTTCTCTTAAGTCATGAAATGTCTCTTACGAAAATTTCATTATGATCCCGTTCTTGTACCTTTGCAATTTTATTGACAAAAAGGGGGAGAATTAATATGTAGTTCACAGTACAAATACATATGGTCTTCGGATCATTGTGTAAGGGGGAGTGGTTTCCATGTGAGATGGAGTATGACTAAGGGGGAGTGATACATATCACCATAGTATTATTGTTGAAGTTGTGATACAATTGAACTTTGACGCTGTATAATAATACTATGACAATGTATAACAATGATCGAGACCGATGCTTTCTCATTGTCATAGCTACGGATCTTTAACAACAGTGATGCTAAACTTACAACCTTTGGGATCATTGGAGTACTTGGAAGTGATGAAGATTTCGAGGAATGTTGAAGATTAGACATGTGGAATAGGAGCTACTAAAGTTTCATTATATTTTTTGTATTCCATATGTATTGATAGTTTCGTCACTAAAATTGACAAAGGGGGAGATTGTTAGAGCATTGCTCGGTCGAACTCTCATGCGTTGCTATCTCAAGCATGTTTGTCAATGTTAATGATCAAAACTATAAGTCTTGATTTCTAGTCTACTATAGCTAAGTCTCGGACTAGGATAGTAAGTGTAGTTGAGCTCAAGGACTCCATGGCGATTCATCATACAAGACGAAGATCTACTCAAGGAACCGGTGGAACTTCTCGACAAAAAATTATGTGGAGACTTGAAGTTATGTGTCACTCAAAAGTATATCTATTTTATCTCCTACTCTTTGAGACAAAAATCCGTATGCTATATATATATAGACTATGATTATACACATTTGGTATTTTGAGCCGAGTATGCCTCGCCTATCTATATCTCGAAATATGTGTTGGTAAGCTTTTCGCTTCGACCAAGTTTATCCTTACCTAGTGACGAAAGTCATGTTATGTTTCAATCACTTTGAAAATTGCTTTGACGAGAAATGGTGTAACAACTATATAACGTCCTCTAAGAATGTTTCAATGATTGGAATGAGAGTTTAGATTGGATAACCAATGGTGGACATAAACATTGTTGTGGGAACACATTTATGTATAAGTCCTATTCCTTGAACCAAAGTTTTCGAACTTCGTTGATCAAGAGAACCGGAAGAATGGCAAGTGCCAAGTCCGCTAACCCAGTCTGCGAACTGCCAAACTTCTCATCCTGAGAAATTTTGCTGGAGTTGACAAACTAGTTGCGTGAATACCAGTCCGCGAACCGGCGGAAGGTCTTTTGCCGAGATTTTCTGCTGGAGTTTATAAATGTGACAGACCAGAGAATTTTTGCTTCCTACGGGTCAGGTTAGGACCCGCTTGGAGAACTCTGACTCTCTGATATGCCACTTGAGAAACAAGACTTTCAAATTTTTCAAACCAATCTGATTTTACCAAGCAAATGTTCACCGATTCATGCCAAACTGCTTCATGAGCGAGCAAACTCTTGTGCAAGTGATAAGTGACGATCATCTCCAAGCAAACACCAAGGTTCGAAGACTGTGATTCTGCTGAACAGAAACCTCATTTAAGGGTCATGTAAATGTCAGAATTGTCAGGGTAGTTCTGGATACCAGCCACCACCGGCCAGTGTCAATGGTCTTCCGGGTAGCCACCGAGGTGGTGGGGTGCCCCAGTGGGCCTGACAACACACACCGTATCAGGAGTCGGAGTTCTCCAAGCGGGTCCTAACCTGACCCGTAGGAAGCAAAAATTCTCTGGTCTGTCACAGTTGGTATCAGAGCAGTTCTGGTTCATTCGGAACTGTGAGTTTGGGACTCGTCAGCGTTTTAATACATTGCGATTACACGTAATCCTCCCTGCTTCTAAGTTATATTTTGAACTTTGGGGACAAAATTCTTTTTAAGGGATTAATGGTGTGACAGTAGGAATCTTTCTTTCGGGTTTAGCTGAAGCCAGGGTTAGAAATCAAATTTTACACTGAGTGTGCTAAAGATAAGAAAATGAAAATTTAATGTTTGTGTGCCTTTAACAATTTTGGGTGCTAATAACATTGATTCACGCAGCTATGCACGTGTCATTCTTTGGTCTACATAAAAACTGAGAACCTAAGGGGAGTTGAGCCTCGGATTTCTTCTTCCTCTTCTCTTTTCGTCTCTCTCTGTGACTGAAACTCCAGGAATAAAACAGAAATTTTTCTTGCATGATTGAGATTCGTGGCCTTAGATTTCTGTTAAGCTGCAGATGTCGTTGATTTGTGTTGGATAGTTTCATAGAAGAGATGGAGCTGTTCTCCTCTTCTGAATTGGTTTCTCTTGAAATTTTCTGAGGTTAAAACTCTAGAGAATTTGTTGAGAAATCTAAGGAGTCGAGCTTGGAAAACCACTAATTCGTTGTTGTTGATCTTTGTGTTGTTTGCATGGAAGGTATGAAACTTCGGCTTTATGAAACTATAATAATTTTGCCTTAGTTGTGTTTGGATCTGTTTTGCTTAAGTTGAGTATGGATTCTTGAAATTTCTATCTCTTAGAACAATGGGTAGTTAGCAAAGAACATCAATTTCATGTTTTGATGTTTCGATTTGAGGAATTAGGGCTCTTTATGAAATTGGGGATTTCAACAAAATCATGTTCTTATTCTAAATTATGAAGTGTTGTTGTTCTTTACTTTAATTCACTTCTAACAAGCTTTGGGAAAGGGAAGTGCATTATTGTATGGTAAATCAATTTTATAAACCCTAGAATGTCTGTTATGGTTTTACTGATTTCTTGAGATCCAGTGGTTAGATGGGGATGAAATTTGAATATGTTATGCTTATATATGTCAGGAAAAGTCGCCTAAAATTTCAGGAAAATCGGACTAGGAAAAGTAGCAAAAACTGATGTATTACAGAGACAAAGTTTGTAGAACTTGTATAACGTGCAAGAGTTTCCAGACCTCTAATTGAGTATTTAGACTCCATATATTTCTCTTATTTTTGGATATGTAGAACCCATTTTAATGATGAAGAAGCTGTAAAATTTTCAAACCAAATAGATCAGGGTAAGTATCCCAAACCCTGGATTTTCTAAAGTTATGTCTGTCCGAATTCAGCTTCGTTGGAACATATAAAATCAGTCATGTCTTGAGATTTAACCGTTACTTTCCCTTATAATTTTTATACAATGGTCTTGATATAGTTATGAATCTGTGGTGAAAATTTCACTATGATCCGATGAGTATAAATTGCATAGTTTGATAAGAACGGTACACAATGTAGATATGAGCTTGCATGGTAAATTTACTAAAGTGGTTGTAAATGTCTGGAGTTCGAATGGTGATGCATATGCTGAACTTCTATATGGTTTCAAAGGATGCTGTATGATCTGAATTTATATTTAAGAGATCAAGTTTCAATCATTTTTCTTATGTATAACCATGTAATACCTCTGTCGACATCATTGCACGAGTTAACAACTGTTGGGGTTCTAGTTTAGTATTTGATGTGAATCTAGACATCCAAGGGTGTGCCACATTTATTATACATTATTATTTATCCTCTGTATAACTTTGGTGAAAGCTATGTATGAAGTGATATTCATCTCTACGATAAGATATGTCGATTTCCTGTCTACTAGGAAATTATTCTCATCTCCACGGTTAAAGAAAGTGTGATGGCTTAGATGTGGTTTGAAATCTGACATGGATTTGGTTGTCCACTTAAACCATTATTAGTACTTACCATCTGAACTGTGGTTGTACAGTTGATAGGCTTATTAAGATGATTCGGGTATTTTCTTTCTACTGAAATCAGGCCAATACCATGAGTTTTATTATGACTTAATTTATGAGTACCACTGGATTATATATTTTCTAAACTTCATTGATAATATAGCTCGTGCACTAGCTAGTTACCGGAGACAAAAATCCATGTCCCGATAGTCTTTACTAAGTGCTATGTGAGTATTTCAGCCTTAGTTATTTTAAGTGCTCAATAGAGACAGCCTAACTCATCTTATTTGTTATGAGTTTACACCACGTAATTGAACTTAAATGCTCTTTGAAGAAAAGGCTGAGGTGAGTACAAGCTTATTTTGATAGCTAGAATTTGTAATTTAACTCGCACTTGGTGTTTGGTGGAGATCAGTGAGCTAGTGCAATGTACAGGCAATTAAGTTGCTTTTGTTACAAGGAGTGAATTTTTGTCAAGTTAAGCTAATATAAATCACCGTTTTGTTTGTTTCGGAATATTGCTACTACTTAGTTAGCTCATATTTTTGGATTGGTACAAGTGTTGTAGAATGTTCAAGGGTCTGATTTTGATAGAATTCTACCACTGGTAGTATTGTCTAGATTTACTCTAGTTTCTAGCATTGGTACACTACATATTCGATGTCCATACCATGATGGCTTGGTTTGATTTATTTCGGGCCTTTGGTTCAAATGATGCGTGCTCCAATTGAGAGAAATTATTGTTATCATATATAGTATCTCTAGCAGGTACCAGTTTGTCGGTAAGCAAGTATATAAATGTTGCTAAAAATGATAATGAAATAAGTGAGGTTTATCCGGCATTCAACATTCATATGCGCCACATTCAAAAGTAGCCAGATATTGTGCCCAAGTACGCCGAGAAACGAGACACAGTAAAGGATTTTCCTTAAAACATTCCTTATAGCATATTTTGAGGTTTGCCTTTAGTATTTCGGTTATAGTGAAAACATTGGTTGTTGTGGTATTTTTCTTCTGGAGTAGGGATGATGAGACTATTGTACATATTAGTATAGGTGGCCATTGTTTGGATTCACCTGGTCGGGTAATATTGAGACAAAAATATGCCTTTACTATCTTATTAAAAAGTTATCATTTTTGTCTGTTATCTTTTAGCCTATACACCTGTTTCATTTGTGGTTGGATCCAATGGATAGACTTTAGCTTGATAACAGTTTGCGAGTGTTTCAAGTTCCATTGCTTATATATAAATATGTGTATGGTATGGATTGGATTAGATATGCAACAGAAATGTAGTATACTATAGATTGCGAGTACAAGTACCGACATTGATATTGAATCTTGCCATTGATTGGTAGCTGCTAAAGTAATTATTGGTAATGCTATAAGTTAGGGATAGTTGTTGTTATGCAATTCATACTATCTTAATAAAGGATGACGAACTACGGTCGTGCTTGATCCCTTCGAGCAACGGAGAGGGTACGTAGGCAGCCGCTATGCGGTTCAGCACAAATCCCCAAGGTTGTTCATATCATCTGAAAAGGGTTGGTTGCTGCTTGGCAGTTTATACCATCTATTTAGAGATGATTGCGACCCTCGCAAATTATATAATGTTTGTTAGAGGTGGTTGCAGCACTGGTTGTTCATACTGCCTAGCGAGAAATGATTATTACCATCTGAGGTAAATCATACATCTGATAACTATACAGCTTGTGAGACAAGAGATGGTTATTACCGTTCAAGGTAATTCATATCATCTGTTTCGGCTCGTAAGTTAAACCATGGTTTTTTACCCTACGTGGTAACTCATATCATCTGAGAGATGGTTGTTGTCTTTTAAAGGCAATTCATACCATCTAATGAGGGATGGTTACTGCAGAGCAGTTCATACCATCTACTAGGCCGCAATTGGCACCCCCACCATCGGTGGATGAACCGTCTGCATGGTGAGATTGTTAAGCCTAAGTGGCAACTCTTGTTAGGCCTAAGTGGCAACCCTTGTCAGGCCCACGGGGGCACCCCACTTCGGTGGCTACCCGGAAGACTATTGGCACTGGCCGATGGTGGCTGGTATCCAGAACTACCCTGACATTGGCACTGGCCATCCCTCACCCGTCTGATACGGTGTGTGTTGTCAGGCCCACTGGGGCACCTCACCACCTCGGTGGCTACCCGGAAGACCATTGGCGGTGGCCGGTGGTGGTTGGTATCCAGAAATACCCTGACAATTCTGACATTTACATGACCGTTAAATGAGGTTTCTGTTCAGCAGAGTCACAGTCTTTGAACCTTGGTGTTTGCTTGGAGATGATCGTCACTTATCACTTGCACAAGAGTTTGGCCGCTCATGAAGCAGTTTGGCATGAATCGGTGAACATTTGCTTGGTAAAATCGGATTGGTTTGAAAAATTTGAAAGTCTTGTTTCTCAAATGGCGTATCAGAGAGGCGTATCAGAGAGTCAGAGTTCTCCAAGCGGGTCCTAACCTGACCCGTAGGAAGCAAAAATTCTCTGGTCTGTCACAGTAAACTCTGCCCAGTTGCTTAAGTCCGCGAACCTAGTGTGCGAACTTGAGAAGGTTAGATATCTAAAGATGATTTCTGAACATAAACTCAAAAAGACTAAGGAATGCTATTTGCAAACCGTGGCTATAAAAGTTCATGAACCGATTCGAGTGAATCAAATCATCTTTGCTTCAATTGTGTCTTGTGTAGTTACATAAGATTTCCTTGCAATTGAACAACTCTCTAACTAGTTCAATTGAGTCATTTGAACTAGTTATGGTGAAGAAGAACATGGTTGATATGAAATGCTCATATGGATAACCTTTTGGTTGACTATTGTTGAACCAACAATGTACAAGTTTGGGTACGATTAACAAGCCTAGAAGCGCGCATTTCATTTGTGTATAACAAGCTAAGTTTTCGATCTAACGGTTGAGAAATATTAGCTTGAATCTAAATCATATTTTTATCTAACGGTGGATATTGATTGCTTTGATACCAAGGAAAAACCCTGATTTTAAAGACTATATAAGGGGACATCTAGCAACTCTGCAAAACTAATTCCCACACCTTACATGTGATACTAGTTTGCGTGCTAGAGTCGGTTCTCCTTTAACCTTTGGTTTTCTTCTTCTAAAACCATGTTAAACGACTTGAAGACTTCATTGGGATTGTGAAGCCAGGCCGATACTACTTTTATCGTAGTTGTGTGATCTGATCTTGCATCTTCTGTCGTACGAGTACAATCTTATTGATTGGCTTGAGATTGATATCTGCGATAGGCAAGATATAAAAAAAAATCACAAACATTCTCATTGTTTGTGATTCCGCAACATCTTGCTTCGCTACCATACGATTAAGATTGTTGTGAGGTGATTGATTAATCTAGGATGTTCTTCGGGAATATACGACCGGATTATCAATTGGTTCCTGTTCACCTTGATTATTATCAAAAGACGGAACAAAAACTTTAGGGTTTTTCTGTGGGAGACATATTGATCCTTTGATAGACTTGTCTGTGCGAGACAGATTTGTTTATTGTTAAAGCCTGCGATTTTGGGTCGTAGCAACTCTTAGTTGTGGGTGAGATCAGCTAAGGGAATCAAATGCGCAGTATCCTGCTGGGATCAGAGGCGTAGGGAGTACAACTGTACCTTAGATCAGTGGAAGACTGATTGGGGTTCAACTATAATCCAGTCTGAAGTTAGTTTAAAGTAGGCTATTGTCTGTAGCGGCTTAATACAATGTGTATTCAATCTGGACTAGGTCCCGGGGTTCTTCTACATTTGCGGTTTCCTCATTAACAAAATTTCTGGTGTCTGTGTTATTTCAGTTTCCTCATTATATTGCTTTATCTTTATAATTGAAATAATACAGGCTGTGCGTTAGATCAACGATTAGCATAATCCAACCTTTGGTTGTTGATTGTCATTGATTGATCCTTGGACATTGGTCTTTGGTACCGTCCAAGTTATTCCTTGTGTTTGATTAAAGACTCGCTGATTTCTTTTAGCTTGAGTAAATATGAAAAGGCGAGGGTACCCAAATATACCTCAAGCTAAAACTTTTCCTACCTATAAGTCCTTTCTCCGAAAGTGATTGTCTATGGACTGAGTCGAGAAAATACAACTAATGGGTTCACACTTCGTGTGATCGTCTATGGATACGATATCGAGACAATACAACAACGAAGTATGTTACTTGATAAAAAGGTTCGGACTTAACCAAACACAATAAGATTCACTTATCAAGTAAATAGGAATTAAAGTTTGTGTAATTTACTTTAATTATAATAAAACAATTATAATGCGGAAAATAAAAGTAAATGACACAACAAGATTTTGTTAACGAGGAAACCGCGAATGCATAAAAACCCCGGGACCTAGTCCAGAATTGAATACTCTCTGAATTAAGCCGCTACACAAAATTATACCTAACTTCGTATAGTTGAGACCAAGTAACTAACCCTATAGTTCACTTAGTTCCGTTTGTATTCCCACGCCTCCGACCTATGAATAAGTCACGTACTTGGAACAATCCCTTTGGTTCGTATTCCAAACAGTAAAGGAACAAGAAATCTGTTTGGTATCAACTCTATTCAACCAAGTGATATGAGTCGGACAAAGGCTCTTCCGTTTATCTTAACATAAACTCCTTCGTCAGGTCAAGATCTATCTTATGTTCAATCACCCTAAGGTAATCGTTTAAGATTAAGCCAACAACACCTTTAATCCGAAGAACCGTGTTGATACCGATCTACTCAATTAATCAATCCAATCTACCACAAGGATAAACCGATTATTAATTGGATCCTCTTTTACCGAAACAAGTATTGTGTACACCAAAGATTATAAAACCCAAGTCAGATCTTCAATATCTTCTTTGTCTTCAAATCTTCTTAAATCTTCAATAAAAACCTGCACACAATCACTTGAATCTCTTGTGATCAATCACGCACAGAACAGAGTCTGTTAACAATGGATTATTGTTAGAGCATAGCTCGGTCGACCTCGCATGTGTTGATATCTCAAGCATGTTTGTCAATGTTAGTGATCAAAACTATAAGTCTTGATTTCTAGCCTACATAGCTAAGTCTCGGATTAGGATAAAAAAGTGTAGTTGAGCTCAAGGACTTCATGGCGATTCATCATACAACGAAGAAGATCTATACAAGGAACCGTGGAACTTCATCAACAAAAAGGTATGTGGAGACTTGAACTTATCTATCACTCAAAAGTCTATCTATTCTATCTCCTACTTCTTATGAGACAAAAGTCGTATGCTATATAGATTAGATCATACACATTTGACATTTCGAGCTGAGAATTCATTGCTTATCTTTTATCTCGAAATCGTGTGTTGGTAAAGCGTTTCGCTTTGATCAAGTTTATCTTCACCTAGTGACGAAAGTCATGAAAAGTTTCAATCACCTTGAGAATTGCTCTGACGTGAATCGGTCTGTGAGTAACGGCTACATAGCGTCCTCTGAGAATGTCTCAATGATTGAAGTGAGAGTTTAGATTACATAACCATGTATTCCTTGAACCGAAGTTTTCGAGCTTTGTTGATCAAGAGAAATCAGGAGGATTGTGGAATTGGCTTTCCAAGTCCGCGAACTGTCGGAAGTTCTCGAACGAGAATTTCTACTAGATTTTCCAAAACTCGTTTGTGTGCTAAGTCCGCGAACTCAATCCGCGAACTGGCGGAAGTTCTCTTTCCGAGAATTTCTGCTGAGTTTGGAAAACTCAACCGATTAACTTTAGTCCGCGAACTTGTTTGTGAACTTAAGAGGTTATGATCTAAAGATGTGCTCTGAACATGAAACATTAAATTACTAAGGAATGTTTTATGCAAACCATGACTATAATGTTCATGAGTCGATTCAATTGAATCGAATCATCTTTGTTTCAATTGTGTCTTGTGTGGTTACATAAGATCTCATAGCAATTGAACAACTCTTTAACTAGTTCATTTGAGTCAATTGAACTAGTTATGGTGAAGAAGAACAAGGTTGATATGAAATGCTCATATGGTTAACCTTTTTGGGTTACTATATTGAACCAACGTACACGTACACGTTTGGGAATGGTTTTCACAAACCCAGTAAACGTTTACCCAAGTGCGTGTGACAAGCTAAGTTTTCGATCTAACGGTTGAGAAATATTAGCTTGAATCTAAATAAGGTTTTCATCTAACGGTGAATAAGGATTGCTTTGTACCTAAGGCAAAACCCTGATTTGAAGGCTATATAAAGGAGACATCTAGCATTGTGCAAAACTAGTCCCCACACGTCTGTGTGCTACTAGTGCGCCCACTAGAGTCGATCTCCATTAACCTTTGATTTTCTTCTCTAAAATCAGGTTAACGACTTAAAGACTTCATTGGGATTGTGAAGCCAGACCGATACTACTTTATCATAGTTGTGTGATCGGATCTTGCATCTTCTATCGTACGAGTACAATCGATTGATTGGCTTGAGATCGTGAGAGTTCCCCGATAGGCAAGATAAAGAAGTCACAAACATCTTCGTCTCACTGTTTGTGATTCCTCGACAAACCGCATGTGTAGTTAGTAAGTATTGTAGAGAGGTGATTGATTAATCTAGGTTGTTCTTCGGGAATATAAGACCGGATTATCAATTGGTTCCTGTTCACCTTGATTTTATATCTTAAGACGGAAAAAAACCCAGGGTTTATCTGTGGGAGACAAATTTATCCTTTGATATACGTTTCTGTGTGAGACAGATCTGTTTATTATCAAGTCTGTGATTTTGGGTTGCAGCAACTCTTAGTTGTGGGTGAGATCAGCTAAGGGAATCAAGTACGTAGTATCCTGCTGGGATCAGAGGCGTAGGAGTACAACTGTATGAGCATTTCATATAGTCTAGTCCGAAGTTAGTTTGCAGTAGGCTAGTGTCTGTAGAGGCTTAATACAATGTGTATTCAATCTTGACTAGGTCCCGGGGTTTTTCTGCATTTGCGGTTTCCTCGTCAACAAAATTTCTGGTGTCTGTGTTATTTCTTTTCCACATTATATTTTATATAATTGAAATAATACAGATTGTTCGTGATCATCAATTGGAAATCCAACCTTTGGTTGTTGATTGATATTGATTGATCCTTGGACATTGGTCTTTGGTACCGTCCAAGTATTCCTTGTATTTGATAAAGGCTCGCTATTGTTTTTAGCTTGAGTAAAAATCAAATCAAGAGAGAGATATTAACTCCTTGAGATACTTTTATCTAGATTGAGTCTGACTGTCTAGTTGATTCTCTAGTAAAGTATTTCGGAGTTAGTCCATACAGATTCCTAAGCGAAATATTGGGTGGTGTTGTTAGACCCCCGCTTTTTCAATTGGTATCAGAGCAGGCAAACAAGTTAAAGACCTCAAAATTCTGTGTTTGTGGCGATTTGACTATATGGACAGAATTGCTATATCAATAAATGCACCACTAGACCCAGCGATTGAAGGATTTTCTTCCATGTCTGATTTTATCATTTCAGTAGAAGAATTCTTGTCTAAAATCCCTTGAAATGTTTTCAGAGATTGAAAAGATACTTGAAAGCCTAACTTCTGATGTTGACCTTCTTGTTCTGAAGGAACATGAGTCTCTTGATAGGCTAAATCAAGCTGTGTTAAATAGTATTCATGTTGAGGTTGACATCAATTTACTAATCAGTGAATTCAATGCTCCTCCTTGGTGTAATCCAATTAGTTTTGATAAACTAAAAGAATTACAAGAGGAGTTTAAATCTCAGACATCTGAGTATATCATCTCAAAGCGTGAATTGATTCATTGCTCAATTCCTAAGTTATCCCACCAAGATAATTTTATTGTCAAACCCTATAAAGAAATAAGGATGTTCTGTACTCTCAAAAAATTTGGTTTATGCAACATAAAAAATCCTCGACATAAAAGATGGAAAAAGAGAAATCAGAAAAATTTCTTGTGTCTGATTATAATCTTTGATTATCTTGAAAGATGTTTACTCTGGAATTATCTAATTCTTGCAAGATGTAAGAGCTGTTGGAAGGAAGCCCTCTCATGGTGTTATGAGGGTCAAACAAACACGCCCTTGGAACCACACAAGACGCTCGCACGTGCTGCTGTTGAAACCGTCTCACAAACGAGTCCAGTGCGCGAACGTGGCAAGTGTTTTGCTCAACACATAAAAAGTGAAAAATCCTCCCCTCGGTTATTTCACCTTCTTCCCTTGCTTCTTCAGTTCGAAAATGAGAGAAGGAACTCAACAGTTCGTGTTCGGTTCTTCCACCCTCATGCTCACGTTTCTAAACTAAACAAAAATCCGTGAGTACCCCTGTCTTCAGAAGAAGTTTCTGCATCTTGGGTTGAATCTCGCTTTGGGTTTCGAGTTTGTGTACGAGATTCACCATTTGTCCTAGACCGCGAACCGAGTAAGTCTTCTACCTCATTTTGTTTTTTCTTCTTCTTCCAATCATGAGTTATAGAAGAAATAGACAAGTTGGTAGCTCTAGTCATCAACTTAGGTATGAATCGTTCCTTGACCTAGAATTAGGTGTTAGATTCTTTAACCATGCAGCACGTGAACTGTATGTTGAATTCATGAGCAAAACACCCATTCGCGAACGTTTTCTTGATCCAACTATTGGTGATATTACCTACCTTAACAATTTGTTTAGTAATCATCATTGGGGAATGATTCACGAACCCTCGGGAAATGTTCATAGTGAAATGGTTGCACAACTTTATGCAAATATTCATGATGTAAACCGTATATACGACTCCTTCAAAACCATGGTGGGAGGAACTGTAATTGATGTTAACAGAGAAATTGTCTCAAGACTTGTTCAAGTACCCATTGGTGGCACTCATTTTCCTCCAGCCGAAAGACTAACTTTAGAAGACCTTTCTGTCTTACTGTTTAATCAGAATCTCGTTCGAAATGATGGTAAGGTCTGTGTACAAGGAGAAGGTATTCATCTCAAGGTTGTTTCTAAGCTAATTGTGGAAAATATGTTGCCAAGCACCTGTGACAACAACCGCTGGACGAAGGATGTTACTTAGTTTTCTATCTAATTGTTGAAGGGAGGCAGATCGATTTCTGTGGAGTAATTATCAACTCTATAATCAATGTTAAACAAAGCAGTAATAGAAGACCTGGACTTCCCTGCCTCACTTCAAGAATCTGTGCTAGTTACAACCTTCAAAGGATTGGAACCAATCTCAGAGGACCATCAATGATAAAAAAGGTCAAGCATTGAAAAGATGACGCCCTCAACTGTCAGAAATGCTCCTGCTGCTCCACCTGCTGTTGATGCGGATGAGATGGATCTTCTCCAGATTGAACTTGCTGAAACAAAAAAAAAGCTTGCTCGCGCCAAGAAAGAAATTGTTGTTCTTAAAGAAAAGGTGCAGTATGTTGTAGTCGTTGTACCTGCCTTGGAGAAAAGTTCTATGAAATTGAGAGAGATCACTATTATGAAAGTGAGTAATCTCTATAATGTATGAATGCTAATGTTTGTTTTCCTAAAACCTTGGTTTAAACTCTTCATGGGTTGTAATAAATTTTATGGTCTGCCTTGAATACTTTTGTTTCGTTACGAAAATATTTTTTACATATGTTTCCCATATTGCGGTCAAAAGTAAAGTCATTCATGAATCGATATTCGTATTGATGAAAGGACGAATGGACTTTTTGACAATTACAAAAGTTATGCCTATGCAGTCATGTATTTGATGGAAAATAGGATGATATCTTTTGTTTGACAGGATAAAGTCTATTATATCGTTATGATGGAAAATAGAATAGATCCTTGTATGTTATCCACGGTATTGATCTTCATTGATCCATCTTGTTATGTCTTACCGTGAAGGCTCCATTGAGTGTCTTGTGTTGAGCAAGATACAACCAAGTCGATTATTCTTATTGGCTTGTTGGTTGTTCCATAAGATGTTATATGTCGAGCATTAGGAACTAAATTAATCAACCAGTTTGGTTATTTAGTTTGTACTCCATAAGTTTTCTTTCTTATGTCGAGTACATGTACGGTTAAGGTTGTCATATTATAAGATGAACTTAGTCGGGGTTCCATAAGTTCTCTTATGTTGAGCCCAAATTAATTAAATTGATTACTTCGGTGATTAGTTTGGTTGTTTGTATTCCAATTAGATTAATTATAGGTTCTCTTGTGATTAATCTAGTTAAGTTTTCATATATTCCACAAATTCTTGCGTTGAGTATATGAACGGCTATACTAATCATGTTCTATTGGTTCATGTAGTCGTATATTCCGTAAGTTTTTCCTTATGTTGAGTATGTGAACGATTAAGTTAGTCATCTCCGTATGATTACCTTAGTCGTAGCTCCGTAAGTTTACTTATGTTGATCACTTTTAATTAAATTGATCACTTTTGTGGTTTGATTTAGTTGCGTTTTCAATTGAATTAATCATGGGTTTACTTGTGATTAATTTGGTTGAGCTTTGGATATAGAAAATCATTCCTATGGTTTTTGGTGTCCAATTAAAAAAATCCTTCTTTTCTTTCGAAATTAAGGTCGCTCTTGTTGTTCTCTCGGGAATGACATCAAATGGGGGAGAGTTCTTTTGAACTTGTGCTTAATGGTAATATCTTGCGGGGTGTGCGGCTGTGGAATTTTATAGGGGTTATCTTGTATCTTAAAACTCCTTGATGAATGCATTTAGCTTCGGCTTTATGATTGCATCTAAATTAAGTTGGTATTTATTTTTCTTTTAGTCTATGAAATGTCTCTTGTGGAAATTTCATTATGATCCCGTTCTTGTATCTTTGCCAATTTTATTGACAAAAAGGGGGAGAAATAATGTAGTTCACACTACAAATACATATGGTTTTCGGATCATTGTGTAAGGGGGAGTGGTTTCCATGATCGAGATGGAGTATTGACTAAGGGGGAGTGATACATATCACCGTAGTATTATTGTTAAAGTTGTGATACAATTGGACTTTGATATTACATAATAATACTATGACACTGTATAATAATGATCGAGAATCTCGATTTCTCTCATTGTTATAGCTACGGATCTTCAACAACGGTGATGCTAAACTTACAAACTTTGGGATCATTGGAGTACTTGGAAGGACGAAGATTTCAGGGAACGTTGAAGATTAGACTATGGAATAGGAGCCACTAAAGTTTATCTTTTTCGTATTCCATATGTATTAATAGTTTTGTCACTAAAAACAAAGGGAGAGATTGTTAGAGCATAACTCGGTCGACCTCGCATGCGTTCTATCTCAAGCATGTTTGTCAATGTTAGTGATCAAAACTATAAGTTTTGATTTCTAGCCTACATAGCTAAGTCTCGAACTAGGATAGAAAAGTGTAGTTGAGCTCGAGGACTTCATGGCGATTCATCATACAATGACGAATATCTATACAAGGAACCGTGGAACTTCATCAACAAAAAGGTATGTGGAGACTTGAACTTATCTATCACTCAAAAGTCTATCTATTTTATCTTCTACTTCTTATGAGACAAAAGTCGTATGCTATATAGACTAGATCATACACATTTGACATTTCGAGCTGAGCATTCATTGCGTATCTTTTATCTCAAAATCGTGTGTTGGTAAAGCGTTTCGCTTTGATCAAGTTTATCTTCACCTAGTGACGAAAGTCATGAAAAGTTTCAATCACCTTGAGAATTGCTCTGACGTGAATCGGTCTGTGAATAACGGATACATAGCGTCCTCTGAGAATGTCTCAATGATTGAAATGAGAGTTTAGTTTACATAACCATGTATTCCTTGAACCGAAGTTTTCGAACTTTGTTGATCAAGAGAAACCGGGAGGATTGTGGATTTTGCTTGCCAAGTCAGCGAACCCAGTCCGCAGACTCAGTCAGCGAACTGTCGGAAGTTCTCGACCGAGAATTTCTACTGGATTTTCCAAAACTCGTTTGTGTGCTAAGTCCGCGAACCCAGTCCGCGAACTGGCGGAAGTTCCCTTTCCGAGAATTTCTGCTGAGTTTGGAAAACTCAACCGATTAACTTACGTCCGCGAACTTGTTTATGAACTTAAGAGGTTATGATCTAAAGATGTGGTCTGAACATGAAACATTAAATTACTAAGGAATGCTTTATGCAAACCGTGGCTATAATGTTCATGAGCCGATTCAATTGAATCGAATCATCTTTGTTTCAATTGTGTATTGTGTAGTTACATAAGATCTCATAGCAATTGAACAACTCTTTAACTAGTTCATTTGAGTCAATTAAACTAGTTATGGTGAAGAAGAACAAGGTTGATATGAAATGCTCATATGGTTAAACTTTTTGGGTTACTATGTTGAACCAACATACACATACACGTTTGGGCATGGTTTTCACAAACACAGTAAACGTTTACCCAAGTGTGTGTGACAAGCTAAGTTTTCGATAGAACGGTTTAGAAATATTAGCTTGAATCTAAATCAGGTTTTCATCTAATGGTGAATGAGGATTGCTTTATACCTAAGGCAAAACCCTAATTTGAAGGCTATATAAAGGAGACATCTAGCATTGTGAAAAACTAATCCCCACACGTCTGTGTGCTACTAGTGCGCCGGCTAGAGTCGATCTCCATTAACCTTTGATTTTCTTCTCTAAAATCAGGTTAACGACTTAAAGACTTCATTGGGATTGTGAAGCCAGACATATACTACTTTATCGTAGTTGTGTGATCTGATCTTGCATCTTCTATCATACGAATACAATCGATTGATTGGCTTGAGATCGTGAGAGTTCTCCGATAGGCAAGATAAAGAAGTCACAAACATCTTCATCTTACTGTTTGTGATTCCTCGACAAACCACCTGTGTAGTCAGGAAGGATTGTAGAGAGGTGATTGATTAATCTAGGCTGTTTTTCGGGAATATAAGACTGGATTATCAATTGGTTCTTGTTCACCTTGATTTTATATCTTAAGACGGAACAAAACCTAGGGTTTATCTGTGGGAGACAAATTTATCCTTTGATAGACTTTTCTGTGTGAGACATATCTGTTTATTGTCAAGTATGTGATTTTGGGTTGCAGCAACTCTTGGTTGTGGGTGAGATCAGCTAAGGGAATCAAGTGCGTAGTATCCTGATGGGATCAGAGGCGTAGGAGTACAACTGTACCTTGGATCGGTGGGAGACTGATTGGTGTTCAACTATAGTCCAGTTCGAAGTTAGTTTGCAGTAGGCTAGTGTCTGCAGCGGCTTAATACAATGTGTATTAAATCTGGACTAGGTCCCGGGGTTTTTCTGCATTTGCGGTTTCCTCGTCAACAAAATTTCTGGTGTCTGTGTTATTTCTTTTCCGCATTATATTTTATAGAATTGAAATAATACAGGTTGTGCATTCGTGATCATCAATTGAAATAATACAGGTTGTGTTATTTCTTAATTAAAAGATTCTTAACTTAATTGTGTTTCGATCCTGGGATTCTTTTCCCTTAGCCGTTAAGGAATATATTTGAACAATTATAGAAATAAACATTCTCAGCACGTGTTCAAAGTTTGTCGACATCTTAACTTTGTAAGTTCTCTTTCACACTTACAACCTTGAAAAACACTTCCAAAAAAGTTTAGAATTGGTTCATATGACTTTCAAGAACTATGTGATTGATCAAACCAACATTCAATCACAATCATGGGTTTACGGTTCTACCAAAACAAGTTTCGGTTCTACCTCCATGTGAGTACTACGCATAGTCACACTAGCTTCCCAAAAGATTCGGTTGACTAGGTACTAGGATCGGTTCCCCACATATATATGGTATCTAACTTATATGTGTTGCATATGTTCACAGGATCGGTTCCGCTTTCTGCTGTAAACCTTGCTGCACCACATACAAGGATCGGTTCCCCTTGATGTACTGCACCCCTTACAAGGATCGGTTCCCCCTTTCCCATACAAGGATCGGTTCCCCTTTCCCTTACAAGGATCGGTTCCCTTTCCCTTTCAAGGATCGGTTCCCTTTCCCCAAGGCAGACATAATCCGATCACACCAAGGTGATTACTTAATATTGGTTTTACTAATAAAAGTTATACCAATACAAAAGTCAGGCCTTTGTGAATAGTTCTACCAAAAACACAACAAGTTGTGAGAGGTTCTACTTTATCACACATATTGGTTGTTCATAAGATATGCAATGAATAACAAAACCAATAACACCTGGCAGTTTCCTTTTCGGTTCACAAAACAAGTTTATGAACTTACTTCCTTAGAACACATGTAAACATTGTTCCCTAGGATGAAATCCTCACCTCATACCCATACATAATCACAATAGCATTCAAATGATTATGGCGATGTCTTATCTACAAAGTTTAATGGCTAAGCAATAAATCTCGTATTGTATTCCTTAATACTATGTATATCTAGAGTTCAAATATGCTTCGCAGTTATGTTTTCAATATGCACGACTTGAAAGATACGTTAGGGAATGAAACAGTTCAAGTCAAATATCACTAACCTCAAGTGGAAGGATGATTGTCGTCGTTGTAGATCCTTGCTTCTTCACATCTTCAAGTATTTGCAATACTTGTAATGTCTCATATCCTAATACTTTCAAGCTAACCTATACGAAGTTTAACTCTAGTACATAATCAAGCGACTCTTAACATGAGTTTTGATCACTAAAATATGACAACCAAACTTGACATACCAACGCTTGGTGGGTTCAACCGAGCCATGCTCTAACAATCTCCCCCTTTGTCAATTTTAGTGACAAAACTCATACATCATATGGATAAACAAATTACAATAATTCATTACAATCCGCTTGATTCCCGATTTAACAGCACAGTGAAACTGCTTACATTCAATCCTTGAAAATGCCGCTGTTGACATTATAATAACAAAGAAAATACTCCCCCCTAAGGAAGATAGGTAGATATTCAATCCACACGTCTTTGTTATACCAATCTATATGACATGTTACTCCCCCTTAGTCTGTGCTTTCACTCTTTCGTTAGATAAAACATTCAAGTACCAATGTTCTTTTACTTAGTGATACCAATTAATATAAAATCAATGCCAGTATCACTTGTTTACTCCATATATTTATCCCCCTTTTTGTCACAAAAATGACAAAGAAACGAAAATATAAAGGACAACACGAAAAGAATCTTACAAATCTCAGAATAGACTTGCAAACCTGTAGAGTTAGGCACGAGGGTTCCACACATCATGTTCTGATAACCAATATCAAAACCGAAACTACAAGTAGTCTTATTTTGATATGTTACCAAGGAAAAAATTGCCCGAAACAATTTTTCCCATTTAGTTTAGCAAACCAAAGACGACTAATCACATTAGTTCCTTTGCTAAACCGATTGTTCAAGAACAACCGCTTAATTCGATAAGACCAAAATAAAGAATAAACTCCATTTTTCTCATCAGGTTCTAACTATCCATAAACTTAGACCTTTCAATTTTAAACAAACCAAATACTAGGTTAGTTAACTAGTATTTCTTTGTTTAGGCATTCGATTAGACTTGAATAACCGAAACCTCACTTTGATAAGACAAACTAAGATCAGAATTAACTTAGTTTCTTATCCGGAATCGAATTGGACTAAACAACTCATCCCGTACACATATTATTTCGCTAAGCCATAAATAATTCATACAAACCAAAATAAATCAACTTGCATAATTATTCACCTCAACCGGAAGCAATTGAAACAATAATAGACATTATACGCACCACAATTGCACCGTAATTTTGTAAGCCTAAACGATTGATACCATACAAAAGCAAGATAACAATAGTTTTTCTTAACCGAAACCAATTGAATCACACACACATCAATTGTACCGAAATTTTGTAAGCCTAAACGATTGATATCACACAATAAAGCAAGATAACAATAGTTTTTCTTAAGAAGAACCAATTGAAACACACATCCACACACACATCATGGAATAAATATCAATTGAACCTAATTTTCATTAAGCAAAAGAAAAAATATATATAATATAAACTCAGGATTTTCTTAAACAGGAAAACAATTAACTAACAAGATTGTTACCTCAAATTTCGCATCCACTTCTCCAATATGATTGCATCTTCGTCCAAGGAGAATTGATATCGAAATATCACCACGTTGTCATCCTTATGCGTGAACAAAAGAACAACAACATACCTCAACCTTTACCAGAGAAAGGTTGAAAACCGGTTTTAACAATTGCAAGCAAAAGTTGAAAACCGTCGAAACACGTGTGCCTTTATGCTAAACCAAAACCGATTCAACATATTGTGACTTTTTCACATACTGTTTCTATTAGAACCCCTCATAATCCTTTGATAAAGCCTATCTATTAGGGCTAGAACTTAATCCCGCTAAATCAAAAAGTCACTCAAACCATGAGGGTTCAAAATATATGAGATCGAATATTAAGGTATAAAACCGAAATCAAACATTCCATAAACATACATAGCAATAAGGTAAAAGCAATTAAGCACAGGCTATTTAAAAAAAAAACTATCACAAGAAAAATTACTAATCAAATAATTTTATTCATAATAGACCAATACGATCAATGAAAGAAATCAAAAATTGATGTCTATTAAACTAGATTAAGTATTACAGCAAATAACTTAATCTCTAATGACCTTCTGACAGAA
This sequence comes from Papaver somniferum, assembly GCF_003573695.1. Lineage (NCBI taxonomy): Eukaryota > Viridiplantae > Streptophyta > Magnoliopsida > Ranunculales > Papaveraceae > Papaver > Papaver somniferum. The sequence continues at coordinate 115,190,782 of NC_039360.1, forward strand.
GATTTTCAAAGGTCATCCTCAATTTCCTCAAATTTTTCAGGATCATCATCAATAGCATCTCGACTGATATCTCGGATTCTTCACACAGTACCTTGGTTGTGTTCACAGGCTAAATCGTTAACCTTTCGATTAATATTCCTAGCATACTCCCTATTACCGATTCCAAGTTTAATCAGTTTCCTTTGGTTACGAATAACAGTTCTCAGTAATGCTGCCTGTCTATGACGAGTCTCGATGGTACTGAGAAGAACTTGTCGAATATTGATAATATCAATCTTAGCATCAAAACTGTTTTGGGCAAGGAGATGAGTCATATCATCCTTTTCATTATCGGAATTTTCACAACCATATTTCTTTACGACATTATCAAGATGAGTATTATCCTTAGAAGTCATTCCACTCAAGGCTTTCAGAAGTTGTGCTTGAGATCTGGTTTGAGAATACATTCTTTAGCATAAGTTCTCAGACACGTAGAGTACATATACTTGGATATCTTTAACACATTCCAAAAATAAAGATTTTTGCATCTTAATGTGTTAAGGAAACACTATATACTCCAAAGAGATTTTCTCCAAACTAGGTATCAGAAGATACCAACTTACCCTTTTTACACAAGTTGTTGTAAGACAACTTTTCTACACATAAAGATGAATAACATATCCTTAAGGTAGATTGTGTAATCTCTCTATGTTGAATAAGAGATATTAGTAGGATACCAGCTGCCCATGTATGTGTGCTTCCTTACATCCGAAGATTGGGAAAAGTAAGGATGCACCCTCCAATGCGGTTATGCACTGGGATGAGGATAATCCTCATCATACACCTCAGAGGAAGAACTTTCTCCCTTTTGAACATGATCATGTTTTTCTTTGTGGGTTCTGAACCCATCCTCTTTGTTAAGGGAATTGCGAGATACAATATCCTTAGTTACATCTTGTGCCCAGGATGGTATGTTCTTCGAACTTGAACCTATTTTGTCTAGATCTGCCAGTCGACAGTTTGCTAACGTCTCTTGTTCAAGACGTTCTATATGTCCTCTTAAGGTTTTCATTCCTTGCTGGAAATGTTTTTCTAAACACTTGTTTAGATATACCTCCGGGCATGTTACGGTAAGAAGTTTCTCAATAAGGACCTTATTCCTTATCTGTGAGTGTTTCAGCGATTGAGTAAGAATTTCACACTCTTTAGTCTGTTGACGAACTTCATTGCATAACGCAAGTTTTTGTTCCTCATAATCTACCAGATTATTTTGAAGACAAAGTGTTTCTCGCTTTCCTTCACATATTCTTACATTCATTTGAACGATAAGTTCTAGGACATCATCTTGACTGTCAATGGATTTACCCTTTTCTGAATTTTTTTCAATATGTTTGAAAAAGCTTTCTATTACCTTAGGAAATTCAGAACTCGGGCAGAAAGGTGAATTAAATCTCTTTTTAGAAGATTTTTCACAGTGAATTGGAGACGAGTCCAATACAAGATTCTTGAGTTTCGAACTCACTCTTTTCGGATCAGGAACCTGATTCGCAATCAAGTCATTAGTCATAGACTTTTTCTTTGATTTTCGAAAAGACTTTCGAGACCAATTTCTATTGGTTTTCCTTGAGATCTTATTCTCATTATCTTGACTTATGTTAACTGAATCATCCTTTGGATTCATTCTTATAGGTTGGCTCGCATCAAACACAGATTGTTAGATCTTTTCGTGTTTGCCTGCTCTGATACCAATTGAAAAGGAGAGGGTACCCAAATATACCTCAAGCTAAAACTTTTCCTACCTATAAGTCCTTTCTCCGAAAGTGATTGTCTATGGACTGAGTAGAGACAATACAACTAATCGGTTCACACTTTGTGTGATTGTCTATGGATACGAGATCGAGACAATACAACAACGAAGTATGTTTACTTAATACAAAGGTTCAGACTTAAACAAACACAATAGGATTGCTTATAAAGTAAATAGGAATTAACATTTGTGTAATTTACTTTAATTATAATAAAACAATTATAATGCGGAAAATAAAAGTAAATGACACAGCAAGATTTTGTTAACAAGGAAACAGCAAATGCAGAAAAACCCCGGGACCTAGTCCAGAATTGAATACTCTCAGGATTAAGCCGCTACACAAAATTACACCTAACTTCGTATAGTTGAGACCAAGTAACTAACCCTATAGTTCACTTAGTTTCGTTTGTATTCCCACGCCTCCGACCTATGAATAAGTCACGTACTTGGAACAATCCCTTTGGTTCGTATTCCAAACAGTAAAGGAACAAGAAATATGTTTGGTATCAACTCTATTCAACCAAGTGATATGAATAGGATAAAGGCTCTTCCTTTTATCTTAACATAAACTCCTTCGTCAGGTCTAGATCTATCTTATGTTCAATCACCCTAAGGTAATCGTTTAAGATTAAGCCAACAACACCTTTAATCCGAAGAACCTTGTTGATGCCGATCTACTCAATTAATCAATCCAATCTACCACAAGGATAAAATGATTATTAATTGGATCCTCTTTTACCGAAACAAGTATTTTGTACACCAAAGATTATAAAACCCAAGTCAGATCTTCAATATCTTCTTTGTCTTCAAATCTTCTTAAATCTTCAATAAAAACCTGCACACAATCACTTGAATCTCTTGTGATCAATCACGCACAGAACGGAGTCTGTTAACAATGGATTATCACAAGATCGTCTTTAGAACTAACAACAGTTTAAAGATCCCTGTCGAAACTTTGAACTAGTTTGAGTGAATCTTATATCAGAAGAGAAGATTCTCAAGAATAAACAAACTAGGTGCAATCAGATTTCAACCACCGTTAGTCAATCAAATCAATTGAAAACAAAGATAAACCGCAATTATCTAGTTTCCCACCAACGGGTCGCGCTAGAGCTTATCAATCCCAAAGAAGACTTTAAAACGAGCGGTCGTAAGAGATTTCACCTAATTAGATTACTCTCCTCTCCGATATGCGGCTACACCAGTAACAAAAACAAAAGAGTAAGTCTGTAGTTACGAAGGATTAGTTTGCTAGAAAGGCAAACTTCGTGTATTTATAGACAAGGAAGTTTGGACACCAAGGAATTTCCAAAACCGAAAATATTCTCAAGATATTCATAAATGCACAGATTCGGTTTTCATAATTCCTGGAAATTCTCTATCCAAAAATAACAATCGAAATCTCTTGGAAAATATAATTAGTAAATGCACATTACTAATTCTGTAATTTCCACACAAATGAAATTAATAACCTTAATTAAAAGATTCTTAACTTATTTTTGTTTCGATCCTGGGATTCTCTTCCCTTAGCCGTTAAGGAATATCTTTGAACAATTATAGAAATAAACATTCTCAACACGTGTTCAAAGTTTGTCGACATCTTAACTTTGTAAGTTCTCTTTCACACTTACAACCTTGAAACTGATTTGCCACACTTCCAAACAAGTTTAGAATTGGTTCATCTGAATTTCAAGAACTATGTGATTGATCAAACCAACATTCAATCACAATCATGGGTTTACGGTTCTACCAAAACAAGTTTCGGTTCTACCTCCATGTGAGTACTACGCATATTCACACTAACTTCCCAAAAGATTCGGTTGACTAGGTACTAGGATCGGTTCCCCACATATATATGGTATCTAACTTATATGTGTTGCACATGTTCACAGGATCGGTTCCCCTTTCTGCTGTAAACCTTGTTGCACCCCATAAAAGGATCGGTTCCCCTTGATGTACCACACCCCTTACAAGGATCGGTTCCCCATTTCCCATACTAGGATCGGTTCCCCTTTCCCTTACAAGGATCGGTTCTCTTTCCCTTACAAGGATCGGTTCCCTTTCCCCAAGGCTGGCCCTTACAGCATGGCTAGGGCCAAGGATTTAGCATGCCATTGGCGCATGGTGCGGCCAGCATGGCTAGGGCCAAGGTTTTAGCATTCCATTGGCATATGGTGCGGCCAGCATGGCTAGGGCCAAGGGTTTGGCATGCCATTGGCACATGGTGCGGCCAGCATGGATAGGGCCAAGGCAAGGTGCGGTTGGCTTGACATGGTCGGGCCAAGGGTTTGGACGGCTTGGCATGGTAGGGCCAAGGCAAGATGCGGTTGGCTTGACATGGTGGGGCCAAGGGTTTGGCATGCCATTGGCGCATTGTGCGCCCAGCATGGCTGGCATGCCTTGGCGCGGTAAACGTGGCTGACATGGTTGGCATGCCTTGGCGCGAAGATGTGGCTGGCATGGTTTGCCATTGGCACGGTGGTGCGGCTGCCATGGTTGGCATGCCTTGGCACGGAGACGTGGCTGGCATGGTTTTCCATTGGCACGGTGGTGCGGCTGGCATGGTTGGCATGCCTTGGCACGGTAGCATGAGAATTAGGGTTTGGCATAAATGATGTTGGTCAATGTTAAGGGTTCTGTCGTGGAACATGGCCCATGTAAAAAAAAAAGGTACCCCGATAATTTTTACTTAGGCATGCTGACTGATTCAATAAATGTGTTAATGGTCATAGTGACGTCATGTCAAATGTGCAGTTTTACGATTTTAACCCTTAGCTAAAAACCACCATCAACATTAAGTCCCCTGCTTAGCTCGGAACAAGAGCATTGTTGCGAGGTAAGCATAAGATGGTGACAGGCAAGGACAAAATCGAAATGACAAGTCGTGAAAATATGTCCAAGAAGACCCAACTAACCTTTTTCAAGAGGTAAGGAGAGTTCGTTATTCTCGTGTTGGCGGCCTTGCACAGATTCTACTTGTGGTGTTGTTGGCTAGACCGTGAAGTGGTGAGATGTAGATTGTTGGATTGGAATGGGAGCCGCAGGCATTGGTCGGCTGGGAATGAGAGCCGCAGGTGTTGGTCGGCTTGGAATGAGAGCCGCAGGCGTCGGTCGGCTTGGAATGGGAGCCGCAGGCGTTGGTCGTCTTGGAATGGAGGAAACTGGCTTCGGTCCGCGAAATGGTGGAAACTGTCTTCAGTCCGCAGAATGGTGTAAACTGGTTTCGGAACTTCGTCTACCAAACGATGGTGATGACGCTGGAACTTCGGTTACCAAATGGTAGTGATGGCGCCTGGCAACTTTGTTTAAATTAGGGTTTGGCATGCGAAAACCCTAATTACCGCCCCTTACTAGAATCGTTGTAGAATTCTCGTACGAACTCGGATTTTGACAGTCTGCCCCTCCATCTGACCGGAAAAGAATTTCGTATCTCCCTACGCGAGAATATTTAGGTTTTGAGCTCGCTTAGGATGTGAAAACGGCCCGACAGTGAAACTTAGGAAGAATTCAGGAGGGATGTTGCGGGCCCGTGGAATGATGTCGACTGGCTTCAGTTCCTTGGAAGGATGACGACAGGCTTCAGTTCCGTGGAAATATGGGAACTGGTTTTGGAACTTCGGCTACCAAACGATGGTGATGACGCATGGCAACTTTGTCGAAATCAGGGTTTGGGATGCTGAAACCCTAATTAGCGCCCCTTACTAAAATCGTTTTAGAATTCTCGTACAAACTCGGATTTTGACGGTCCGCCCCTCCATCTGACCGGAAAAGAATTTCCTATCTCCACGCTAGAATATTGGGGTTTTGAGCTCGTTCAGGAGGTGAAAACGGCCCGACAGTGAAACTCAGGAAGAATTCAGGAGGGATGTTGCGGGCCCGAGGTGGTATAGTCGCGCCCAGTCATCTATTCCCGTTCATGGAGCAAGAAGGAGTCTTCATTCTGTTCAAACTCTAGAAAATCTGTCCGCATGAAAAGAGGTATCGACCCTCTTTCGTTGCTCGTCTGGATCCGTGCTTTCTTCTGCAGTGTCTCTCCAGTGGATTCCAAAATTTACCAAAACTCCATTGCATTCTTGGGATGAATGGATGAAATATATGCTCGGAAACGATCATGTCAGGGCTAATCTTGGATACTGTTGTTGCGTTGTCGGCCATCCTTGACTTCAGGTTGTTCAGTGTCTGGATCCGTTGATCGCGATGATGATATGTTGTGGATGATTGTATGGTAGAAATCTTCCGAAGACACAATTTGAAATAGATGAGTTGGGAGACATTCTGTCGTTGTTGTGCTGCTATCAAGTCTTCAAGGACTTTTTTCCAAGAGACATCATTCGAACCAGCTTCTGAATCTTGGACTATCGTATGGAATGGGACGCGGTGAACAGTCCCCAGTTATACTTCCGTTTGATCCGATGGTCATGGTCGAATATGTGAATGTATCTCTGTGGCGTGCTTTTGGATTCTTCGGTGCATATGTACGGCTTCATGTTGAGAAATTATTGCGTAAAACTTTGATAGTGATGATGTTGAAATTAGAAATAACCGGGTTGAGGGGAGTGAAAGCGTCCCATGTTGGTAGTCCCCATATGTAGCGTACTTTCATTGCATCGCCTTGAATCCACGTCCACGGGAGTTGATGCAAGCTTATTGTACTCTTCTGGATGTGATGCCGGGATGCTCAGAATATCACATAGATGAAATATTCTGGGTAGCGAAGAGGTAGAAAATGGTAAATTTATGTTTTTTTATCGTGGCTCCCTATGTTTCTTCAGGAAACTGTTTCAGCCGCATCTCTGGAGTTATCTCACGAATCTTTGATGGTCGTCGGGATGGACTGCGATGATCAATGCCAAAACGCGCTTTCCTTTAGTTTCTGAAGTTATTTCCTCTGGGAAGGCTTGGGTTCCGCCGCAGCCTCGTAGAGTGTCGAAGGCGTCTTCTATACAGAGAGGTGATGATATTCTTGCGCAGCACCCTTGAAGAGTAGATGACTTTGTTGTGGCTATGGCCTTTTGGTTTACTGTGTCTTCTGAGCTTTGACAGTGAAGGGATTCCGTGTATATTCTCAGTCCCCAAGTATGGTTTACATGTTTCCATCTTTGTAGTGATTGTTGTTGTGGTGAAGCTCTGGCTGGTATCAACAAATGAGCAGTAACAGTTCTTGATAGCAGATGTAATCAGAAGAGACTGCATTTTCGTGGTAACAAGGTAGGTTGGCTTGAATTGTATGGGCATCCATGGAAGTAAAAGGATTGGCTGGATGCGTTAGAGAGCAAACTGTCCATGATCATGAGTTTTGGCGGGATGGATTAAAGGGAGGCCATGACTACGAATAATGGCTGGCTATGATCATGATCCTTGACATGGGGAGCGTGGTGGTATGACCCTTTGCAGGAAGAAGCGGCGTTGAAGAAGCTTAGGCCCTTGGAGAGGATGTTGAAACTTAAAAAGGCAAACTTCGAAGCTTCGGCTTCGGATCTTGGAGCAGATTATGGAGAGAACGCTGAAGCGGAGCGGCTGCTGGAGCGAGCGTTGAAGCGGAGCAGCTGTCGGAGTGAACGTTGAAGCGGGCGGCTGCATTAATCAGTGTGTTGTCAAACTGGACACCCTTCAAGCGAATAATGGTTAGGAGTACCCAGTTCCATTTATCAATCGTGCTTTACAGGAGAGGTTGGGGTTTGGGAACGACTTCTCTGGTTGGAAACAGCTGCTTCCCTTATGCAGTGCGGTTGAGGGATGCAAATATGTCTTGACGCTGCGCCTTGGGGAATACAGAATCTCACATAAGTGTTTCATCATAAACTGCATGATTTTGTGGACGAAGTCCCCGGAAATCATGCAACTCCTGACAGGAAAAGAGTCTTTGTGAACTCAGGGGGGTTGCTGATCTTCTTTGCCTCGATTTTGGAGAAGTCATTCCTGATCTTTACGTGTGATGAAATTGGATTGCTGATTATCTTCTACTGGGCGTTCAAGAGCAACACTGGAAGGATGCAAGCTGCTGGCGCTGGGAAGATGCAAGTTGTTAGTGCTGGAGGGATGCAAGTTGTCAGCGCTGGAAGGGATGCAGGCTGCTGGCGCTGGAAAGATGCAAGTTGTTAGTGATGGATCGGCTTGGAATGGGCGCTGGCTTGGCAAGGCGCTAGCTTGGCACGACGCTGACTTGGCGTGGCGCGGTAGCAATAAAGTGGGCAAGCATATTCTAGGTATGTACTCCAGTGTTTCTCTTTCAATTTTTTTTCATGTTTTTCTTGTGTTGGTGCAAACCCTAGTCATAAGTATGCCTTCCATAAATCTGTAGAAATATTGTTCTCTGAACTGGTGTAAACCCTGGCCTTGGGTATGCCTTTCATAAACTTGTAGAAATACTTCATGATAAACAATTCCTTTTCGAATATCACCGTAGTAACGTTGGCTACCTCATGAATAGTGACGGGTAATCATTATTATGCAAAGTAGGCACGTACGGGTAGGTGACTGTTTTTTTTTTGACAGGAAAACAAAGTGCCTAGTTTATGGTTTGATTTGAATTGATAGATAACTGTTATCTATGAGGGTTTTGGATTATTGTTTTGGAATGAATTGTTTTGGAATGGATTGTTTTGGAATGATATTGTCTTGGTTACGATTGCAAATGAAGCAAACATCCCAGGAAAACCATGGAACCGTGAGCGTTGCGTGTCGGTAGATGACATGGGGTGAAACATAACATGGCTATCGATTTTATCATTCCCGTGAAAACTTGATAGTAAACCATGCATTTTGTCTAGGCAAGACTTACTCGGTTTTTCAGATCTCCTGATGAAAAATGAATCTTCCGGGTGTAAGACCGAGTTTTGTGGGAAGCACCGCCATGATTGTGGAAAGTCCCCAGTCGTCTCTGAGTCATCTGATAATCGACTCGTCGATCCCTGGTCGGATCATTCGCTTTTAACCTCTAGGCAGTCCCCAGTCATCCCTTGTCATGTCAAGACTGATAATCGGGTCGTCTGGTAGCCTAGTCGTCGATCCCTGAGCGGATCGTTTGCTTCTGACCTCTGGGAAGTCCCCAGTCGTCCCTTGCCGTGTCATGACTGATAATCGGGTCGTCTGGTAACTGAGTCGTCGATTCCTGAGCAGATCGCCTGCTTCTACCGTCTTGATGTCTGGGTCGAAGCATGAGATCGATGGTCGAAAATTGACATTGTAAATGAAAGATAAATCTCCCACTATGGTCGCCAATTGTTTGAGGGTGAAAACGGTTTCTGCAGATTTTGGTAATTTCGGGTGTGTGGGTGAGAAACGAATTTAAACCCTAAATAATGTACTGCAAGGGAGTAGTTTAGATTCGAGAGATCAATCTGTACAAATCCGGCCTAAACCAAGAAATGGCTGTTCCAGACTTGCTTCGGTCACAAAGTGAAGGAGAAGGGTTGGTTTTGGAGAGGGAAGCGAAGAAATTGTTGAGACCAGAATAGTTGATTCTGGAAGAGTAGTTGTTTTCTACGACTTGTATCAGAAAGTGGGAAGCTAACATATGGAAAGCTAGCAAATGTTTTCTGAGTGTTGTATGCTCCTGACCTGAACTTGTTGTTCGGTGAAAATAGGCCATGCCTATTTATACAAGTCGAAGTGAAACGTACTCTGGTCTCATTAAGAAATGGAAAACGGGTGAGTAAATGGGAGGAGGTGGTAACCGGTAACGCCTGGAATTGATGTTACATAAAAGAAAGCGTTTCACCATTACTCCCTGTATTTACTAACCGCCTCATCCTTATGACACTTTCTTATAACGGACGTAGTGTTCGCCGCACGCTGTAAACCGCCAAACCAATACCCAATGAGCATCCCTCAGTTTGTGATATGCGCTGATGTCTCGAGTGTTTTCGTGGAAAACATGTAGCATGTTGTTGTCGTCTGGAAAGTCGACCTTAGGAGACTTGCCGGCTCGGTGACCTTCGACGGTCGAGATTTTGCATCTTAAGAGGAAAGGTAGCCGTTGATTATTGCAACCCTTAGTTTGGTAGCCAGTGGCATGAAAGCATGCTCGGTATGTCACTAATATGGCCTGGTTTAGGCGCGACCAAAAGTTAGGGTTTTGGATTTGTTTAGGCGCGACCAAACTAGGACCAAAAGTTGTCATGCGTTAGCTGGTAACCTTGGACGGCTAAGATCTGCATCTTAGATGAAAAGGTGGTCGTTGATCGTTGCAGGCCTTCGTTTTGGCATCCACATAGGGAAGGCCGGTATGGCGTGGCGCGGTAAGGTGGTTGGCATGCCATTGGCACATGTGTCATGGCATGCCTTGGCGCGGTTTGGCGTGGCCAAAACTAGGGTTTTGGGCCAAAGGTTATCATGCGTTGTCTGGCGACCTTGGACGGCTAGGATTTGCATCTAGGATTGAAGGGTGGCCGCTGATCGTCGCACACCTTCGTTTTGGTAGCCGTATATGGAAGGCTGGCATGGTATGGCGCGACAAGGTGGTTGGCATACCATTGGCACATGTGGCATGGCATGCCTTGGCACGGTTTGGCGTGTCCAAAACTAGGGTTTTGGGCCAAAGGTTACCATGCATTGTCTGGCGACCTTGGGCGGCTAGGATTTGCATCTAGGATTGAAGGGTGTCCGTTGATCGTCGCACGCCTTCGTTTTGGTAGCCGCTTATTGAAGGCCGGCATGGTATGGCGCGTAAAGGTGGTTGGCATGCCATTGGCACATGTGGCATGGCATGCCTTGGCGCGGTTTGGCGTGGCCAAAACTAGGATTTTGGGCCAAAGGTTATCATGCGTTGTCTGGCGACCTTGGATGGCTAGGATTTGCATCTAGGATTGAAGGGTGGCCGTTGATTGTCGCACGCCTTCGTTTTGGTATCCGCATAGGGAAGGCCGACATGGTAGGGCCAAGGCAAATGGCGCGGACGGCTTGGCATAGTGGGGCCAAGGCAGAATGGTGCGGATGGCTTGGCATAGTGGGGCCAAGGCTTTGGACGGCTTGGCATGGTAGGGTCAAAAGGTGCAGTTGGCTTGGCATGGTGGGGCCAAGGGTTTGGCATGCCATTGGCACATGGTGCGGCCAGCATGGATAGGGCCAAGGGTTTTGCATGCCATTGGCGCATGGTGCGGCCAGCATGTCTAGGGCCAAGGGTTTGGAATGCCATTTTCACATGGTGCGGCTAGCATGGCTAGGGCCAAGACAAGGTGCAGTTGGCTTGGCATGGTGGGGCCAAGGGTTTGGAAGGCTTGGCATGGTAGGGCCAAGACAAGGTGCGGTTGGCTTGGAATGGTGGGGCCAAGGGTTTGGCATGCCATTGGCGCATGATGTGGCCAGCATGGCTAGGGCCAAGGGTTTGGCATGCCATTGGCGCATGGTGCAGCCAGCATGGCTAGGGCTAAGGGTTTGGCATGCCATTGGCGCATGGTGCGGCCAGCATGGCTGGCATGCCTTGGCGCAAAGATGTAGCTAGCATGGTTTTCCATTGGAACGGTGGTGCCGCTGGCATGCTTTGGCGCGGAGACGTGGCTGGCATGGTTTGCCATTGGCACGGTGGTGCGGCTGGCATGGTTGGCATGCCTTGGCGCGGAGACGTGGCTGGCATGGTTTGTCATTGGCACGGTGGTGCGCCTGGCATGGTTGGCATGCCTTGGAGCGGAGACGCGGCTGTCATGATTTTCCATTGCTACGGTGGTGCGGCTGGCATGGTTGGCATGCCTTGGCGCGACAACATGAGAATTAGGGTTTGGCATAAATGATGTTGGTGAATGTTAAGGGTTCTGCCGTGGAACATGATCCATGTAAAATAAAAGGTACCCCGATAATTCTTACGTAGGCATGCTGACTGATTCACTAAATGTGCTAATGGTCAAAGTGACGTCATGTCAGATATGCAGTTTTACGATTTTAACCCTAAGCTAAAAACCACCATCAACACCACCAAGCGTTGGTATGTCAAGATTGGTTGTCATATTTTAGTGAACCAAAACTCATTTAAAAGGTCGCTTGATTATTTACTAGAGTCAATTTCGTATAGGTTAGCTTGAAAGTATTAGGATATGAGACATTACAAGTATTACGTGAAGACTTGAAGAATGAGAAGAAGTAAGGAGCTACAACGACGACATCATCCTTCCACTTGAGGTTAGTAATATTTGACTTGAAATGTTTCATTCCCTAACGTATCTTTCAAGTAGTGCATATTGAAAACATAACTGTGAAGCTGTGAATGATTACACTCTAGTTAGACATAGTATTAAGGAATTACAATACGAAGTATAACGTCTATCTTTTGAACTTCGTATATAAGACATCGACATAATCGTATGAACGCTATTGTGATTATGTATGGGTATGGGTGAAGATTTCGTCATAGGAAACAATGTTTTATATTCGTTTAAAGGAAGTAAATTCATAAACTTGTTTTGTGAATCGAAAGGGAAATCGCTAGGCTTATTGGTATTATTATTCATTGTAAATATTTTGAATTACCAATATGTGTGCTTAGTATAACCGCTCATAACTTGTTTATGTATCTTGGTAAAACTATTAACAAGGCCTGACTTTTGTATTGGTATGACTTTTATTATTGAAACCGATCTTAAGTAATCACCTAAGATGGTAAGATCGATATCTTGAATTTGGTGTGACTAAATACTAGCCATTGGGTAACCGATCCTAGTAAGAGGTGTGATCGATCACAAGAGAGAGTGTAATAGATCCTTGTAAGAGGTTTAACAAGTTTTAGTATGTTGGTGTAACCGATCCTATAACTTGGTCAACCAATCACAAGTTTTACCATAAGAAGTGGTAACCGATCCTAGTACTTAGTTAGCCATTTTATGGTAACTAGTGTAACCGATCCTAGTACCCACTTGGAGGTAGAACCGAAACTTTATGTTGAGGTAGAACCGTGAAACCCATTAATGGTTATTTGATAGGATAATTAATCACAAAGTTCTTCGAAGTCAGATGAACCAATTCTAAACTTGTTTGGAAGTGTGGCAAATCGGTTCCAAGATTGTAAATATGAAAAAGGATTTACAAAGTAAAGATGTCGACATACTTTGAACATGTGCTGTAACTCTTATCTTTAATTGTTCAAATATATTCCTTAATAGCTAAAGGAGAATCCCGGATCGAAATAAATTGAGAATCTTTTAATTAAGGTTTTTAGTTTTTATATGCTTTTAATTTCCAACAATTAAAATTCATATCTTTAGAAAATAAAAATTAGTAATGTGCATTTACTAGTTGGAGATTTTCTATTGAGATTTCAGTCATTAATTGGACAGAGCATTTCTAAGAATTATGAAAACCGATTTTGGCTTTATTGCATATCTTTGAGAATATTCGGTTTTGGAAATTCCTTGGTGTCCAAACTTCCTTGTATATAAATATTGAAGTTTGCATTTCTAGCAAACTAATCCTCAGAGCCAGCAAAACTACCTAGTTGTGTTGTTACTGGTGGAGCCGGCTATTCGGAGAGGAAAGTACCCTAATTAGGCGAAATCTCTTACGACCGCTCAGTTTAAAGACTTCTTTGGGATTGAGAAGCTCTATTAGTACCGTTGGTGGGAAACTAGATAATTGCAGTTTATTATTAGTTTTTGATTGACTTGATTGACTAACGGTGGTTGAACTTTGATTGCACCTAGTTTGTTTATGCTTGAGAATATTCTCTTCTGATATAAGATTCACTCAAACTAGATCGAAGTTTAGACGGGGATCTTTAGACTGTTTGTAGATCTAAACACGTCTTGTGATAATCCATTGTTAACAGACTCCATTCTGTGTGTGATTGATCACAAGAGATTCAAGTTGATTGTATGCAGGTGGTTATTGAAGATCTAAGAAGATTTGAAGACGAAGAAGATTTCTGATTTGGGTTCATAATCTTTGGTGTGCACAATACTTGTTTCGGCTGGAAAAGGATCCGACTATAATTGGTTTATCTTTGTGATAGATTGGATTGATTATGTGACGGACCGGAAAATTACGCCTTTGGCGCGTTGCCCCGCAGGCCGTAACTTCCCCGGTGCGCCATTGATGAAGCTATGATCCGGGCCTTAAGGATAGGCAAATGCACGCTCATTTACCCTCGCAGAAATGCTCGTGGAGCATGATGCGGCAAAATTTTCTTCCACACCTTTCCAACTTACCCTCGTTCCGCAGAGGGTTCATTAAGAAAATGAAGACTTTCTTTAAACGGCTAAAATGGCCTTTTGAGGCCTTAAACGATGGAATTTGGCTAAATTCTGGTGACCATGTGGATCTGAAGATCAACATGTCTTGATCTTTGGGTCGTTTCCCATCAAAATGGACTCCTCCTGAGCTAAATTACGACACTCGGGTTTTTAGCCTCCAGATAGGCTATAACTTGCTCTTTGTAGCTTGATAGGAAGTATGAGCATCCACTTGCTGGCATGCAACTAAGCCTCATCAAGTATGGCCACAATCATCTCTTGCGTCGAGCTACCGAGCTTAGATGATATGAGGGGACAGAATGTCGCAATCATCTCACAATTAGATGATATGAGCGACAGAGTGCTGGACCGGCAATGTGCAACTCATTGCGGATGCCTACGTACCCTTCCCTACTCTAAAGGGATCAAGCACATACCGTAGTTCATCTTCGAAGGGACGGAAACTTAAACCAACTCGTTTGCGAGGCCATGGCCAAGAAATGAAGGTAATGGCCTAGTCCGTATAGGTTGTTCCGTCAAAATGCATCCAAGTGATGAACATTTGGTTTGCGGCATGGCATAGTGATTCCCATGCTTAACACGCTCCATTGGTAAGGCTACACATCTATAAATGAGGCTTAATTATTATTTATACTCTTCCGGCTAAGCTATTAAGCTTACTTGGTGCATAGTCCGCATATGCACCATCAACCAACTACCCCTCCCTATATATGTTAATTTGACATTTTTACAACTCAAATTGGGAGAGAAAAAATCATTCATCAACTCCCCAGGTCATGATGGATGCACTTTACCATTATGGCCAACTGCGATGTACGGTCGTAATGACTGTACATTCAGTTCTGGCTCACAGGCCAGTTTCAATGTCCGGCCATGACGGCTGAACATTTACTGAGCCATGTCCCGTGAAGGTCCGTGATGGTTGTACTTCCGTCTTTGGTCCATAGGCTACTCCAATGTCCAGTCATGATGGCTGTACATCTCTAAGGTTATCTCACTTGGGTCATGGTCCGTATATGCACCTTCAACAAAGTACCCCTCCCTATATATGTTAACTTAACATTTTTACAACTTTGATTAGGGAGGAAAAATCATTCATAAACTCCCCACTTTTACTATTCATGGTCGTTGCCATGTACCCGACCATATTGGCTATCCACTGCCAACCCGATGTCCAGCCATGTTGGCTGTCCGCTGCCAACCCGTTGTGCAGCCATGTGGGAAGTACACTTCCAACCCGATGTCCATCCATGTTGGTTGTCCGCTGCCAACCTGATGTGCAGCCATGTTGACTGAACATTGTCAACGCATTGGCCAAGGGACAATCTTCCTTTTCCAACGCAACACAAGCTTTGGATGAAGCTTCATCACAAGCAAATGACGCATCTTTTAGCATGCGCCATGCTAAAAACACAGGGTGATAAATTATCACACCCTTCAAAGAATTTCGTCCTCGAAATTCAAAACCAAACTATTATGGACAATCTCTTCATTTTGGCTTTCCTGAGCAAAAGCCCCATACCAGATGCTCAGAAATCACGGGTTTCTTCAAGTTTTCATGAACAACAATTTAGACCTTCTGAGAAAATGTCCCATACCACCTGCCCAGGAATCCAAAAGTGCCAACAACAATACCAAGAATCTCAATTGGCCAGTGCCAAGAGGATATCTCAACAAGGTATCCTAAGTATGCATCCCATACTACACACTCAAGAGTGCCTAAAGTTCACAAGGTTGATGTCATTGAAATTGACAAGATTTTAGCACAGTACTGTGTGGATCAGTATTCAGTTGCCCACCGTCCCTGACGGTCATCCAGGGTTCCACTCGTAAGTGGGATGCTAGCCGGGCCTGACAACGTACACCATTGGCCAGTTGCCAATGTGTGGGGATGATCAGTCCCATTGTCTACCCACCGTCCCAGACGGTCTTCCGGATATCCACTCGTAAGTGGGGTTCCACTTAGGCTAGGAAAACTCACAGTACTTGAACAAGCTCAACTCGATTCGCATAGTAACTGGCATTGCAGTCACAAACTCTTTCCGCGCAAAAGTCGGCCTACTCTCCAACTTTATTTCCCTTTGAAGGAAAATTACTCGTTTGACGAGTCCACTCCGCATAGTCCCTAGTGTTTTCTCGGAACTTGCTCTGATACCAACTGTGACGGACCGGAAAATTACGTCTTTGGCGCGTTGCCCCGCAGGCCATAACTTCCCTGGTGCGCCATTGATGAAGCTACGATCCGGTCCTTAAGGCTAGGCAAATGCACGCTCATTTTACCTCGCAGGCATGCTCGTGGAGCATGATGCGGCAAAATTTGCTTCCACACCTTTCCAACTTACCCTTGCTCCGCAGATGGTTCATTATGAAAATAAAGACTTTCTTTAAACGGCTAAAACGACCATTTGAGGCCTTAAACGATGAAATTTGGCTAAATTCTGGTGACCATATAGATCTATAGATCAACATGTCTTGATCTTTGGGTAGTTTTCCATCAAAATAGACTCCTCTTGAGCTAAATTACGACACTCGGGTTTTTAGCCTCCAGATAGGGTATAGCTTGCTCTTTGTAGCTTGATAGGAAGTATGAGCATCCACTTGCTGGCATGCAACTAAGCCTCAACAAGTATGCAACAATCATGTCTTGCATCGAGCTACCGAGCTTAGATGATATGATGGGCCAGAATGTCGCAATCATCTCACAATTAGATGATATGAGCGGCAGAGTGCTGGACCGGCAATGCTCCAACTCATTGCGGCTACCTAGGTACCCTTACCTACTCTAAAGGGATCAAACACATACCGTAATTCATCTTCGAAGGGACAGAAACTTAAACTAACTCGTTTGCGAGGCCGTGGCCAAGAAATGAAGGTAATGGCCTAGTCCGTATAGGTCATTCCGTCAAAATGCATCCAAGTGATGAACATTTGGTCTGCGGCATGGCATAGTGATTCCCATGCTTAACACGCTCCATTGGTAAGGCTACACATCTATAAATGAGTCTTAAGCATCATTTATACTCTTCCGGCTAAGCTATGAAGCTTACTTGGTGCATAATCCGCATATGCACCATCAACCAACTACCCCTCCCTATATATGTTAATTTGACATTTTTACAACTCAAATTGGGGGAGAAAAAATCATTCATCAACTCCCCAGGACATGATGGATGCACCTTACCATTCTGGCCAACTGCGATGTACGACCGTAATGGCGGTACATTCAGTTCTGGCTCACCGGCCAGTTTCAACGTCCGGCCATGACGGCTGAACATTTACTGAGCCATGTCCCGTGAAGGGACGTGAATGCTGTACTTCCGTCTTTGGCCCATAGGCCACTCCAATGTCCAGTCGTGATGGCTGTACATCTCTAAGGTTATCTCACTTGGTGCATGGTCCGTTTATGCACCTTGAACCAAGTACCCCTCCCTATATATGTTAACTTAACATTTTTACAACTTTGATTAGGGGAGGAAAAATGATTCATCAACTCCCCACTTTTACTATTCATGGCCATTGCCATGTACCCGACCATGTTGGTTGTCCACTGCCAACCCGATGTCCAGCCATGTTGGTTGTCCGCTGCCAACCCGATGTGCAGCCATGTTGGATGAACATTGTCAACGCATTGTCCAAGGGACAATCTTCCTTTTCCAACGCAACAGAAGCTTTGGAGGAAGCTTCATCACAAGCAAATGGCGTATCTTTTAGCATGCGCCATGATAAAAACACGGGGTGTTACATTATCACACCCTTCAAAGAATTTCGTCCTCGAAATTCAAAACCAAACTAGTGTGGACAATCTCTTCAGTTTGGCTTTCCTGAGCAAAAGTCCCATACAAGATGCTAAGAAATCACGGGTTTCTTCAAGTTGTCATGAACAACAATTTAGACCTTCTGAGCAAATGTCACATACCACCTGCCCAGGAATCCAAAAGTGCCCACAACAATACCAAGAATCTCAATTGGCCAGTTCCAAGAGGATATCTCAACAAGGTATCCTAAGTATGCATCTCATACTACACACTCAGGAGTGCCTAAAGTTCACAAGGTTGATGTCATTGAAATTGACAAGATTTTAGCACAGTACTGTGTGGACCAGTATCCAGTTGCCCACCGTCCCTGACGGTCATCCAGGTTGCCACTCGTAAGTGGGATGCTAGCCGGGCCTGACAACGCACACCATTTTCCAGTTGTCAATGTGTGGAGATGATCAGTCCCATTGTCTACCCACCGTCCCAGACGGTCTTCCGGATATCTACTCGTAAGTGGGGTGCCACTTAGGCCAGGAAAACTCAAAGTACTTGAACAAGCTCAACTCGATTCGCACAGTAACTGGCATTGCAGTCACAAACTCTTTCCGCGTAAAAGTTGGCTTACTCTCCAACTTTATTTCCCTTTGAAGTAAAAATACTCGTTTGATGAGTCCACTCCGCACATTCCCTAGTGTTTTCTCAGAACTTGCTCTGATACCAACTGTGACGGACCGGAAAAATACGCCTTTGGCGGTAGCCCCGCAGGCCGTAACTTCTCTGGTGCACCATTGATGAAGCTACGATCCGGGCCTTAAGGCTAGGCAAATGCACGCTCATTTGCCCTCGCAGGCATGCTCATGGAGCATGATGCGGCAAAATTTGCTTCCACACCTTTCCAACTTATCGTCGTTCCGCAGAGGGTTTATTAAGAAAATGAAGACTTTATTTAAACGCCTAAAATGACCTTTTGAGGCCTTAAACAATGGAATTTGGATAAATTCTGGTGACAATGTAGATCTATAGATCAACATGTATTGATCTTTGGGTCGTTTCCCTTGAAAATAGACTCCTCTTGAGCTAAATTATGACACTCGGGCTTTTAGCCTCCAGATAGGCTATAACTTGCTCTTTGTAGCTTGATAGGAAGTATGAGCATCCACTTGCTGGCATGCAACTAAGCCTCATCAAGTATGTCCACAATCATCTCTTGCGTCGAGATACCGAGCTTAGATGATATGAGGGGACAGAATGTCACAATCACCTCACAATTAGAAGATATGAGCGACAGAGTGCTGGACCGGCAATGCTGCAACTCATTGCGGATGCCTAGGTACCCTTCCCTACTCTTAAAGGATCAAGCACATACCGTAGTTCATCTTCGAAGGGACAGAAACTTAAACTAACTCGTTTGCGAGGTCGTGGCCAAGAAATGAAGGCAATGGCCTAGTCCGTATAGGTCGTTCCGTCAAAATGCATCCAAGTGATGAACATTTGGTATGCGATACGACATAGTGATGCCCATGCTTAACACGCTCCATTGGTAAGGCTACGCATCTATAAATGAGGCTTAAGCATAACTTATACTCTTCCGGCTAAGCTATGAAGGTTACTTGGTGCATAGTCCGCATATGCACCATCAACCAACTACCCCTCCTTATATATGTTAATTTGACATTTTTACAACTCAAATTGAGGGAGCAAAAATCATTCATCAACTCCCCATGCCATGATGGCTGCACCTTACCGTTCTGGCCAACTACGATGTACGGCCGTAATGGCTGTAAATTCAGTTCTGGATCACCGGCCAGTTTCAACGTCCGGCCATGACGGCTGAACATTTACTGAGCCATGTCCGTGAAGGGCCGTGATGGCTGTACTTCCTTCTTTGGCCCATAGGCCACTCCAATGTCCAGTCGTGATGGTTGTACATCTCTAAGGTTATCTCACTTGGTGCATGGTCCGTTTATGCACCTTCAACCAAGTACCCCTCCCTATATATGTTAACTTAACATTTTTACAACTTTGATTAGGGGAGGAAAAATGATTCATCAACTCCCCACTTTTACTATTCATGGCCATTTCCATGTACCCGACCATGTTGGTTGTCCACTGCCAACCCGATGTCCAGCCATGTTGGCTGTCCGCTGCCCCCCGATGTCCAGCCATGTTGGCTGTCCGCTGCCAACCCGATATGCAGCCATGTGGGCAGTCCACTGCCAACCCGATGTCCAACCATGTTGGTTGTCCGCTGCCAACTCGATGTGCAGCCATGTTGGCTAAACATTGTCAATGCATTGACAAATGGCCAATCTTCCTTTTCCAACGCAACAGAAGATTTGGATGAAGCTTCATCACAAGCAAATGACACATCTTTTAGCACGCGCCATGCTAAAAATACGGGGTGTTACAGATTAGTTGAGTAGATCGACATCAATACAATTCTTTGTGATTAAAAGTATTGATTGCATAATCTTAGCAATTACTTTGGTAGTAGTTGAAAAGATAGATCTAAGGACCTGAAAAAGGAGTTTATTGGGATAAACGGAAGAGCCTTTTGTCGAACTCATATCACTTGGTTGAAAAGAGTTGTTACTGAACAGATTTGTTGTTCCTTTGCTGTTTTGAATATGAACCAAATGAATTGTTCCAAGTGTGTGACTTATTACAAGTTGGAGGCGCAAGGATACAGACGGAACTAGGTGAACTATAGGTTTAGTTGCTTGGTCTAGATTTTGTATAATGGCTTAATCCTGAGAGTATTCAATTCTGGACAAGGTCCCGAGGTTTTTCTACATTTGCGGTTTCCTTGTTAACAAAATCTTTTTGTGTCTTTTAGTTTTCTATTTCCGCAATTATAATTGTTTTATTATAATTAGAAGTAAAATACACAAACGTTAATTCCTATTTACTTGATAGCAATCCTATTGTGTTTGGTTAAGTCCGAACCTTTTATCAAGTAAAAATACTTCGTTGTTGTATTGTCTCGATCTTGTATCCATAGTCAATCACACAAGTTATCTTGTTGTCGTATTGTCTCGATCTCGTATCCATAGACGATCACACGAAGTGTGAACCGATTAGTTGTATTGTCTCGACTCAGTCCATAGACAATCACTTTCGGAGAAAGGACTTATAGGTGGATATTTTTTAGATTGAGGTATATTTGGGTACCCTCGTCTTTTCAATTGGTATCAGAGCAGGCAAACACGAAAACATCTGACAATCTGTGTTTGGTGCAGTCCAACCTATAAGATATGAATCAAAATAAGAAAAGCATTGATAAACTTATGAAGAACTCAGTTAACGTATATCAAGATAATGAGAATAATATCTCAGAGAAGGTCAATGAAAATTGGTCTCGTAAGTCTTTTCGATAATCAAAGAAAAAGTCTATGACTAATGACTTGATTGCGAATCAGGTTCCTGATCAGAAAATAATGAATACGAAACTCAAGAAACATGTTTTGGATCCGATTCCAATCTCTAGTGAAAAATCGTTTGTTTCCAATTGTGAAAAGAGATTAGATTCACTAGTCTGCCCAAGTTCTGAATTTCATAAAGTGTTGGAAAGATTTTTCAAACATGTTCAAAACTTTTCAGAAAAGGGAAAAACCATTGACAGTCTAGACGATGTCCTAGAACTTATTGTTCAAATGAATGTAAGAATTTGTGAAGGAAAGCGTGAAACACTCAGTCTTCAAAATAATCTGATAGATTATGAGGAACAAAAATTGGCTTTATGCAACGAAGTTCATCAACAGACTATAGAGTGTGAAATTCTTGCACAATTGTTGGAGCATTCACAAATAAGGAATAAGATCCTTATTGAAGATCTTCTTACAGAGACATGTCGAAAGGTATATCTAGACAAGTGTTTAGAAAAACATTTCCAACAAGGAATGGATACCTTAAGAGGACATATAGAATGTCTTGAACTAAAGACATCATCAATTTGTCGGATGGCAGACCTAGACCACACGGATTCAAGTTCAAGGAACATACCATCCTAGGACCAAGATGTAATCAATGATATAGCATCTCGTAATATTTCTGAAGTGGATGGATTCAAAACCCACACTAGGGATAATGATAATATCCCTAACAGTAAGAAGGAATAAATTCCTCAAAAGGATTTTAGTGAGGAAGATCCTCACCCCAACGCTTAAGTGTGTTGGAATGTGCATCCTTACAAGGCCCAATCTTATGATGTAAGGAAGCACACATATCTGGGCTATCTGTATCCTGTCAATAATCTCTTATTCAACATAGAGAATTTACACAATCTACCTGAAGATGTTTAATCTGTTTCCATGTGTAGAAAGGTTTTCTTGCAAACAACTTGTGTAAACAAGATCAGTTTCCTATCTAAAAAGTATCGCTTGATACTAATCTAGAAGATAATTTCTTTTCGAAGAAAGTTGTGAATTAGTAACACATAAGATGCGAAAATCCTTTCAAATCTTGTCAAATTATTTATTTAAGGCTGACATCTATGTTTGGTATGTGTTAAAGGTATTTCTAGTATATGTACTCAACGTGTCTGAGAACTTATGCTAAAGGATGTATTCTCAAACCAGATCTCAAGCAAAACTTCTGAAAGCCTTGAGTGGAATGACGTCTAAAGAAACTGTTCGTCTTGATGATACCTTCAAGAAATTTGGTTGTGAAGATATAGAAAATGTAAAGGAAGATGTGACTCATCTCCTTGTCCAAAACAGTTTGGATGCTAAGATTGATATTATTAATCTACGACAAGTCCTTCTCAGTACTATTGTAACTCATCATAGACAGGTACCACTGCTAAGAACTGTTATCCGTAACCAAAGAAAGCTGATTAAACTTGGAATCGGTAATAGGGAGTATGCTCGGAATATTAATCGAAAGGTTAATGCTTTAACCTGTGAACATAATCAAGGTACTGTGTGCAGAATCCGAGATATCAGTCGAGATGCTGTTGATGCTGTTGTGCAAAGTATCATTACCAGCAAGCTCCATATCTGCATTACCAACAAATTGCACGAGAAATGTTCGTAAAAAGGCCTGGATGAAGCTACAGTCGACTGCACTATTGTTGTTGTGGATTGCCATGGGCTTTGATGATATTTGAAGCTGCAGAGAAGACCATGGATTGTAGGTTCAATGGGCATGACTTGGAGATTGATTCTGGTGTTTTACTGAGACTATGGTGATGGCAGTTCAATGGAGGGATTGAGACAGAATTGTATAAATTGCAGGCCATTGAATCTGCAGGTTAGAAAGAACAAGGAGTTGGTACTGCAGTTCTGATACATAGAAGAATAGGGTGAATAAGGTGGTTGCTATTCCTTGCAGGTCCTGGGTCTGATTCTGTGAGTTGCCGGGAATGTTTGAGCTACAGATATGAAGCTGGTGATACAATGGAATTGAAGGCTGAATGAAATGGTGTTTGTGTGTTACATGAATGTTTAGGAAATGTGCAGGGGAAGAGGCCTGAAATCAGTCTGGAAACGGAAGAAACAGACAGAACTCTGCCAGAATTCCCTTCTGGTGAGTTGACTCACCTAGCCCGATTTAATCCAGAGAAGGACTGGTCTTGACTTTTGGGCTCTTTTCTTAGCCGAGGCAACCAGCAACCAACATATGTCTCAGGTTTAGAAATCGGAAAGGTAAGGAAAGGATATAAAAAAAAATATTTGTTAATATCTCTACTTCTACTTTTGTTTCTAGGGTTTAGACATGAAATCTTTTCTCTTTCTTCTTGTTATGGACTCCATGAACATGAGCTAGAAGTTTATTATTGGTTTGAGGTTGTAGTCGGATTTTGCAAGCATGCTAATTGATTTTATGAATTAGTTTTCTCTCAATATTATCGTTTGATTTCTACTGCGCATAATAATTGCATGATTGATGTATTGCAATATGATTGAATGTTTGTTTAGTTAAGTCTAGAATTGATTGAACTCACATCCATATTTATAGCTAATTTAGGGTTCATCATTGAGCGATAACCTTGAATATGAGTAGCATGATATGATTAAGGTTTGTAGTGATACACTCTCGTAATCATATGTAGAAATTGACCTTTGTCGGAATTGTCATGCGCAATGTATGACAATTGCATTGATTAGCCTATTTCTTAAACTTAATGTTCCTAGGAATTGAACTTAATTAGCGCAAGGCGTTAGGTTATTATTTAGGTAGAATTCACACTCGCAGCTCTAGTGTGTTTGTTGATGAACTTAGGAAATTGATGGAGTATTCTTGCAATAAGGTATTCTAGGGCTTTTGATGATAGCGAGATTAAATACGAATTCTAATCATACATTCAATATTTGTTGACAATAGAAGATGAAACTTTTATCCAATATTTTCACATTCTTGATTTGCGTGTTTATTTTTTATTGTTTTGCTTTAATCTTATTTTAGTATACTTTTATAAAAATCAGAAATCTCCCCTTGTTTTACATAGGAAACCGAAACAACTTGACAACCTTAGTCCTCTCTGTGGGAACGATCCTTTCTTGCCCTTGCTATATTTTATATTTTGAGTAGTAAGAAAGTAATTTATTTTTGACGTTGGTCACCTGAAATCAAATCTAGGCCAGTCAACTCGTCTGGCGAAGTTGGACGGCGGAGATGATTTGCGGCAGTTGCATACTGCCGTTAATGTAATTTTAGGGTTTAGGGGACATGCGTCCAACCCTATTTTGGATGGTTGATTGAAAACGCTGGGCATTGATTTGAGCAGGCCGATCAGCCCTATGCAAAGGCGGGACGTCAGTGAACGTGCTGATATCTTTTGTGTCTCCTTGAATTGAATCTAAGCCACTTACTTTGGCTGGCAAAGATGGACGATAGTGATCGATTTGCGATAGTTGTATGATATGGAAACCCATATTAGGGTTTTAAAGTCGTGTGGCCATCCTATTTTGGGCCAACGATTTTGGGCGTCATCACCCTATTAGAGAATATTCGATCGTTTGACACAATAGTCGAGTCGCTAGTGAACGTATTTGTATCCTACACGTTGAGCGAGATCGAATCTAGGTCGTCCGACTAGGCTGGCGAAGATGGGCGGCCGTGATCTATTTGCGACAATAACATATTGCCGCAAACACAAATTAGGGTTTTGAAACGGCCACGTCCATCCTAGTTCGATCAAACGACTTGAAGCATTATGGTCTTGTCGCGGGTAAGTCGATCGACCAAGGGAGGAGTTGGGCCGCCAATGAACATGTTGGCACTTCCTTAACCGTTTGTAGGAAAATCTAAGTCGTCCAACTAGGCTGGCAAAATTGGACGATTGGGATGTTTCTGAGACCGTTTTGGCTGGTCTAGCTCGTTCGAGCTCTCCTCTTCAACAATGCGATCACCCATGTTTGGGGTTGGCGTTCAATGACGTTGAATCATGTTAGATGAAGTCCGACCGGTCGGGGTATTAGTGGACCCTCCGATGGTCATCGTGATGATCGCCTATTTCTGCCATGGCTTGGCTAGGCTTGTTGAATTGCGCGACCGAATTGTGTGGCTGTGATCATTTTGAGACTGATATGGACAGTCTAGAGTTCCCTTAAGGAATTTAAACATGTTCGATCAAGCTATATTTATTTAAAAGTGCGTCGATACGAAAATCTCAGAGAGTGATGTAGCCTGTGTGGGTATTTTCATGCAGATCTCAATACTAGCACTTCGGGAGATTCATGCTACTTTGCTGAGAGTGAACACTTAATAGTCATGTCATGTCAATAATGAGACTTCGGATGGGAACATAGCATATGCAAATACTAGGCAAGTCATGCATTAGTTGGTAATGCTGGCAAAAATACAATTCACAGAATATTTGGGATTGCTAATACGCGCACCATTCTGAGTGAATTTCATATATATATATTTAATTGCTCAATGAGCAAGGAGGCTTTTTTTCACTAGTTACTCTTCAAATGGCTTTACCCCTTGCAGGGTGACAACGCATTAAATACTGGTTTTACAATTATAGCCTTGAACTAAAAACCACCATCAACATTAAGTCCCTTGCTTAGCACGTAATGGTTACACTATTGCGGGGTAAGCACTAGATGGTGACAAATAAAGGTAAAATTTATGAGAAAAAGTTAGATGTTACCAAGAGAGATGGGTCGGCCTGTCCTTGGAACATGTCACGTTCAAGAGGCGTCCAGGTAAGCGTTCCCCTAGCATGATGTCGGTTGGCCTCAGGTAGATTAGGCATACTGTTGGTTGGGATCTCAAACTGCATTCCAAGTCCCTTGTACATCTGAGTATCGTTCGAGAGCGTGTCCAAGCTTTCCTTATTCATGATGATGTCATACTCCTCGACTCTGATGTGGGGAAGCCCTGTCATGAGGAATATCCTTAAAGGGATGCTGAAGCAATTAAAGCAGCTCCCAAAGAGAACGTTGATGCAACTTCCGAGAAGGGTGTTGAAGAGGATCGAGAGGATGTTGAAGCAGCTCCTGGAGAGGACTCTAGTGAAGGCACCATTGGCCCTGGCGTTGGCGACACTTCTTTGATGTTTAGTAGTCTGCGGTTAGAGCCATGGCTTGATCGAATAATAATCCTTCATTCATGCTGATTTTATGATTTTATGTTTCCAGTTGGATGAATGAATGAAATCTCCCGACTAAGAAATCCAAATTCTTAGAAATATTTCGCAATGTCTTGAAACTTTAGACGTAGCTCTCCTCGGTAAGGTTAGAGTAGATCCTGTGTACATGATTCTGCAATCTGAGCTCTCCCATTCTTTTCTTTGATATTCCCCTTGTAGACTACACGCTTCTTGAAGATTTGTGGCGTGCCAGCTAGGTATGTAGAAGAATGGACGATGTGCCGCGAATCTTTAAGGACTTCCTTCAAGCGACATCTTTTGAACCCTCTTCTGAATCTTGGATGGTTGTATGGAATGGGATGCGATGAGCAGTCCCCAGTTACACTTCGGAATCGATGGCGTGGCTGGACACGTGAAAACATCTCCGATTTGTACTTTGGAGTCTTTGATGCACATGTACGTCTTCATGTTGAGAATTTTCTGCGGCTCGTAAAGCTTCAACAATGATGGTTGCTGATATTAGAAATAAACCGGTTGAGGGACGTGAAGGCATCCTGTGCTGGCAGTCCCCAGGTGTAATTATCCCGAGCTTATTTTCTCTTGAAAGACGTACTTTCATTGCATTTGCTGGTAAGGTGTTGAAGCGGCTTCGGCCTCTGAAGAGAGTGCTGAAGTGGCTTCGGGAAAGAGTGTTGATGCGGCTTCGGGAGATAGATCGTTGAAGCGGCTTCAGGAGAGAGCATGCGTTGAAGCGGCTTCTGGAGCGTGCATTGAAGCGGCTTCTTCTGGAGAAAGCGTTGAAGCGGCTTCAAGAGAGAGCGTTGAAGCGGCTTATGGAGTGTGTGTTGAAGAGGTTTCTGGAGCGTGCGTTGAAGCGGCTTCTGGAGCGTGCGTTGAAGCGGCTTCTTCTGGAGCGAGCGTTGAAGCGGCTTCTGGAGAGAGCGTTGAAGCGGCTTCAGGAGAGAGCTCCAGTGAGGGCGCCCTTAACCCTTGATTTCGAAAAATGAGTTCTTCCAAATCTTCTGAGGCGATACGATATGGCAAATGGGAAGACGACAGACAAATAGTGTTGGCCGGAAAGTCGTGTTTTCTCCTCATGGGAAAGAATATCGTTTCTGTTGTAACATCTCAATGCATGCAACGCTCTCTTCCAGTAATTCGAAATAGGGGAGATAACAATAATGGTTAAAGATTCGACCGACCTCAGTGAAAAGATTCTGTGTCGAGCCTCAGTCCCCAAGCGTGAGTTATTATATGGCTCTATCTTGTATGGTCGGTGGGTTTACCATAATAAATATATCACCATCTCGCCTCCGTACCAGTGACTTTATTACTTCTCTATGGGAAAACAAAATATGAAGAAGTTCAGATTACCTCAGTCCGTAGTGGTTTTTGCTATGGTGAAGCTCTAGCGAGCAACAACGATTCTTGGCAGCAACTATAATCAGAAGAGACCAGCAGGGAGAGGCGTGGTAGCTACTTGCGCGAACTTGGAAGTCTTCATATAATGGTAGAGATTGTCTCGTTATTAGAGGGAGAAGCTGATTATGGAATCGATAACTTCCTTGATGTTTTCTCATGGAATGGAGAAGAGGGAGACAGTCCCCTGACCACGAGTATCTATTGAGCTTTCAACTTGATAGATGCGTTGGGTTTCTAAAGAAATACTTTGGAAGAGAGTTGGAGTTGAACCCAATGTAGATGAAGATCGTACGAGTTGCTAATCATGAGAGCGTCTTTGCGTCTACGTTGCGTTTCATAGACGTCCATGCATATCGCTGGTCTTTGACAATACGTCTGCTCTCTTGAGTATGTCCTCGTTTTTGGACATCTTGGAATCATAATATTAGCTTGCTTGCATCTTTGAGATGGGTAGTGTTGAGAAGTCCCCAGCCACACTCCTTTGCCTTTATCATCTTTGGATCGTGTCTTTGAGGAGTAGGGAAGTTCCCTCATGCGGATGACTTAACTAACATGTTGTGCAAATATGAAGAATCTCTTGACATGGAGAGTTCGTATGTACCTCTTAAGTCCCGGTGCAACCTCCTTCGGTAATGCAACTACTTATTCTACGGGAGACGAAATTCTGAAAGCGTCTCTCACCGATTTTTTTGTCGTCAAGCTAGATATGGTATATCTCGGATGTTGTTTTATCATTGTGATAGTCGTACATGTGGTACTGAGGTTGGAATTGGCGGTTTTGGACGCGTAAGATGTTGTATCTCGAAGGCTGAAGGTTGTATTGCATGTTGGTGAGATGTATGCTTCCACGAACATCATGAGGCTCGTCATCCTTGGCAGGCTTGGTTCTTTCTAGCAGGGCAGGTGTTGTCGTAGCCGAGCGTTTAACAGCTTCACGAAGTTCAGAGGATGTATGAAATTGCAGATTCTCCAGCATAGCACGATAGATGGGTACCATCCTATTAATGCATAATTCCACCAATCGTTGTTCAATCATATTTGGATCGTGACAATCCAGTGCCTGGATTTTGAACCTCTTGACATAATCATTTGGATGCTCATTGTTTCGTTGGAACATCCTCCCAAATATGAAAAGGTGATTTGCTCGAATACGGAGAAATACTTCTTGTAGAAAGAGGTCACCATCTCACACCAGTTGGATACGCTGTTTGGTGCAATGTTGTTGTACCAGGTGTATGCTCTCCCAGTAAGTGACTTTGAGAACTCTTTCAAGCAGAGGACCTGATTGTATTCGTGCTCTCCAAATGACTCCAAAAAACGAGAGATGTGTTCATGAGCATTATCAGTTCCGTCATAAAGGGAAAGTTGAGGAGAGGAGTATCCTCTCGGAAGAGGAACTCTTTGCACATCAGGAGGATAAGGAGGCTGATGCTGGTGCAGTTCTACCGGGTTTTCCTTGCCTCAATGCTGGAGAAGTCGTTCTAGATCCTCACGCGTGATGAAACTGAACGGCTGATTCCTTTCCCTTGAGCGATCAGGAGCAACACGAACTTCTCATCTATGAATGCACGCCCTGTTGAAGTGCTTGCGCCAAAAGTGTTGAAAGTACTCCTCTTTGGTTCTATGGGCTGACGCGACTCTTGTGATAGTCGCTCCATTAGCGTCTTGAAGAAAGTGAGTACCTCTTTCTGAGTTGTAGCCATGTCCGTCTGAGCCTTAGCGAGAACTTCTCGTCTTTCCATCAAATCAACAATGGTGATAGGGGGTTAGCCTCCTCTAGCTCCTCCGATCTATCATCCTGATGGAGAAGTGGCAGTAGCTCTAGTAACGACCGGGGGCGCTACGCTCGAAGAAATATTGGTGGTGGCAGCGGCTCTGGCTCAGGTGATTGGAGGTGTCACGCCTAAGGGAGTGTCTTCTGCGCCGCTGGTGTTGGTGGTTGAGGATGTAGTACCGCGATGCGTTGATCGTGCTGGTAGGCGGTACATTGGTGTCACCGACAGGAATGTGGACACCATGGGTGTTGTCAGCGCCAACAACATCAGGATTTATCGCTGATCCAAACCTAAGATCCACCATCTTGAATTTTGAGAAAATCGAAATGAAATTGAAAATTGATCTTGTAACCGAGAGATTAATCTCCCACTATGGTCGCCAATTGTTTGATGGTAAAAACTGGTTCTGCATTTTTTGGTAAATTTGGGTGTGTTGATGAGAAAAGAATTCAAACCCTAAAAAATGCACTGCACGATAGTACTTTTAGATTCGAGAGATCAATCTGTAAGACTCTGGCCTAAACCAAGAAATTGCCGTTCCAGATTCTATTCGGTCACAAAGTGAAGGAGAAGGGGTTGATCTTAGGGAGGGAAGCGAAGAAGGTGTTTGAGATCAGAATGTTGAATTATGAAGGTGTGGCTGTTTATGACTTGTATCAGAATGTGGAACTGGCTTGCAGAATGTAAGCTATCAGTTCTTGGTGTTTTCTGGATACTTGTGTTGATAAAACTTGTCTTTTTTTTTTGAATAGGTTGAAAAACTTATTTATACAAGTCATGTTCGAGGACACTCTGATCTCGTAGGAAGTGGAGGTGATTAGGCAAATGGAGGAGTGGAATTGTGTAAAGAGTGATAATCACCATGTTTCCACTACGAGGGGAAACTGGTAACGCTTTTACCCACTATCTCATTGATGTTAACCGTCAGTTCTTTCCTAACACGTTCTCGTAATGGGGGCGTTGCACGCTGCGCGTTGTAAACCTCCAGACCAATACCCCAGTGAGTATCCCCCAGTTTGTGACATGTTTGATGTCTCGAGTAAATGGGTCAAGTCGTGGGACTTGCCGCTGAAAGCAGCACGTAGCACTTTAGGTTAAATAACTAAGTTATTTGTGAAACCGATATTCATGAAATATCGTATGTATTCGATGCACGTAAAGCATCGCTTTTAAACAAGCAGCTCCAAATAATCGATGTGCATGGAGCATCGTTGTTTTAGAGCTCGATCGAATCAGTCATGTATTGAGCGTCTCAAAAGGAGCGCGACCCCTTTTTCAAGGATTTGGTGGGTGCTACGCACGCATCCCAAGGAATGGCCGATCAGTTCCTATAGGAGAGTGGCGACTGGTAGCCATTCTAAAATCCTATCGGTCGATCCAAGTTAGATCTGGACCGCTTAAATCGGCTACCCAAGCTGAGTGGCTGAGGTGATTTGCGGCAGTTAATGACTGATGTTGAAATTCATGCAAGCAGCACAACTAGTTACCTTTGGGCGATCGTTTGGGATCCCTATGAGCTAGTTGTTGCTTGGAAGATTGTCCCTCATGAAAGAAGAGTGGATGGAGATCACAACGACATCTTGTTGGTCACCTGAAATCAAATCTAGGCCGTTCAACTCATCTGGAGAAGTTGGACGAAGGAGATGATTTGCGGCAGTTTCATATTACCGTTAATGTAATTATAGTGTTTAGGGGCCGTGCGTCCAACCCTATTTTGGCTAATCGATTGAAAATGTTGGGCGTTGATTTGAGAAAGCTGATCAGCCTTATGCAAAGACGGGACGTCAGTGAACGCGCTGATATCTTTTGTGTCGCCTGGAATTGAATCTAGGCAAATTACTTTGGCTGGCAAAGATGGACGATCGTGATCGATTTGCGATAGTTGTATGATATCGCAACCCATATTAGGGTTTTAAAGTCGAGTGGCCATCCTACTTTGGGCCAATGATTTTGGGCGTCATCACCCTGTTAGAGAATATTCAATCGTTTGACACAATAGCCGAGCCGCTAGTGAACGTATCCGCATCCTACACGTTGAGTGAGATCGAATCTAGGTCATCCGAATAGGCTGGCGAAGATGGGCGTCCATGATCGATTTGCGATAATAACATATTGCCGCAAACACAAATTAGGGTTTTGAAATGGCCACGTCCATCCTAGTTCGATCGAACGACTTGAAGCATTATGGTCTTGTGGCGGGCAAGTCGATCGACCAACGGAGGAGTTGGGCCGCCAATGAACATGCCGGCACTTCCTTAACCGTTTGTAGGAAAATCTATGTCGTCCAACTAGGCTAGCAAAGTTGGACGATTGGGATGTTTCTGAGACCGTTTTGGCCGGTCTAGCTCGTTCGATCTCTCTTCTTCAACAACGCGATCACCCATGTTTGGGGTTGGCGTTCAATGACGTTGAAGCATGTTAGATGAAGTCTGACCGGTCGGGGTATTAGTGGGCCCGCCGACGGTCATTGCGATGATCGCCTATTTCTGCCAGGGCTTGGCTAGGCTTGTTGAATTGCGCGGCCGAATTGTGTGGCCATGATCATTTTGAGACTGATATGGACAGTTTAGAGTTCCCTTAAGGAATTTAAACATGTTCGATCGAGCTATCTTTAATTAAAAGTGCGTCGATACGAAAATCTCAGAGAGTGATGTAGCCTGTGTGGGTATTTTCATGCAGATCTCAATACTGGCACTTCGGGAGATTCATGCTACTCTGCTGAGAGTGAACACTTAATCGTCATGTCATGTCAATAATGAGAGTTCGCCTGGGAACATAGCATATGCAAATACTAGGCAAGTTATGTATTCGTTGGTAATGCTGGCAAAAATAGAATTCACATAATATTTGGGATTGCTAATACGCGCACCATTTTGAGTGAATTTCATATATATATATTGAATTGCTCAATGAGCAAGGAGGGTTTTTCGCACTCGTTACTCTTCAAATGGCTTTACCCCTTGCAGGGTGACAGTGCATTAAATACTAGTTTTACAATTATAGCCTTGAACTAAAAACCACCATCAACACAAGGTTAAGGTACTTGCATAAAAGTACTCAATCAGAAAGCATATTGCTCTCTGGCAATAAACTTAAAGAACTCTGTGTCAACACATAGAATTCGATCAATTTTTATGATAATTCGCAAGATTCAGATATTACCCTAACTAATTTTCAAAATAAGGTATTGCGCCCTGCGCAGTATATTAGACCTCGCCTGTCGAAATTTAGCCTAGGAGAACTAGGCAATTAATCCGCCATGGATTAGTAGGTGCAAAATCCTACCCAAAATCAAAAAACAAGGAATAAAAGAATCCGCAGAATAGGAGCAGCAACAAAGGGAGGTGTGGCCATGCCATAGGCCAACCGGCGCCACTTGCAAGTAGCCACAACCCATGTTGCTTGACCGGCCCCTATTTCATGTCGACCAATCAGGTCGCCTTAAACCCGCCACACGCACATGAGTTGTGGCTGGGCCCATACTTGCCGACCCTATTTCCCATCGACCAATCATGTCGCTTTAAATCCGCCACACGCACACTAGAAGTATGGCCACCCCATGCTTGGACGACCCCTCTTTTTAATCGACCAATCAAGTCGCTCTAAACCTGCCACAGTATTAAAAGAGGCAAAGTTGCGCCAGATGGTCACAATGCCAAATTGGCTTTCCAAAGCCGCGCCAACATGCTGATTAGCATGAAAAACATGCCAAACGTGCCATTCCCCTCTGGCATACTAGTGTCATGCCGAACATGTCATGCCTTTCCAAAACGCTAATTGGCATGCCAAACATGCCAAACGTGCCACTTTACCACAAAAGCATGCCGAACGTGGCAACGTACCATAAATAGCGGGCCAACGTGCTAACCCACTTCTTGTTCGTGGCCAAATACCATAACATATTCCAATTAGGGAATTCTAAACACGGCTCTGCCTTAGTGGCATTAGTCGAAACCTCAATTTCCAGTCGTGGCCCAATTACGCTACTTTGGCCCTATAACATGCCACGAGCTATGTGAGAGTCGCCAAACCCTAAAAACGGCGCCATTCTATAATCACCCGTGGCCATCCTTGCGCTTGTGGTTATTTCCATATTATGGCATGCCATAATTCCTTTAATGTGACTATGACACTGATTGCATAAAGCTCCATCGTGCCGTGGCCATGCCGCACATGCTAATTTAGCTAAAGTTGCCACGCCAACTAAGCCAAGTAATTCTCTTAAGGCCTTAAGTTTGATATAGAAACGGGGCCAATGTTTCCAGAGTCATATTTGGGTCTAACACCAATATGCCAAAATAGCTACCATGGTTACACCAGGCGCCATTATGCCACGGCTACGCCAGGCGCCACTATGCCACTGGCATGCCGCTACATGCCACTACACCATTGGCATGTGCCAATGACGCCACTATGCTACCATCAGGCGCCAACAAAATATGGCCATAATCAATGGCCACCCTTTCTCATGAATTACGATCTCAGCCGTCCAAATTCTCCATAGAATTGACAGGCCTGTGGCAAGTTTTGGGCGACCAACTAAGACAAGCGAAATAGCATCACGTGCTATTTTCTTGTGGCAAGTCTCCTGATTTTGACTTGCCACATATAGCAACCTGCTACATGTTTTCCATGAAAACACTCGAGACATCAAACATGTCACGAACTGGGGGATGCTCATCAGGGTATTGGTCTGGCGGTTTACAGCGTGCGGCGTGCAACACACCCATTATAAGAAAGTGTCAGAAAGCAGGGTAGTTAGTGGCGGAAAAAAGTAGTGGGTGTAAACTAACCAGTTACTTCTATAGTGGGAACATGGTTTCTGACAGTTACACATAACCCCACTTCTCCATCACTCAATCACTCCTACTTTCTACGAGATCAGGGTGCATTCAATATGACTTGTATAAATAGATTTTACCTATTTTTCGACCAGACAACAAGTTTTTGGTTAACAACAACACAGTATCCAGAAAACACCAAAGAACTGATAGCTTACATTCCGCAAGCCAGTTCCACATTCTGATACAAGTCATAAAATAGCCACACCTTCAGAATTAACCATTATGGTCTCAACACCTTCTTCGCTTCCCTCCCTAAGACCAACCCTTCTCCTTCACTTTATGACCGAAGCAAGCCCGGAACGACCATTTCTTGGTTTAGGCCAGGATTGTATAGATTGATCTCTCGAATCTAAAGTACTTCCGTGCAGTATATTTGTTCAAGGTTTAGGCTCGTTTCTCATCCACATACCCAAAATGACCAAAACCAGCAGAAACAGAATTTACCCATAAACAATTAGCGGCCACAGTGGGAGATTAATCTTTCGGTTGCGAAGCCAATTTCTCAATTTACATTACAATCTTCCTAAACTCAAGATGGTGGATCTTAGGTCTAATTTCAATCGTTAACCAGAATTCACTTCAATCACCAAACCCAACTTTCCGCCTCATGAGTTACCTCGGCCATCCCAAACACTTCCAAAGCCGCCAATACTCGAAATCCAATCACCATGGAAGGCATGGAAAAAATATTAGAAGATATTGTCGCAAATCAAGCTGATGTTGTCAAGCTGAAAAATGAGACGTTTTGACTCTTAAAAGTATGGCAAACCGGATGTAGCAAGAGCCAGCAAACATTTGCTCATAGAACGCCACCAATTTCAGAGATTGACACAAAAATGTTGAATCCTGGTCTGAAGTATGTGCCTCCACCAAAGATGATGCAGACAGAGTACGGGGAAGTATCGAATGAGAGAAAAAGAGAATGACCAACACCAATGTACCGTCCGCAAGCGAAGTCAACACAGTTTGTGGGTGAAAACCGTTTCTGCTGATTTCGGTAATTTCGTGTGAGTGCGGGTGAGAAACAAATATAAACCCAAAATAATGTACTGCACGGGAGTACTTTTATTCGAGAGATCAATCTGTACAATCCTGGCCTAAACCAAGAAATGGTCGTTTCAGGCTTGCTCGGTCACAAAGTGAAGGAGAAGGGTTGGTCTTAGGGAGGGAAGCGAAGAAAGTGTTGAGGCCAGAATAGTTGATTCTGGAAGTGTGGGTGTTTTGCGACTTGTATCCGAAAGTTGAACTAGCAAGCTGAATGGAAATCTACCAGGTGATTTCTGGATGTGTGTTGTTCTCCTGACCAAAAACTTTTTGTTTGGTGGAAATAGGTGAGACCTATTTATACAAGTCGCAATGAAACGTACCCTAGCCTCGTAAGAAGTGGAAACGGTTGAGTAATGGAAGAAAGCGGTAACGGGTAACGCCTGGAATTGATGTTTCCATAATGAAGGAAACGTTTCACCATTACTTCTTGTATTTACTAACCGCCTCACTCTTATGATACTTTCCTGTAACGGGCGTATTGCACGCCGCACGCTGTAAACCGCCATACCAATACCCTGATGAGCATCTCCCAGTTTGTGACATGTTTTGATGTCTCGAGTGTTTTTGTGGAAAACGTGTAGCATGTTGCTATTGTTTGGAAAGTTAAAGTTGAGAGGCTTGTCGGTTCGGTGACGAACTTGTACGGATAAGATTTGGATCTCTGAAGGAAGGATAGCCGTTGATTGTTGCAACCTTCCGTTTGGCAGCCAGCGGCTTGGAAGGGAAGCTCTTGCGGCTTTGTCTAAATTAGGGTTTGGTATGTCAAAACCCTAATTAGCGCCCTTTACTAGAATCGTTGTATAATTCCCGTACGAACTCGGATTTTGATGGTCCGCCCCTCCATTCTGCACAAAAAATAATTTCTTATCTCCTCACGCGGGAATATTTAGGTTTTGAGCTCGTTCGGGAGGTGAAAACAGTCCGAAAGTAAAACTCAGGAAGAATTCAGGAGGGATGTTGGTAGCAACTTTCCCAAATTAGGGTTTGGCGTGTTGAAACCCTAATTAGTGCGTGTAGTATGCGCGTGCGGCATGTTTGGTGCATTTTGGAAGTTGGCGCATTTTTGGGAGGCTAGCTTGTTTTGGGAAGCTAGCATGTTTTGGGAAGCTAGCGTGTTTTAGGACGCTGGCGAGTTTTGGGACGCTAGCGTGTTTTAGGAAGCTAGCGTGTTTTGGGATGCTAGCGTGTTTTAGGAAGCTAGCGTGTTTTGGGACCGTGGAAGGTTTGGAGCAACCTGATTGGTCAATGAAAGTAGGGTCCGGCAAGCTTAGGGCACGGGCACACTTTTAACGCGCGGTGGCGGATTTGAAGCGACCTGATTGGTCGATGGAAAGAGGGTCGGCGTGCTAGGGCGCGGCCGTACTTTTGGTACGATGTGGCGGATTTAGTTGCCTAGCTTGGCTAAGCATGGTTTCGACCAACGGGGTCTAGTATACTGCGCGGGGCGCGAAACCCTAATTTTGCAAATTAGTCGCGTTTATGAGTTCTTTTTGAGTTATCACAGTAATTGGCTGGATTTTGTATGTTGCTGCACAAAATCTTTATCTACAGAATGTAGTGTGCTTTCTGTCTGAGCATTTCGTGCAATGGCCTTAACTTTGGTACTTGGAGGTTCATGCTACTCCGCTACGAGTGAACATAAATCCGTCATGCCATACCAATTTAAGGGTTCTGCTGGGGAACATAGCACAGGAAAGTACTCAGTGAGTCTAGTATCGGCGAGGTGCCAGAATTTACAGAGTATTATGGATAAAAGTGTATTGAGCGGTTCAATAAATGTGTCGGTGGAGAGGTTAGTATTCGCAGCACCTTTTCCTTGCAGAGTGACGTCACATCTGATGCAAGATTTTACAATTTTAACCCTAAGCTAAAAACCACCATCAATATTAAGTCCCTGCTTAGCACGTGACAGTGGCATTATTGCGAGTTAAGCATGAGATGGTGACAGGCGAGAGTAAATTCGAGAGAGAAATACGTGAAGAGATCGCTAAGGAAATTCAACTAACCTTTAGTGGAAGGCATGAGAAATCCGTGATCCTTGTGCTGGCGGAGTTTGCATGGATTCATCTTGGCCATGGGACGTTGGCACCGGTGTTAGCTTGACTTGGCTCAGCTCGGACATGGAGATGGCTTGGTCCGGCTTGGGCGTGACTTGGCCTGGCTTGGGCGCGACTTGTCCTAGTTTGGGCGCGACTTGGATTGGTGCATCTTGGAAGCGGAAGGCTTGAATTGGGAGCGACTTGGCACGGAGCGGCTTGGACGCGGCTTGGACGTGGCTTGGACACAGCTTGGACGCGAAAGGCTTGGGCGCTGAGAAGGACGCAGGTTGTTGGTGCATCGACTGTCGAGCAGAGAAGCTAGCGCTGGAAGGATGCAAGCTGTTAGTGCTGGCCAGGGTGTGGTATTGTGGCTGGCATGGCTTGCGCATGCTTTTTGTCAGGCGCGTGCGGCATGTGTGCCTGGCATGTGCGTCTGGTAAGCGCGTCTGGCATGCGCGTATGGTAAGGGCGTCTGGCATGCGCGTCTCGTAAGCGCGTCTGGCATGCGCGTCTGGCTTGCACATCTGATAAGCGCGTCTAGTAAGCGCGTCTGGCATGCGCGTATGGCAAGCGCGTCTGGCATGCACGTCTGGCATGCGCATCTGGTAAGCGCGTATGGCATGCGTGTCTGGCATGCGCGTCTAGTAAGCGCGTCTGGCATGCGCGTCTGGCTTACGCGTCTGGCATTGTCTTGGCCACGGACTGTTGACTACCAAGCGGTGATGATAGTGCTAATGGTTTCAGTTCATGGGACGGTGGAAATGGCACTTGGAAGGCTTGTAGGATGGATCACGCAATGTTGGAGCGTTGGCGCTAACTTAACCACAGAGTGCTGGAGTCATGAAGAGTTGCAGATAGAGCAATTGGTGCTCTTCGTGCTCTCGCGCTGTTGGTTTGGTCATGGAGCGGAGATATTGGCACACTACTTGTTCGGCTATGGAACATGAGTATGGTGCGCCCAGTCATCCATTCCCGTTCATGGAAGTAAGGAATCCTTATTCTGTTCAAACTCTAGAAATTG
The DNA here is from genome assembly GCF_003573695.1 of Papaver somniferum. Lineage (NCBI taxonomy): Eukaryota > Viridiplantae > Streptophyta > Magnoliopsida > Ranunculales > Papaveraceae > Papaver > Papaver somniferum. The sequence goes on from NC_039360.1 coordinate 115,229,189, forward strand.
CGTTCATATGAAAAGGGGTATCGACCCTCTTCTGTTTTTGTTGTTCGTCCAGTTCCGTGCTTTCATCTGCAGTATCTGGCTCCTCTTCGCCATTTGTTAGCGGTGGTAGAGCGAGCATTAGTGGTAACAAAGCAATCTCCAAATCAGCATCAAGGCGAGGCAGGAGAACTCAAGCTAGGTTCTCTCGCATGTATCCACCCAACAGTTCCATCGATCTTCTCCAGAATGTGTAATAAGGTTCTGACTCCAGAAGGATGAGTATCTGACCTCTCCAGTGGATTTCAAAATTTACCAAACTCCGTTGCACTTCTTGGTATGGATGAATGAAGTAATGCCAGGGCTAATCTTGGAGATTGTGGTTGTGTTGTTGGTTCATCCTTGACTTTAGGTTATTTGGTACCTAGACTTTTGATTGCGATGATGATATACTGTGGATGCTTTTATGGTCGAAATCTTCTGCAACCATTGGGTGAAGTAGATGAGTTGAGAGATGTTTCGTTGCAGATGTGCTGCTATCAAGTCCTCAAGGACTTCTTTCCAAACGACATCCTTTGAACCATCTTCTGAACCTTGGACTATTGTATAGAATGGGATGCAGTGAGCAGAGCCCAGTTATACTTCTGTTAGATCCGATGGTGTGGCCGGATATGTGAATGTATCTCTATGGCGTACTTTTGGGGTTTTAGATGCGCGTGTACGGCTTCGTGTTGAGAAATTCTTGCGGTAGGACTTCGACAGTGATGATGTTGAAATCGGAAATAACCTGGTTGAGGGCAGTGGAAGCGTCCCATGCTGGTAGTCCCCATGTGTAGCCTACTTTCATTGCATTGCCTTGAATCCACGTCTACGGTATTTGATACAAGCTTATTGTACTCTTCTGGATGTGACGCTGGGATGCTCAGAATATCACATGGACGAAATATTCTGGATAGAGAAGAGGTAGAAATGAGAGAGTTATGTTGTTTATCGTGGCTCCCTCTGTTTCTTCGAGAAAATGTTTCATCCGCGTCTCTGGAGTTATCTCATGAGTCTTTGATGGTCGTCGGGATGGACTGCGATGAGTAGTCCACAATCGTACTTTTTAGCTTCTGAAGTTGTTTCCTCTGAGCAGGTTTGGGATCCGCCGCGGCCTCGTAAAGTGTTGCAGACGCCTTGTAGACAGAGAGGTGATGATATTCTCATGCTACGTCCTTGAAGAGTAGATGACCTTGTCGTGGCTATGATTTTCGGTTGGCCGTGTCTTCTGAGCTTTGACAGTGAAGGGATCCCATGTAGAGCCTCAGTCCTCAAGTGTGGTTTACATGTTTCTTTGTAGCGGTTGTTTCTATGGTAAAGCTTTGGCTGGTATCAACAAATGAGCAGCATCAGTTCTTGGCAGCACATGTGATCCGAATAGACTACATTGTCGTGGAAACAAAATAGGTTGGAGGAATTGCATGGGCGTCCATGGAAGCAACGGGTTCGGCTGGATGCGTAAGCGAGTAAACTGTCTACGACCACGAGCTTTGGAGATATGGATCAAAAAGTGGCCACAGCTACGAACCTTGGCTGGTTGTAATCACGATCCTTGACAGGGAGGAGCGTGGTGGCCACGGGAACGAACCATGGAAGGGAGCATGGTGTCTACGTCATGATCTTTGGCAGGAAGAAGTGGCGGCTACGACACGATCCTTGGCAGGAAGGAGGCGTTGAAGCGTATGGAGCAAAACGCTGAGGATCCGACTTCGGATCCTGGAATAGTTTATGGGGAAAATGCTGAAGCGGAGCGACTTCTGGAGAGAAACGTCTCCTCGAGAAAACTTCAGTGAGGGCGCTATTAACCCTTGACTTCGAAAAATGACTTGATACGATATGACATATGGGAAGAATGCACAAATAGTGCTGGTCGGCAAGTCGTGTTTTTCTTCTTATGTGAAAGAATATGCTTCTTCTGTTTGATTTTCCTTTGCAACTCTCAGAGCCTTGCCGGATACAATGTTGAATTCGGAGGCCGCGTCAATCAGCATCCTGTCAAAACTCGACATCCTTCAAGTGAACAGTGGTTAGGAGTCCTAGTTCCATCTATCAATCGTGTTTTCCAAGAGAGGTTGGGGTTCGGGAACGGCTTCCCTGGATGAAAATAGTTGCTTTCCTGATGTAGTGCGATTGAGGGCTGCAAATATGTCTTGACGCTGCGCCTTGGAGAAATACAGAATCTCACATAAATGTTTCATCATAGACTGCACGATTTTGTGGGCGAAGTCCCGAGAAATCATGCAGCTCCTGACGGGAAGAGGGTCTTTGTGAACTCAAGAGGGTTGCTGATTTTCTTTTCCCAAATTTTTGGAGAAGTCATTCCTGATCTTCACGTGTGATGAAATTGGATTGCTGACTCTTTTTTACTGGGCGTTTAGGAGCAACGCGAGCCTCTTCACCTATAAAGGTGCATCGTGCTGAAGTGCTTGCGCCAGATGTTAAAAAGGGGTGGACGTGACTCTTGTGGTAACCTCTTCGTTAGTGTCTTGAGGAAAATAGGTATCTCTTTCTGAGTTGTAGCCATGTCTGTCTGAGCCTTACGAGAACCTTTTATCTTTCCATCAAATCAATAGTGATAAGAGGAGATCGGCTTCTTCTGGCTCCTCCAGTCTCTCATCCTGATGGTGGAGTAGCAGCGGTTATGGTGACGGCTGGAGCTGTCACACTTGAAGAAACGTTAGGAGTGGCGGAAGCGGCTCTGGCTCTGGTGATCGGAGGTGTAACTCCTGAAGGGACATTTTCTGCGTCGCTGGTGTTAACAGGTGGCGTATTAATGTCACTTTGTTAGGAGGCATGAAGAATCTGTGATCCTTGCATTCGCGGCTTTGCGTAGATTTGGTTTGGCCATTGAGTGTTGGCGTCAGCGCTGCAACTTTGGCCACTGATCGGTAGCGGTGGCACTGCAACTTGGTCCGTGATAAGGTGTTATGGCTGGCTATAGAAAGGGGGATGACGCTTCCCCGACCGGCTAAGGAATGGCTCATGGCGCTGCCGGCTAGGACGCGAGTTGTTGGTGCAATCATCTATGGGCGAAGAAGTTGTGCTGGAAGGGTGCAAGCTGCTAGCGCTGGAAAGATGTAAGTTGTTAGCGCTGAAAAAGATGCAAGCTGTCGCCGCTAGAAGGACGCAAACTTTTAGCGCTGGAAAAGATACAAGGCTGCCTGCGTTGGAAGGACGCAAGCTGTTAGCGCTCGTATTATTGGCTTTATTTCCATGGCTTGGTGCTAGCGGCGGAGTGGTAGCAATAAAGCAGGCGATCATATTCCAGGTACGTATTTTCGTGCTTCTTGTTTCTGTTTTGCTCTTCTGTTATTGGTGCAAACCCTAGCCATAGACATGTCCTCCATAGTTTTATGGGCGACGTCGTCCTGACCGCGAGAAGTCCCCAGTCACTCCTTGTCGTGTGATAACTGGTAACTGAGTCGTTTGGTGACTGAGCCATCGATCCCCGAGCGGATCGTTTGCTTTCACCATCTTAGAAGTCCCCAGTCACCCCTTGTTGTGTGATAACTGGTAACCGATCCATTTGGTGACTGAACCATTGATCCCGAGCGGATCGTTTGCTTTCACCATCTTAAAAGTCCCCAGTCACCCCTTGTAGTGTGATAACTAGTAACTGAGCCATTTGGTGACTGAGCCATTGATCCCCGAGAGGATCGTTTGCTTTCACCATATTAGAATCTGGGTTGAAGAATGAATTCGGGAATTGGAAATTGATATTGTAACCGAGAGATTAATCTCCCACTGTGGTCGCCAATTGTTTGTGGGTGAAAACCGTTTCTGCTGATTTCGGTAATTTCGTGTGAGTGCGGGTGAGAAACAAATCTAAGCCCAAAAAATGTACTGCACGGGAGTACTTTTGAATCGAGAGATCAATCTGTACAATCCTGGCCTAAACCAAGAAATGGTCGTTCCGGGCTTGCTTCGGTCACAAAGTGAAGGAGAAGGGTTGGTCTTAGGGAGGGAAGCGAAGAAAGTGTTGAGGCCAAAATAGTTGATTCTGGAAGTGTGGGTGTTTTGCGACTTGTATCCTAAAGTTGAACTGGCGGGCTGAATGGGAATCTACCAGGTGATTTGTGGATGTGTATTGTTATCCTGACCAAAAACCTGTTGTTTGGTGGAAATAGGTGAGACCTATTTATACAAGTCGCAACAAAACATACCCTAGCCTCGTAAAAAGTGGAAACGGTTGAGTAATGGAAGAAAGCGGTAACGGGTAACACCTGGAATTGATGTTTCCATAATGAAGGAAACGTTTCACCATTACTTCTTGTATTTACTAACCGCCTCACTCTTATGACACTTTCCTGTAACGGGCGTATTGCACGCCGCACGCTGTAAACAGCCAGACCAATACCCTGATGAGGATATCCCAGTTTGTGACATGTTTTGATGTCTCGAGTGTTTTTGTGGAAAACGTTAGCATGTTGCTATTGTTTGGAAAGTTAAAATTGAGAGGCTTGTCGGTTCGGTGACGAACTTGTACGGCTAAGATTTTGATCTCAGAAGGAAGGATAGCCGTTGATTGTTGCAACCTTTCGTTTGGCAGCCAGCGGCTTGGAAGGGAAACGCTTGCGGCTTGGAAGGGAAGCGCTTGCGGCTTTGTCTAAATTAGGGTTTGGTATGTCGAAACCCTAATTAGCGCCCTTTACTAGAATCGGTGTAGAATTCCCGTACGAACTCGGATTTTGATGGTCCGTCCCTCCATTATGCACAGAAAATAATTTCCTATCTCCCACGCGGGAATATTTAGCTTTTGAGCTCGTTCAGGAGGTGAAAACAACCCGAAAGTAAAACTCAGGAAGAATTCAGGAGGGATGTTGGTAGCAACTTTCCCAAATTAGGGTTTGGCGTGTTGAAACCCTAATTAATGCGTGTAGTATGCGCGTGCGGCATGTTTGGCGCATTTTGGAAGTTGGCGCGTTTTTGGGAGGCTAGCGTGTTTTGGGAAGCTAGCATGTTTTGGGAAGCTAGCGTGTTTTGGGACGCTGGCGAGTTTTGGGACGCTAGCGTGTTTTGGGAAGATAGCGACCTCTTTTGAGACCGTGGCAGGTTTGGAGCAACCTGATTGGTCAATGAAAGTAGGGGCCGACAAGCTTAGGGCACGGCCACACTTTTAACGCGCGGGGCGGATTTGAAGCGACATGATTGGTCGATGGAAAGAGGGCCGGCGTACTAGGGCGCGACCGTACTTTTGGTGCGTTGTGGCGGATTTTGTTGCCTAGCTTGGCTAAGCATGGTTTCGACCAACGGGGTCTAATATACTGCGCGGGGCGCATAACCCTAATTTTGCAAATTAGTCGGGTTTGTGAGTTCTTTGTGAGTTATCACAGTAATTGGCTGGATTTTGTATGTTGCTGCACAAAATCTTTATCTACAAAATGCAGTGTGCTTTCTGTCTGAGCATTTCGTGCAATGGCCTTAACTTTGGTACTTGGAGGTTCGTGCTACTCCGCTGTGAGTGAACATAAATCCGTCATGCCATACCGATTTAAGGGTTCTGCTGGGGAACATAGCACAGGAAAGTACTCAATGAGTCTAGTATCGGCGAGGTGCCAGAATTTACAGAGTGTTATGGATAAAAGTGTATTGAGAGGCTCAATAAATGTGTCGGTGGAGAGGTTAGTACTCACAGCACCGTTTCCTTGCAGAGTGACATCACATCTGATGCAAGGTTTTACGATTTTAACCTTAATCTAAAAATCACCATCCACAAACACATCACATGGCGTTACATCCTCTAGCACCAACACCAGTGGCACCGGAAGCATCCCATCTGGCGTGACGCCTCACATTGCCAGAGCCACCGCTACTCCTAATATTTCTTCGAACATGACGCCTACAATCATCACTAGGGATGCTACCACTTATTCGTCAGGACGAGAAACTGGAGGAGCCAGAGGAAACCAACCTCCCGTTACCATTATCGATTTAATGGAGAGACAGGAAGTTCTTGCCAAAACTCAGACGGACATGGACATACTCAGAAGGAGTGAAACAACGAACATCTGAATGATTATGTCAAATTCAAATTTTTTGTCATGATCCAAATGTGACTGAGCACCAATTGGTGGAGTTGTGCATTAATGCTTTCTGGGGACTCTGTTTACAAAACCGTGTAATCTATGATGGAGCATGAGTGTGAGATTTTCTATTTCTCCAAGGTGCAGCGAATGTAACTAGGGACTCCTAACCACTACTAAACTGAAAGGTCTCGAGTTTGAAAGCACACTGATTGACGCGGCCTCTGACTTCAACATTGTTACCGTCAAGACTCTGAGAGCTGCAGGAATTTCAAAACATGAGGCTACCCATTCCCCAATTGTGGTCAAAAACCTTGAAGGAGAAGTAATAGACGTATATGGCTACATTAACCTCGAAATTAAGGTGGGAGATGCTCCAAAACATGGCAAATTCCACATTGTCAAAGAATGCCCAAATTATGGCATGATTCTGGGGCGCTCGTGGGTACATGGCAACAAAGCAAAATTAGGAGTATCCCCTCTGCCGGTGTCAATACCCGAAAGAATTTCCAATAAGCCATCCAACCCTGAAGATTACATGTTGTCGTATCAACAACTTACCAATGTAACTCAATTACCTGGAGAGATCCCGTTGACGTTCATCCATAGATTCCGAACACAAGTAAGTCTTATTTAACAACCCTTTCTGCACCCAGTCACTTCTCCTCTCGCCTAGGCATGGGGACTCGGTCCAGTTATCAACCTGGGCGTCATTAAGAGATGTGAATGGGATGTTGGGCCTTTTAAGTGTTTCATCAAAAATTTGGAGGTTGTCTTAGTCGAGAATAATAAACCCAAGAATCAAGTAGCCGCGCAACATCAAAACCCATTCCAAGTTGGAGATATGGTAGTAAAAGTTTCCGCTCAGCCTCCTTCGTCCAACTCCACAGACGAACCATACTTAGTAGCAGAAGTTATTTTGGGAGATTATTGCAAGCTCATCAATGCCGACAAGTTGGAAGGTGTAATAATACACGCTCAGTTGCGCAAACGCTTTTAAGCCTAAAAGCATCACTCCGCCTCTTACCTCACAATTCTTCTTAGTATTTCCTTCAGCAATTTTCCTTTTTCCTGCAATATTTTGTAATTCCTCCAAAATGATTGCACTGCTTGCATTCATAATTAGGGTTTCGATTTTAATTAAAATCATCTTTATTTCAAAATAAGTTTTCCTAAATCATCTCAAAGGAAAGTACCCAGCAAATCCAAACTCCCACAAAGTTATTACCCATCAATTAAAATCCAGAAAAAATCAAACCCTACGAAAAAAACCTTGTTCAAAAAAAAAATACTGAAGAGGGGAATATGCAAGGAAGAAGATCATCAAGTGGCGGCACGAACACCTTCCTTTAAGAACGTCTGGCTTCAACTTTCGCCTGACAAGGTTTATATACTTCTCACGGTGTGTTTATCAGCTTGCGGCAGCTCACACTTTTACATCCTCGCGAGATTGGGGTATACCCAGATTAATTGGGCTATACCCAAATTTAAATGGACTGGTGCCCTTACTAAGGGGAGGCCAAAACGTGGTAAAGTTACTTTAGTACCCCTGCACTAATTAACCTAAAACTAAACCCTAAACTCAAAAACTAAAAACTGTTTATTCTTCCTTTAATTTATCTTCTCTAATCCCTCTCCTCTTCTCCTTCCTTCATCTTATTACATCCAACCAAAAAATTCAATTTTGATTTTCTACAAAAAATGGTTGATTCTAAACGATCCAGTAGCAAGAGAGATTCAACAGGTAACATGAAAAGATCCAAATCAGAGGGAAAAGGTAAGGGAAAAGTTGGAATGAGTAAACCCAAGAATGCAATCCTTGAAGATGGTGAAAAGAAACCTTTACAGGCGAAAAGAATACTCTAAGTGATTTCTAAACTCAAACCCGTTAGTATAATGTGTTGTATGATTGTTATATTAGGTTAGATTATCAAAAATTATGATTTATGTGTTTTCAGTCGGCAAGGTTGATAATTTAGAACCACTCCGACTGTTGGTATTTTGTAAGAGCCGGCATGGTCTCAAGATGAATAACCTGTCGACTTTTCATAACAGCCATGACGATTGTTAGACAATAACCAGGGCCGACATGGTATCCAATAACGAACCCTGTCGACTTTTTTCTAGTCGGCATATTCTTAGACTTGTACCATGCCGACTTTAGGTCACAGAAACCTTAATTTTCTGAGTTAACCGTCGACATTTTTCTTGTATAGGACCTTACCAACTGGGTGTTGGTCGGCTTGGTATATGATTGCAACCTTGCCGAGTAAGTATTAGTCGGCGATGTATATACTCTCGACCTTGCTGACCCTATGACCAGAACCATGTTTCAATGTGTAAAAATTTATATCTTTTATTTGTGCATTGTTTAGGTTCCCAGAGGAAAAAAAAGATCTACCTTGTACAGTAAATGCAGAAGAGCTATTTAGAATTTATTGACGAGATTTATCCCAATTTAGAAGATCCTAAAGATGAAACTGAAGAGAATTGCCCTGTAAGAAAGTTACTTCTGATGGGTAAGAAAGATCCTGAAGAATTCCTAAGGTTTATGCACAGTCCTAGCAATCCCCTCAACTATGTTGAATGCACATCATCAGAGGAGGAAGAAGAGGAGGTTGATCAAAGAACTTTTTTCAGGGCATGTGACTTTTCTGGAGTGAACCCCTATTACAATGAGGCCGGTGACTACATAGGACCAGATAAGGGAAAAGCAAAAGCTGATGCTGGTGAAAAATCTAGTGATGGTTAAAAAGCTAGTGATGGGGAGGAAGATAACAACAATGAGAAGGATCCATGAAATTTTTAAACTTTATTATGTTTTACTTGCTTTAGAAACTTAGTTTGTGGTTTGAACTCTCACATTATGTTTTGAACTCTTAGATTATGGTTTTAGACTTGTTAAACTTATATTAATTTTCAGTTTAAGTTGCTTTAGAAGTTATTCTTTTTTGTGCAGTTTTAAACAATATTAGAGTTGCAGTAAGTCGGCATGGTTTGTAAGCTCGACCTTGCCGACCATACCATGTTATATGTTATAGTGCTGTCAGGGATAGGTAGTCGGCATGGTTTGAAATCTCAACCATGCCGATCTAAATGTTAGTAGTATAAAATATTACTTTTTAAGTACAAAGTACAAGCCATTGAATGCTCAACGGCTATAAATTTCAAAATCAAGATATTAGGTGTGTTGTTATTATAAAATCATTCTCAACTTCATCTTCAACCTTACATAAAGAATGGAAGTTTCAAGTGCAACACAACCAAATATTTGTTGTCTTTGTACACTAAGTGGTCATTTTGCAAACGATTGTCCCTTTGAAGGAAGCAAATGAACTATTGAAGGTTGTAAGGGATTCTTATTTCTCATGAAAGATGCAGTAGGAGATGTATATCAGCCGTATGCTTCAAAATGCACTTGTTATTGGTTTTTCTATTGGATAGATGAGCGCCTAGATCCGTATGAAGATGAAGTTGCTAAAATCAACCTTCTACCATGCACAGATCCATGTTGTGACGGTAAGATGAAGCTAATTACCTCTCCTAAGAAATTGTGTACCGGAAAAAGATACTATCTATGTCCCAAATGTGTTAGGGTTAAGTTTTTAACGTTTGTATGCTTTAATTGAGTTTTTAAGGTTTGTGTGCTCTACTTAAGTTTCAAAAGTTTTTTAAGTTTTTAAGAATCCTTGTATTCAATGTTAGTCGACATCATACTAAATCCACAGCGTGCCGGCTTCTTAGCAGTCGGTACACAGAAGTCTATTAGCACTGCCGGCGTACATATAGTCGGCAGGTTTCTCCTAATACACCCTGCCGACTACAATGAGTGAGAACATCCAGGAACAACTTTTTTTTTGATCGGCATGGATGTCCTCGTAAACCATGCCGACCTTAAAAAAGACGACAGCCTAACGAAAACAAGACCTTGCCGACCCTGGTACAGTCGGCACTGTAGGAGGGAAACAACCATGTCGACCGTCCCAAGACTTTTCTCCTGTGATGTCATGCAGTGCAACCGACAACTTGACGAAATCAAGACCTTGCCGACCCTCTGGCGGTCGGCAAGGTCGTGTGACAAATACAATGCCAACCAAAGGAGTATACACCAAAAAAACCACATCCATTTCATTCATTTGTAGTACTTTAAAGTACATTACACAAAACACGAATGTGATTACAAAAGTACTACAAAAAGATTCCTTATTCCCTAATCATAATCACTCATCACTCAAATCTATGGGAGGGGAGTTCATTCAAATCTATGGAACCTCCTTTAGTCAAATCTATGGGACATTCCCTAGACTCATCTAAAACATTCCAAAGTTCCATGTTATCCTCATAAAGTTTCACCCATTCCTTGATCTTGTTGTTTATGAACTTCTCCCAAAAACTAAACCTACAAAGAGGAGGTAATGGACATTCCTTGTTGAGTTGTAGACCAATAAAATGATTTTTATCCACCAAAGCCATAACAATTCATCTATGCTTGAGTTGCTCCACACAAACCGCATGTTTCGGTGCAAATGCTATAGATAGTCCTTTACCAAAAAATGTACCACGCATGACCACGTATCCGCCAATAGATGGCCATACTCCGGAATTCTCATCCAATGCTCCCTTTGATCGGTGCATTTCGCTCCGGGCCTTTAACATTAGTAAGCAATTCTTTAAAAGTCGCTTCTTTGTCCTCCATCGAACCTTCTAGCATCATTGAGATATGAAACTCCTTGTCTTTTTATAGTCGGGCGGCCATATTCTTTCTTATGTATTGGCATTGGGTGAGATTCTCCTCAACCGATCCACTTAGGTGTCCCAATCATTGCGAGACAACGTGAAACCCACAATTTCCATCCTTTGGGACGTCGTCGGTACCAATAACGAACTCTTGAATAATTTGAGGGATTTGTACGCGATACTCTTGCAATACCAGTTGTACTACCTTCCTTGGACGACCTGTTTTCTTCGCAACACCATGCCATCGTGAATGATTGCTTATCCGAGGTTTGTCCTACAATGTTCAATAAAGGCATGTTGTACCTATTCGTCTTATAAGTACAATCCATCAACAAAACTTGGTAAAAGGAACGCGCCAATTGAATCATATCGGGATGCGCAAGAAAAATACGATCCACCAAGCCCTCCGATGACTCATGGTGTCTCACCGTGTAATTGTATTTGTGTACTAACCATTGTGATTCTTCCATCACCTTTCTTCCATCCCATTCAATTCTTTTGATAGTTGCCTTGGCCGCATAAATTGTAGACAATGAAGAGAGGTTATTCTTGTCATCCCTCTTGAACTTACTAAGGAGCTTGCTTGGTTTAATTCCCCAACTTGTTCTTACTTGTTCGAACTCGTGGGGTTTCAACTTGGCAAATAAGAGTTTCCGGATCTTTATGGTTATGCCAACCAACATCAACTCTATTCATTCTCCACACATTTTCGGTTTATTTGTTCCTCCAAAATATAATCTTGAATGGGCATCCACACTTCTTTGACTTCGTCTTGTACACCCTAGTCGTCTTCTTATCATACACATAACCCTTTCTCTTGTGACTTGCATCCGGTAAACCATATGTAACACTCGCATACCATTTCAAACCGCGTATCTTTTTGTTGGGTATTTTTCACTAGAATGCACATCTTCTCTTTTTCTTTCTCAACAATCCAATTGACCGCGTCGTTTTTTTCCTCCCATTCCAAATCATTAGTGTAATGTGCGGAAGTATCGGGACCCCTAATATTGTGAGCTTGAGGCTGATCCGTCATCGGTACCAATGCAACAATCTACAAAACATCAAAAGTTAGTTGATATGTATTACCAAAGTCGGCAGGGTCGACATATAAAACCATACCGACTACAAAATACCCGGCATGGTAGAAAAATTCAAAAGCCGACCGAAATATAGTCGGCAGGGTCTACGTATCCATTACAATGCCGGCGTAAGCATTTTCAAATCACGACTCCTGTGTTGTAAAAAACTGGAAGTCGGCAGGGTCTGTTAGAGCATAGCTCGGTCAGCCTCGCATGTGTTGCTATCTCAAGCATGTTTGTCAATGTTAGTGATCAAAACTATAAGTCTTGATTTCTAGCCTACATATCTAAGTCTCGGACTAGGATAGAAAAGTCTAGTTGAGCTCAAGGATTTCATGGCGATTCATCATACAACGACGAAAATATATACAAGGAACCGTGGAACTTCATCAACAAAAAGGTATGTGGAGACTTGAACTTATCTGTCACTCAAAAGTATATCTATTATATCTCCTACTTCTTATGATACAAATGTCGTATGTTATATAGACTAGATCATACACATTTGACATTTCGAGTTGAGCATTCATTGCTTATCTTTTATCTCGAAATCGTGTGTTGGTAAAACGTTTCACTTTGATCAAGTTTATCTTCACCTAGTGACGAAAGTCATGAAAATTTTCAATCACTTTGAGAATTGCTCTGACGTGAATCGGTCTGTGAATAACTGCTACATAGCGTCCTCTGAGAATGTCTCAATGATTGAAATGAGAGTTTAGATTACATAACCATGTATTCCTTGAACCGAAATTTTCGAACTTTGTTGATCAAGAGAAATCGGGAGGATTGTGGAATTGGCTTGCCAAGTCCGCGAACTGTCGAAAGTTCTCAACCAAGAATTTCTGCTGGATTTTCCAAAACTCGTTTGTGTGCTAAGTCCGCGAACTGGCGGAAGTTCTCTTTCCGAGAATTTCTGCTGATTTTGGAAAACTCAACCGATTAACTTAAGTCCGCGAACTTTTTTGTGAACTTAAGAGGTTATGATCTAAAGATGTGCTCTGAACATGAAATATTAAATTACAAAGGAATGCTTTATGCAAACCGTGGCTATAATGTTCATGAGCCGATTCAATCGAATCGAATCATCTTTGTTTCAATTGTGTCTTGTGTAGTTATATAAGATCTCATAACAATTGAAAAACTCTTTAACTAGTTCATTTGAGTCAATTGAACTAGTTACGGTGAAAAAGAACAAGGTTAATATGAAATGCTCATATGGTTAACCTTTCGGGTTACTATGTTGAACCAACATACACGTTTGGGCATGGTTTTCACAAACCCAGTAAACGTCTACCCAAGTGTGTGTGACAAGATAAGTTTTCGATCTAACGGTTGAGAAATATTAGCTTGAATCTAAATCAGGTTTTCATCTAACGGTGAATAAGGATTGCTTTGTACCTAAGGCAAAACCCTGATTTGAAGGCTATATAAAGGAGACATCTAGCATTGTGAAAAGCTAATCCCCACACGTCTGTATGATACTAGTGCGCTCGCTATAGTCGATTCTCCTTTAACCTTTGGTTTTCTTCTCTAAAACCAGGTTAACGACTTAAAGACTTCATTGGGATTGTGAAGCCAGACCGATACTACTTTTATCGTAGTTGTGTGATCTGATCTTGCATCTTCTATCGTACGAGTACAATCGATTGATTAGCTTGAGATCGTGGTAACCTCTGCATGTCTTGCCTTTTCGATTTTACTCCCGCCTGTCACCATCTCATGCTTACCCTATAACAATGTCACTGTTACGTACTAAGCAGGGGACTTAATGTTGATGGTGGTTTTTAGGTCAGGGCTAAATTTGTAAAAGTCTATCTATCTGACCCGGTATCAGATGTAGTTGATAGACACATTTATGTGTCTAATATGTCTCAATTGTATGTATTGTTAGTGCTCGACTTTGTATTTATTGTGTTATTTTATGTCTTTGTAGGAAATTTTAGAGAAATAAGCCCTTGCGGCGAAATGGGCTTAAAAAGTGGTGTTTTACACCCCAGGATAAAGTGTTAAAGGCACCCCAGAAATACGCTAAAAGCACCCGGAGGAGTTGTTAAAAACACCCTGAAAAATTATTATTTCCTCCCCAATTTCTAAAGGGACCCCAGGAATGGATAAAGGGGAGGTCCCTTTCTTCCAAAATTTGAAATCAGAAAAAGGCGGGAAAAATGATGCATGCAACTGGCAGAAGTTTGATCGGACATTTGGACGTGATTTTGTGCGATTCAATCGCTGAAACTTTGTGGAAAGATGTGATATATCATAATAAAGATGGTATGGGTGTTTGGTTCGACCATAATTGGCTTGAATTGGCTTGGCAATCCACGAGCTGGAAAAAGGGGAATACGTGCAGGGAAAAGTTGTTCACAGGATTCAGCGTGTTTGTACGTGTTTGGATGGAGTTGGGATGCTGTAGAAACTTGTTTGGAGTGTGTTCCACATCAACAGAAGCGCGGAAGAGGAATTAAAGGAAAGAAAATCCCGTATTTCCTTGAAAAAGGAAAGAAAATATCCCGAGTAAAAGAAGATTATTTGGGATTAATGGAGGATATTCAACGCGTGTTTTTGGTTTAAATAGGTTCCCTGGGAGTCCTAGAGGGGGTGTCGAGAGTTTGGGGTCGAGAGAAGGTCCAGAGAAGTAGAAATCAAGAGTTGATGAAACTCTGTTTCTGCTGCTACTGCTGATGAAGAACACCAAGAACACGAAGAACATAATCGCAAGGACAGTGGTTTATCAACGGTGTCTAAGACGCACAGCCGTGGATCGCAGTGCAGTCTAAACAGCAGCAACACTTGTTTTTTATCGTTCATTCTCTAACGCTTTTTGTGCGTCGCAGATTACAGTTTTACACCATTTTCTCTTCTTCTCTTCATTGTAAACACCATTTGAGCAATAAATAAATATTTTGAGCGTGTTTTCATCATGAGGAGCTAAAACCCAACACTGGGACGACGGAGGAGGCTGAATTTCATCCTTGGGGTAATTTATTTTATTCTTTTTTATGACTTTTGCATTAATCTAAAATTGAAATATGATTTGAATTAATTGGTTGTTATTTAATATGATGATGTATGCTTAGCTTAGTTGTTTTGATACATCATGCTTAGGACTTACAATCAATGTTTTAAGAATCTATCTTGGCAAAATCAGAGTCTATGTTAATTTTATTGAGTTTTATTTGTCAAAGAATATATGAATGAACCTTGTGTAGTGAATTCAGCCAAATCCTTAGTCCCAGTACCTCTCACCCATTGTTAATATTTTTGTATATATATTTTTATTAAATCTAAAAATTCCATTTCCTTCACAAGTCTGAAACGAATCCTATTTACTACAACCCCATCAAAAATCATTATCATTTTGGCGCCGCCGACGCGGATTTGTGCTTAGGTAGAATTTTTAGGTTTTTATTATTATTCCATTTGTTCTTTTTACGTCTCTTTGGTTGTGTCTTTGTATTACAGGTTTGAAGTTGGAATCTAAAGACCTTGGAATCAAAGCTTAAAGCTAAAAGAGAAGGAAAAAAGACAAAGCAAAAAAATAAAGAAAAAAGAGAGAAAAAAAAACAAGAGAATTATTATTTTTTTATTTTTATTTTTTTTAAGAGACTTTCCATTTTTTTTTGTAATTATTATTATTATTTTTTGTATTTCTTTTCATTGGACTGGACTTTGGACAATTTATTTTAATTTTAAACCCTACGGAAGGGTTATATAAAAAAAATTAAAAAAATAAATATAAACTGTTTGCAGGGAAGGACGACGATTACAATATCGTCTCGGCCCCTCGGGTTCGTACACGACATAGGATTCGTGGCCCGAGTCGACTTCAGCGGTTCTTCGCCCGTCTGGTACGGGAGGTAAACTTCTAAACACCCGCGAATCTCCTTTCAGCGGGTTTACTGTCTGCCTTAAGGTGATTATATGTTGAGGACTGAACCAGCTGCTTTAATTTCCTAGTAAAGGGCAAGAACTGGCCATATAAGATAAGGGTTCGGATTTCATCATCGTTCCCTTCTTGCCCGCCTTAGGTAAACGAAACCTAACGCGAACCCAAGCTTAAAATTTGATTAGAACGAGACCGATAGGGTAACGAGCTTAGTAGGAAAGTCGTTCGAAAAATATTGGTTACTCTTTTAGCATACTTCGAAGTTCATGATGGTTTCTGTGAGTTGAATGCGTTACTGCGCCGCCTTGTGACAGCGGTGAGGCTTTGGGTATCAAGCTCCAATGAGCTTCCCTCGCCTCGATTCAACTTACATTAGCTCGGATTTATTCCAGAAGGGTGTGCTCAAATTGTAACGAATTCCTTTTCGAAGGAATAGAAGCTGGTCTAGAAAACAATCTAAGTGGAGCCATCATGCTTTTTGTTTGCTAGATTCTATAGGTTTGATTTGGTCGAGTCAGCCTTGTTTGTGATTGTGTAGAATTCCCTTGCAATTAAGAATGTCGAACTGGTATGATAGAAGCCAATACAATGAGTATCGACCTGAATTTGAATATGGACATCATCCTTTTTATGACCATGGTGGGAATAGTAGTTGGGAACGCCAACCTTTTCAAGGTTATGGTTCACACCATGGTGAGCCCAATTATTATCCACACGCGAATTGGTCTTACGAGCAAGAAAATAAGGAACATTGTAGTACTGGTTACTCGTTTTTGGAAACTAGTCCTGATTATGATATTTCTGAACCTGTTCCATCTCTAGAAGAGACCCAACAACGGATTGAAAGGACGTATAAACGTTTAGTTGCAATGAATAGTTCAAAAGAAGAGTGTACACGATATTCTGAGATGATAAACGAGAGTAGTGAACGTATAAGTGTTATGCTCAGTGAAATTCAGGCACGTCTAGAGGCAGAAAATGAACAGTTAGCTAATGCTGCTCGAAATGATCTGAATTTCCAAAATAGTGTTTCTAATTCTACCCTTGATATCAATAGTGAATATTTTCCTAATTTAGAGGACGAGGTTAGAATAAAAGACACTACTTATTTAGATAAGGTTCAATCATCTTCGTACTATTATGATGAGGATAGTATTAATGAAGAATCTGAAATGTGTAGGCATAGTGATCAGGAATCTATTAATCCAATTGAGCTTTATAATGATTCTAGTTCAAATCCAAATAATTTTTATGATTATTCACCTATTCAAAAGGACGAGGATTTGATTAGGGATACCACCGTTTTAGACGATGTAGTTTCTCCTTTTGATTACGAAGCCGATAATGCTTTAGAGGAACGGGTTTATTCCGAAAATGCTGTTTTAGAGTCTAGCGACTTAGAAACAATAGTCTTAGACGAAGAAAATGAACTCGTAGAGCTATTAAATATGAGTAAGGATGCGTCGCTTGAGTATAACCTCGAAGGAGCAATTGACTATTTTCAGGATTCCAATGATCTAGAAATTAGGGAGATTGTAACTAGTCTATCTAGAGACACTGAAAACTCTAAGTTTGGGGGTGATTATCACCTTCCTAGTGCCTTACCTTTAACTCTCAGAAAGTCCCTTCACTTAGGACTTGATATCTCTGCCTCGACAATTTTACAAGATTACCTTCATACTCGTTTTCCCGAACCTAATGATGTCCAGGAAGAAGTTCAGTCGTTAGAAACTCATCCTCTGGTTGATGTGGTTTGCCAACGATATGATCCCCAGATTGACTTTGTTTTCCAACCAAATAGTTTTCTTCCAATTGTGGGAACGTTTATATTCCAAATGTGTCGAATATTAAGTTGTGAGACTAAACCTAAATGCTTTAGGAAATTAGAATCGACACATTTGCTTAAGAATGACCACTACTCTCATTGTGGTCAATTATGTAAGTCAAATCTTATTGACTTAGAGGATTCTCAGTTATTTAGGTTATTATTGTGCGCTTCTAAGATCATATTTGAGTTTTTTCAGACTCTAGGACCTAATGATTCGGATCCCACCTATGAAGAAACGCAGCCAATGAAAATTTTCTATTTAGACCCTTTCATAGAACCTGAACCTGAACCACAATTAGATATAAATTTCTTAATCAGGAAACTAAGTAAGGGCATGCTAGTCTTGTTCACTTTCTTGGTTGATTGCAGTTTCCTTTGGTCAGCTCTATTTAGTTTTGAAGATCCACAGTTATTTCGACTGTTACTTTATGGTTCGAGTTGACTAATCCTTTCCTAAGTCTGGCTGAAGACTTTGAACTTAGCACTTCTTGGGAGGTATCCCATGCTCATGCAACACGGTAATATCTTTCCTTAACTCTTTCGCTTCAAATGGTAACAGTTTCTCCTTGTTCATGCTTTTAGTTTCATCTTTAGAACATTGAGGACAATGTTAGGTTTAAGTCTGGGGGTATGGGAAAATCTTTTAGTTGCAATAAATAAATACGCTTCAGAGCCTAGAGATTTATGCGTATTCAGGATGACACTAACTAATCTAAGTGGATGGAAGCATCTTGGTTGTAGGAGTTGAGGAACCAATCTGATTAGATGGAAACATCTATAGAGTCTATTCATAAAAGCACAAAGCTCAGGTGTTAGAAATAACATGATAGTTGCACCATATCTCATTGAGTCCTTTTCATTTCTTTTCATTTCTTTTTTTTCTTTTTTTTTTCTTTTTAAACTATGTTTCTCTAAGTGATTAGGTGGGGCACACGATTCAAGGTGTTACCACTGCTAGGGTGAATTAGAATGACTGAGTTACTAAAAAAAAAAAAAAACCGGACGATTTAGACCAATCGGAATAAGTATTAACACTTGGATAGCAATATGCGTGTGTTCTCCCTGTTTCCGTCGCCTAAGCAAGCGTGGAATGCAGGACCCGTGGGAACTATCGTGTAATCTGCTAACAAGAAGCATGCGCTTGGATCAAAAAGATATATTCATGCCGTTAAGTTAAAAAAAAAATGGTTATTGTTATGTGTAGTCAACTGCTGGTTCCCTTGTATTTTCCAGTTTGTTGATCTAGATTTAAGTTATTGACCACTGGTTCCCTTGTATATGCCAGTTGTGTTGATATTAGTCAGACCGGTATCTCAGTCCATTAGGATAGGTTCATTCTGGCAGTAGCCTTCAGACAGATATGTGAAACATCGATCATTTGGTTAACATCAAAACCATCTACATTTTTCTGTTTCCATCTCCTTTTTCTATCCATATGATTAGTTTGAATCCGAATATGATGTCCATAGTGCAACTATCTGATTAGAGATCTGTCACTTTATATGAATTTTAGTATGCTTGAGTGCAAACTCGTGTACAACAATTGGAATTTCGCATTAGGGTACTTCCTCCTATAGTCAATGATTGTATGCCAACCAAGGAGATTCGTTAGTGCCTTCCAAGGTTCTGCGTGATAGCTAGGGTCTGGAGTATTGGTTTTGTGGGTACACCTCTGGTAAACCCTCCCGAGATTAACTCGGTCACTAGGGACACCTAGTGAGTTAGGATTTTATTTTCCGTATTAGTTTTGCTCGAGGACTAGCAAATAATAAGTTTGGGGGTGTTGATAGACACATTTATGTGTCTAATATGTCTCAATTGTATGTATTGTTAGTGCTCGATTTTATATTTATTGTGTTATTTTATGTCTTTGTAGGAAATTTTAGAGAAATAAGCCCTTGCGGCGAAATGGGCTTAAAAAGTGGTGTTTTACACCCCAGGATAAAGTGTTAAAGGCACCCCAGAAATACGCTAAAAGCACCCGGAGGAGTTGTTAAAAACACCCAGAAAAATTACTATTTCCGCCCCAATTGCTAAAGGGACCCCATGAATGGATAAAGGGGAGGTCCCTTTCTTCCAAAATTTGAAATCAGAAAAAGGCGGGAAAAATGATGCATGCAACTGGCATAAGTTTGATCGGACATTTGGACGTGATTTTGTGCGACTCAATCGCTGAAACTTTGTGGAAAGATGTGATATATCATAATAAAGATGGTATGGGTGTTTGGTTCGACCATAATTGGCTTGAATTGGCTAGGCAATCCACGAGATGGAAAAAGGGGAATACGTGCAGGGAAGAGTTGTTCACGGGATTCAGCATGTTTGTACGTGTTTGGATGGAGTTGGGATGATGTAGAAACTTGTTTGGAGTGTGTTCCACATCAACAGAAGCGCGGAAGAGGAATTAAAGGAAAAAAAATCCCGTATTTCTTTGAAAAAGGAAAGAAAATATCCCGAGTAAAAGAAGATTATTTGGGATTAATGGAGGAGATTCAACGCGTGTTTTTGGTTTAAATAGGTTCCCTGGGAGTCCTAGAGGGGATGTCGAGAGTTTGGGGTCGAGAGAAGGTCCAGAGAAGCAGAAATCAAGAGTTGATGAAATTCTGTTTCTGCTGCTGCTGATGATGAAGAACACCAAGAACACGAAGAACAGACTCGCAAGGACAATGGTTTATCAACAGTGTCTAAGACGCACAACCGTGGGTCGCAGTGCAGTCTAAACAGCAGCAACACTTGTTTTTTATCGTTCATTCTGTGACGCTTTTTGTGCGTCGCAGATTACAGTTTTACACCATTTTCTCTTCTTCTCTTCATTGTAAACACCATTTGAGCAATAAATAAATATTTTGAGCGTGTTTTCATCATGAGGAGCTAAAACCCAACACTGGGACGACGGAGGAGGCTGAATTTCATCCTTGGGGTAATTTATTTTATTCTTTTTTATGACTTTTGCATTAATCTAAAATTGAAATATGATTTGAATTAATTGGTTGTTATTTAATCTGATGATGTATGCTTAGCTTAGTTGTTTTGATACATCATGCTTAGGACTTACAATCAATGTTTTAAGAATCTATCTTGGCAAAATCAGAGTCTATGTTAATTTTATTGAGTTTTATTTGTCAAAGAATATATGAATGAACCTTGTGTAGTGAATTCAGCCAAATCCTTAGTCCCAGTACCTCTCACCCATTGTTAATATTTTTGTATATATATTTTTATTAAATCTAAAAATTCCATTTCCTTCACAAGTCTGAAACGAATCCTATTTACTACAACCCCGTCAAAAATCATTATCAGTAGTAGACATTGATATGTCTATATTCCGCATGGAATTTGGAGAATATATCAAAATCTGATGAGTGCCTATGTATCTCTTCATATTATATTGAAACTCAAGCTCCTAGATGAATTGTTCACTAGTATAGATCCTAATGAGTGTATAAGCTCCTAGTTGCATTACTCACTAATGCCGGAGCCCGCCGAGTATTTTTCCTATGCTATGTTCCCCGGCTGAACACTTAATATTGATATGGCATGATAATTTGTGTTCACTCGCAGCAGAGTAGCACGAATTTCCAAGTATCAAGGTTAAGGTCCTTGCATAAAAGTACTCAATCGGAAAGCATACTGCTCTTTGGCAATAAACTTAAAGAACAATGTGTCAACACATAGAATTCAATCATTTTTTGTGATAATTCGCAAGATTCAGATATTACCCTAACTAATTTGCAAAATTAGGGTTTTGCGCCCTGCGCAGTATATTAGACCTTGCCTGTCGAAATTAAGCCTAGGCGATCTAGGCAATTAATCCGCCATGGATTAGTAGGTGCAAAATCCTACCCAAAATCAAAAAACAAGGGATAAAAGGAGTCGTGGAATAGGAGCAGCAACAAAGGGAGATGTGGCCATGCCATAGGCCAGCCGGCGCCACTTGCAAGTGGCCACACCCCATGTTGCTTGACCGACCCCTATTTCATGTCGACCAATCAGGTCGCCTTAAACCCTCCACACACACATGAGTTGTGGCTGGGCCCATATTTGACGTCCCTATGTACCATCGACCAATCAGGTCGCTTTAAATCCGCCACATGCATACTAGAAGTGTGTCCACGCCCATGCTTGGCCGGCCCCTCTTTTTAATCGACCAATCAGGTCGCTTTAAACCTGCCACAGTATTAAAAGAGGCAAAGTTGCGCCAGATGGTCACAATGCCAAATTGGCTTTCCAAAGCCGCGCCAACATGTTAATTGGCATGTTGCCAAACGTTCCATTCCGCTCCGGCATACTGGTGACATGCCGAACATGCCATGCCTTACCAAAACGCTAATTGGCATGCCAAACATGTCGAACGTGCCACTTTGCCACAGAAGCATGCCGAACGTGGAAACGTACCATAAATAGCGCGCCAACGTGCTAACCCACTTCTTGTTCGTGGCCAAATGCCATAACATATTCGAATTAGGGAATTCTAAACACGGCTCTGCCTTAGTGGCATTAGTCGAAACCCTGATTTCCAGTCGTGGCTCAATTACGCTACTTTGGCCCTACAACATGCCACGAGCCATGTGAGACTCGTCAAACCCTAAAAATGGCGCCATTCTATAATCACCCGTGGCCATCCTTGCGCATGTGGTTATTCCCATATTATGGCCTGCCATAATTCCTTTAATGTGACTATGGCACCGATTGCATAAAGTGCCACCGTGGCGCGGCCATGTCACACGCGCTAATTAGGGTTTCGATATGCCAAACCCTAATTTAGCTAAAGTTGCCACGCCAACTAAGTTAAGTAATTCTCCTAAGGCCTTAAGTTTGATATAGAAACATGGCCAATGTTGCCAGAGCCATATTTGGGTCTAACACCAATATGCCAAAATAGCTGCCATGGTTACGCTAGGAGCCACTATACCACTGGCATGCTGCTACATGCCACTACACCATTGGCATGTGCCAATGACGCCACTATGATACCATCAGGCGCCAACAGAATGTTGCCATAATCAATTGACACCCTTTCTCATGAGTTACGATCTCAGACGTCCAAATTCGCCACAGAATTGACAGGCCTGTGGCAAGTTTTGGGCAACCAACTAAGACAAGCCAAATAGAATCACGTGCTATTCTCTTGTGGCAAGTCTCTTGATTTTGACTTGCCACACATAGCAACCTGCTACATGTTTTCCATGAAAACACTCGAGACATCAAACATGTCACAAACTGGGGGATGCTCATCAGGGTATTGGTCTGGCAATTTACAGCATGCGGCGTGCAACACGCCCATTATAAGAAAGTGTCAGAAAGAAGGGAAGTTAGTGGCGGCAAGAAGTAGTGGGTGTAAACTAACCAGTTACTTCCATAGTGGGAACATGGTTTCTGACAGTTACACATAACCCCACTTCTCCATCACTCAATCACTCCCACTTTCTACGAGATCAGGGTGCATTCAATATGACTTGTATAAATAGGTTTTACCTATTTTTCGACCAGACAACAATTTTTTGGTTAACAACAACACAGTATCAAGAAAACACCAAAGAACTGATAGCTTACATTCCGCAAGCAATGCCATTCTGATACAAGTCATAAAATAGCCACACCTTCAGAATTAACCATTCTGGTCTCAACACCTTCTTCGCTTCCCTCCCTAAGACCAACCCTTCTCCTTCACTTTGTGACTGAAGCAAGCCTAGAACGTCCATTTCTTGGTTTAGGCCAGGATTGTACAGATTGATCTCTCGAATCTAAAGTAATCCCGTGCAGTGCATTTGTTTAAGGTTTAGGCTCGTTTCTCATCCACACACCCAAATTGACCAAAACCAGCAGAAACAGTTTTTACCCATAAACACTATTGTTATCTTGATTTATGGTTTGGTATCGATTGTTTATGCTTACGAAATTATGGTGCAATTGCAGTACTTTAATGTCTATGTTGTTTCAATTGCTTCCGGTTGAGGTAAATAATTATGCAAGTTGATTTATTTGGTTTGCATGAATTGTTTATGGCTTAGCAAAAGAAAAGGTTTCGGGATGAATTGTTTAGTCCAATTCGATTCCGTATAAGAGAAATTAAGTGAATTCTGATCTTAGTTAGACTTATCAAAGTGGAGGTTTCGGTTATTCAAGTCTAATTGAATGCCTTAACAAAAAATGCTAGTTAACTAACCTAATACTTTGTCTTGTTTAAAAGTGAAAGGTCTAAGTTATTGATGAGAATAACTAGAGCCTGGTGAGAAAAATAGAGTTATTTCTGATCTTTATTTTGGTCTTAACAAACAAACGATTGTATTTGTACAATCGGTTTAGCGAAAGAACTAAGGTGCTTAGTCGATTTTTGGTTTGCTAAACTATTAGGGAAAATTGCTTTGGGTAATTGTTTCCTTGGTAACATATCAAAACAAAATTACTTTGTAGTTTCGGTTTTGATATTGGTTATCAAAAATGGTGTGTGGAACCCTCGTGCTTAACTCTTATAGGTTTTGCAAGTCTCTTTGTAAGATCCTTTCGGTTTGTCCTTTATTTGCTCGTACCTTTGTCATTTTGTGACAAAAAGAGTGAGAAATATATGGAGTAAACAAGTGATATTGATATTGATTTGGTATCACTAAGGGAAAGGTCCATGGTGCTTAAACGTTATATCTAACGAAAGAGTAAACATAGACTAAGGGGTGTAACATATCATATGATGATGGAAATAACAAAGATGTGCGGATTGAAAATCTACCTATATTACCTTTAGGGGGAGTTTTAAATTTATTATTATAATGTCAACAACGGCATTTATGAATTGAATGTATACAGGTTATTGTGATGTTGAATTTGGGAATCAAGCGTATGTGTAATGAATTCTTGTAATTTGTTTATCCATATGATGTACGAGTTTTGTCACTAAAATTGACAAAGGGGGAGACTGTTAGACCATACCTCGGTTGAACCCACCAAGCGTTGGTATGTTAAGATTGGTTGCCATATTTTAGTGAACCAAAACTCATTTAAAGAGTCGATTGATTATTTACTAGAGTCAACTTCGTATAGCTTAGCTTGAAAGTATTAGGATATGAGACATTACAAGTATTACGTGAAGACTTAAAGAATGAGAAGAAGTAAGGAGCTACAACGACGACATCATCCTTCCACTTGAGGTTAGTAATATTTGACTTGAACTGTTTCATTCCCTAACGTATCTTTCAAGTCGTGCATATTGAAAACATAACTGCGAAGCTGTGAATGATTATACTCTAGTTAGACATAGTATTAAGGAATTATGATACGAAGTATAACGTCTATGTTTTGAACTTCGTATATAAGACATCGACATAATCATATGAATGCTATTGTGATTATGTATGGGTATGGGTGAAGATTTCGTCCTAGGAAACAATGTTTTACATTTGTTTAAACACAGTAAATTCATAAACTTGTTTTGTGAATCGAAAGGGAAATCGCTAGGCTTATTGGTATTGTTCATGTTATTCATTGTAAATCTTTTGAATTACCAATATGTGTGTTTAGTATAACCGCTCATAACTTGTTTATGTATCTTAGTAAAACTATTCACAAGGCCGGACTTTTGTATTGGTATGTGTTGATGGTGGTTTTTATTTCAAGGCTATAATTATAAAACCAGTATTTAATGCGCTATCACCCTGCAAGGGGTAAATCCATTTGAAGAGTGACGAGTGCAAAAAACCCTCCTCGCTCATTGAGCAATTCAATATATATATATGAAATTCACTCAGAATGGTGCACATATTAGCAATCCCAAATATTCCGTGAATTTTATTTTTGCCAGCATTACAAACTAATGCATGACTTGCCTAGTATTTGCATATGCTATGTTCTCAGCCGAACTCTCATTATTGACATGACATGATGATTAAGTGTTCACTCTCAGTAGAGTAGCGTGAATCTCCCAAAGTGCCAGTATCGAGATCTGCATGAAAATACCCACACAGGCTACATCACTCTCTGACAAAGAGATTTTTGTATCGACACACTTTTAATTAAAGATAGATCGATTGGACATGTTTAAATTCCTTAAGGGAAATCTAGATTGTCAATATCAATCTCAGAAACGATGACGACCACACAATTTGGCCGCACGTTTCAGCAAGCCTAGACTGCTCCTGATAGAACGAGATAATCACCACATTGACCGTCGGGGGGGACACTAGTGCTCCGACCGGCCGGAATTTGTCTAACCCCTTCCAGCGTTGTCAAACGCCAACCCTAAATAGGGTGGTTGTGCTGATTAAAAGAAACTCGAACGAGCTAGACTGTTCAAAACAGTCTTAGAAAGTATCACGACCGTCCAACTTCGCCAGCCTTGTTGGACGGCTTGGATCTTTATACGAGTTATTAAGGAAGTGCCAGCATGGACACCGGCGGACCAGCATTCCCCCCACTCGATCGATCTGTTTACGGCAAGTCCGTAACGCAATGAATTGTTTGCCCAAACTATGGCAGACGTGATGCTTTTAAAACCCTAATTTGGGTCGCGGAAGTGTATTAGTGTCTTAAATCGATCACGACCATCCAACTTAGCCAGCCTGTTTGGATGGCTTAGATCGCGTTCTGGACAATCAAGGAGGTGTGCATGAGTCCACCACCAGCCCAACGTTATCCCTGTTCGATCGACTTACCCATGGGAAGTCAATGATGCGTCGAATTGCTCGATCGAACTAGAGAAGTCGTGGTTGTTTCAAAACCCTAATTGAGTTTACGACAACACACTTCTCTCGTAAATTGATCATAACCATCCATCTTCACCAGCCTAAACGGACGGTGTAGATCTAGATTCAAGTGGTCCCAAAGGTGTTAACGTGATCGGCCGGCCTATGCAAACCAGGGCTCGATGCCTTGAAACGCACGCCCAAAGGGTGGTGGGTCACACAGTTTTCAAACCCTAAATTGCATCAACGACAATATGCAACTGCCGTAAATCATCCATCCATCCAACTTTGCATGCATAGTTGGATGATGTAGATTTATTTCCAGCAAACCCGCAAAGCAGCATGACAATCACCAGCCACCTCTCTTCCACGGGGAGCGGTCGACCAAATGATGGCTCGCCCATGAGGCCTTCAAACGATCACCCGAATGTGGTCGGACATGCTGTTATTTTAAGACGCTTGATTCGCAACTTATTCAATCAAGCTTTAAAACAACGATGCTTCATGCATATCGATTGTCTTGAGCTGCTTGCTTAAAAGCGATGCATTACATGCATCGAACACATGCGATATTTTATGAATATCGACTCCGTAAGCAACTCAGTTGTTTCGCCTAATATCAGTGTATGCTATTCTTTGCGGCAAGTACAACGACTTGACCCACTTACTCGACATGCCAGACATGTCGCAAACTGGGGGATACTTGCTGGGATATTGGTCTGGCGGTTTACAGCGTGCGGCGTGCAACGCGCTCATTACAAGAACGTGTTAGGAAAAGATGAACGATTAAACACGATGAAAGAAGTGGGTGAAGGAGTGACCACGTGATGATCACCATCTCCTACACAACCCCACTACTCCATCACTTAACCTTCTCCACTTCCTACGAGATCAGGGTTGCGCTCAGATGACTTGTATAAATAGGTTTTCAGCCTATTTCAACAACACGAGAACACAAGTGTTATCAACACAAGTAGCCAGAAACCATTTTCTGATACACAAGTCATAAACAGCCATACCTTCATAATTCAACATTCTGATCTCAAACACCTTCTTCGTTTCCCTCCCTAAGATCAACCTTTCTCCTTCACCTTGTGACTAAATTGAATCTGGAACGGCCACTTCTTGGTTTAGGCCAGAGTCTTAAAGATTGATCTCTCGAATCTAAAAGTACTCCCGTGCAGTGCATTGTTTAGGGTTTGAATTCGTTTCTCATCAACACACCCAAATTTACCAAAAACTGCAGAACCAGTTTTTATCCTCAAACAGTATGACTTTTATTAGTGAAACCGATCTTAAGTAATCACCTAATATGGTAAGATCGATATCTTGAATTTGGTGTGACTAAATACTATCCATTAGGTAACCGATCCTAGTAAGAGGTGTGACCGAACAAGAGAGAGTGTAATCGATCCTTGTAAGAGGTTTAACAAGTTTTAGTAAGTTGTAACCAATCCTATAACTTGGTCAACCGATCACAAGGTTTACCATAAGAAGTGGTAACCGATCCTAGTACTAAGTTAGCCATTTTATGATAACTAGTGTAACCAATCCTAGTACCCACTTGGAGGTAGAAACGAAACTTTATGTTGAGGTAGAACCGTGAAACCCATTAATGGTTATTTGATAGGATAATCAATCACATAGTTCTTGGAAGTCAGATGAACCAATTTTAAACTTGTTTGGAAGTGTGGAAAATCGGTTCCAAGATTGTAAATATGAAAAAGGATTTACAAAGTAAAGATGTCGACATACTTTGAACATGTGCAGTAACTCTTATCTTTTATTGTTCAAAGATATTCCTTAATAGATAAAGGAGAATCCCGGATTGAAATAAATTGAGAGTCTTTTAATTAAGGTTTTTAGTTTTTATATGCTTTTAATTTCCAGCAATTAAAATTTATATCTTTAGAAAATAAAAATTAGTAATGTGCATTTACTAGTTGGAGATTTTCTACTGAGATTTCGGTCATTAATTGGACAAAGCATTTCCAGGAATTATGAAAACCAATTTTTGCTTTATTGCATATCTTTGAGAATATTCGGTTTTGGAAATTCCTTGGTGTCCAAACTTCTTTGTCTATAAATATTAAAGTTTGCATTTCTAGCAAACTAATCCTCAGAGCCAGCAAAATTACCTAGTTGTGTTGTTACTGGTGGAGCCGCCTATTCGGAGAGGAAAGTACCCTAATTAGGCGAAATATCTTACAACCGCTCAGTTTAAAGACTTCTTTGGTATTGGGAAGCTCTATTAGTACCGTTGGTAGGAAACTAGATAACTGCAGTTTATTATTAGTTTTCGATTTATTTGATTGACTAACGGTGGTTGAAATTTAATTCCACCTAGTTTGTTTATGCTTGAGAATCTTCTCTTCTGATATAAGATTCACTCAAACTAGATCGAAGTTTCGACGGGGATCTGTAGACTGTTTGTAGATCTAAAGACGTCTTGTGATAATCCATTGTTAACATACTTCGTTCTGTATGTGATTGATCACAAGAGATTCAAGTTGATTGTGTGCAGGTGTTTATTGAAGATCTAAGAAGATTTGAAGACGAAGAATATTTCTGATTTGGGTTCATAACCTTTGGTGTGCACAATACTTGTTTCGGATGGAAAAGGATCCAACTATAATTGGTTTATCTTTGTGATAGACTGGATTGATTAGTTGAGTAGATCGACATCAATACAATTCTTTGTGATTAAAAGTATTGATTGCATAATCTTAACAATTACTTTGGTAATTGTTGAAAAGATAGATCTAAGGACCTGACAAAGGGGTTTATTGGGATAAACGGAAGAGCCTTTTGTCGAACTCATATCACTTGGTTGAAAAGAGTTGTTACCGAACAGATTTGTTGTTCCTTTACTGTTTGGAATACAAACCAAAGGAACTGTTCCAAGTGCGTGACTTATTACAAATTGGAGGCGAACTAGGTGAACTATAGGTTTAGTTGCTTGGTCTCAACTATACGAAGTTGGTTTAGATTTTGTATAACAGCTTAATCCTGAGAGTATTCAATTCTGGACAAGGTCTCGGGGTTTTTCAGCATTTGCGGTTTCCTCGTTTACAAAATCTTGTTGTGTATTTTACTTTTCTATTTCCGCAATTATAATTGTTTTATAATAATTAGAAGTAAAATACACAAACGTTAGTTCCTATTTACTTAATAGCAATCCTATTGTGTTTTGTTAAGTCCGAACCTTTTATCAAGTAAACATACTTCTTTGCTGTATTGTCTCGATCTTGTATCCATAGTCAATCACACAAGTTATCTTGTTGTCGTATTGTCTCGATCTCGTATCCATAGACGATCACACGAAGTGTGAACCGATTATTTGTATTGTCTCGACTCAGTCCATAGACAATCACTTTCGGAGAAAGGACTTATAGGTGGAAAAGTTTCAGATTGAGGTATATTTGGGTACCCTCGTCTTTCAAGTTCTTTCAGTATTCCCCCCAAGAAGTTTCATAATTATATAGGGGAAAAAAAGAAATATGTTGCTCCAAAAGCTGCTCAGAAATGGGTATCAAAGAAGATCAATAAAGCAACGAGTGCTATTAAGAATGATCTCCTAGACAAGAGTTCTACAAGGGATAACATCTTAAAAAGGTATGGAACAGTTATTGAAAGTTTCAAGGAAGTTGTTAAATTCCTAAAATCCATGCATGATTTTGTTTCGAATTCCTGTGGTGAGCAAGATTTTGTTCACCTCAACACAACCTGATTGTGTTGGAAGTACATCCTCACCAAGAAGCCCAAGTAAATGCGGTGAGGATTGCAAAAGAATTGGGGCGCACATATTATGTTGGGTAATTTTTGAATATGTGGAACAATTTATTGTTTCGAGCTGAGTTTAACTCGCTTACATATTTCTCGAAATATGTGTTGGTAAGCTTTCGCTTTAACCAAGTTCATCTTATATTCTTGAGGAAAGTCAAAAGATGATCATGTGAAAATCGCCTGGTGACATCTTACATTATTTGTGTGATACAATCATTTGATGTAGACTTGGAATGTTTTGTATATATTATTTCAATATCTTGAAAATCGCTTTGATGCTAATAGTTAGTGAAAACAACTATTGTCATCCTCTAAGAAAGTTTCAATTATTGAAATAGAGTTTAAAACACTTAACCATAATTGGATTGTAGACATAGTATGCGTACTTGCATATATGTTGATCCAAGACCGGTATAGTATGCATACCCGTTTGCATACTGGGAAGGTCAGGTAAAGTCCGGGAGCCTTGGTATGCGTACCCGTATGCGTACTGGCGAACTCAGTTGAAGTCCGGGAACTTTTGCATACTGTCGGACAATATAGTATGCATACCCGTTCGCAAACTGTCGGACACAGTACAAGTCCGGCTACTTAAGTATGCGTGCCCGTTTGCATACTTGAGTGGGTTAAGTTCTAGAATCGGTTTGTTCATAAACTAATACA
Organism: Papaver somniferum; assembly: GCF_003573695.1. Classification (NCBI taxonomy): domain Eukaryota; kingdom Viridiplantae; phylum Streptophyta; class Magnoliopsida; order Ranunculales; family Papaveraceae; genus Papaver; species Papaver somniferum. The sequence goes on from NC_039360.1 coordinate 115,259,881, forward strand.
TTTATATAATAAGGAACGCAATCTTTTGCAAACCGTAGCTATAATGTTCATGACTTGATTCGAGTGAATCAAAATCGATTTTGCTTCAAGTGTTTCTTGTATACTTCTATGAGAATATAAACAATTGAACAACTCTAGAACTAGTGTCATTTGAGTCATTTGAACTAGTTATGGTTAAGATGAATATGGCTAAATACCACGTGTATGATTCTTAATTACCTAACTTGATTTGTGATTGAAATTCTTAAGTATAACAGGTTAGAAGCAATAATCAAAGCCATTGGATGTTGGTTTTTATTGTCAAAGAAATTTTTTCATACACTTATGGTAACCATTCTTGGTGTAAATCCTTAAGGAAAAGGTTATTCTTCCTTCTAAGCATATCAGTTCTTGTTTATACAAGTTTGTATCTTAGAAAAGACGATCACAATACTTGATCTTCATGATTACATATTGTGTATTAGTACCATGAGATAGTTCTATTTTTTAGTAACACAATCTCACGAGAGACTTTCAATGATTGGTCTTCAGCTTGTATCTCCTTGTGGGATTTCTAAAATCCAATATATATATCCTTATCCATGGAGAAAGGTCACTCTTGTTGTTCTTTCGGGAATGACATTTTATGGGGGAGAGTTCTTAAATGAACATGTGCTTAATTGCTACATCTTTGAGAGGAGAAGCGGTTGTGGAACATTTAGGGGTTCACTTATATCTTAATAAACTCCTTGATGAAGTCACTAAGTTTTGACTCTGTGATATCATCTAAAGTAAAGTTGATATGCTCTCTTTTAGTCATGAATAATCTCTTTGAGAATTTCATTATGATCCCACAATTTTCGTACCTTTTCCAATTTATATTGACAAAAAGGGGGAGAATTTGTTAGAACATAGCTCGATTGAACCCACCAAGCGTTGGTATGTCAAGTTTGGTTGTCATATTTTAGTGATCCAAAACTCATTTAAAGAGTCGCATGATTATGTACTAGAGTCAACTTCGTATATGTTAGCTTAAAAGTATTAGGATATGAGACATTAAAAGTATTGCGAAGACTTGAAGAAGTGAAGAAGTAAGGAGCTACAACGACAACATCATCCTTCCACTTGAGGTTAGTGATATTTGACTTGAACTGTTTCATTCCCTAACGTATCTTTCAAGTCGTGCATATTGAAAAAAAAACTGCGAAGCATGAATGATTATGCCCTAGTTAGGCATAGTATTAAAGAATACAATACGAGGTTTATTGCTTAACCATTAAACTTTGTAGATAAGACATCGACATAAACGTTTGAATGCTATTGTGATTATGTATGGGTATAAGGTGAAGATTTCATCATAGGAAACAATGTTTTACATTTGTTTTAAGGAAGTAAATTCATGAACTTGTTTTGTGAATCGAAAGAAAAATCGCCAGGCATTATTGGTATTGTTATTCATTACATATCTTTTGAACTACCAATATGTGTGATTAGTATAACCGCTCATGACTTGTTTATGTCCTTGGTAAAACTATTCACAAAGGCATGACTTTTGTATTGGTATGACTTTTATTAGTGACACTTATCTTAAGTAATCACCTGAGATGGTATGATCGATTTAGTGTTATTGGTATGACCGACTCTGGGTAAAGGGGAACCGATCCTAGTAAGAGGTGCAACCTATCACAAAAGGGAATCTATCCTTGTACAAGGTGCAACAAGTTTTTAGCAGAAAAGGGAACCGATCCTATGGACATGTGCAACACGTTTTCAGGCAAAAGGGAACCGATCTTATGGACATGTGCAACAAGTACAAGTTAGATACCATATATATGTGGGGAACCGATCCTAGTACCTAGTCAACCGAATTTTAGTAACTAGCGTGACTATGCAAAGTACTCACATGGAGGTAGAACCGAAACTTGTTTTGGTAGAACCGTGAAACCCATGTTTGATGATTGAGTGTTCTTGATCAATCACGTAGTTCTTGAAAGTCAGATGAACAAATTCTAAACTTGTTTGGAAGTGTGGCAAATTGGTTTCAAGATAGTAAGTATGAAAGAGGACTTACAAAGTAAGGATGTCGAAATACTTTGAACATGTGCAGTAATGCTTATCTTTAATTGTTCAAAGATATTCCTTAATAGCTAAAGGAAGAAAATCCTAGATCGAATAAAATAAATTGAGAATCTTTTATTTAAGGTTTTTAATTTTATTTTTGGAAAATGAAAATTAGTAATGTGCATTTGCTAGTTGGAGATTTTCTAAGATATTTTCGGTCATTATTTGGACAAAGCATTTCCAGGAATTATGGGAACCGAATTTGGAATATATTGCATATCTTGAGAATATTTTCGGTTTTGGAAATTCCTTGGTGTCCAAACTTCCTTGGTCTATAAATATGAAAGTTTGCATTTCGAGCAAACTAATCCTCAGAGATAGCAAAACTATCTTAGTTGTGCTGCTACTGGTGAAGCCTCCTATTCGTAGAGGAGAGTAACCTAATTAGGCGAAATCTCTTACGTCCGCTTAGTTTAAAGACTTATTTGGGATTGAGAAGCTCTATTAGTACCGTTGGTGGGAAACTAGATGATTTATCTTTTGTTTTCGATTGATTTGATTGACTAATGGTAGTTGAAATTTGATTGCACCTAGTTTGTTTATGCTTGAGAATCATCTCTTCTGATATAAGATTCAATCAAACTAGATCGAAGTTTCGACGGGGATCTTTAAACTGTTTATAGATCTAAAGACGTCTTATTATAATCCATTGTTAACAGACTCCGTTCTGTGCGTGATTGATCACAAGTGATTCAAGTTGATTGTGTGCAGGTGTTTATTGAAGATCTAAGAAGATTTGAAGACAAAGAAGACTTTGAAGATTTCTGATTTGGGTTCATAATCTTTGGTGTGCACAATACTTGTTTCGGTAAAAGAGGATCCAACTATAATCGGTTTATCCTTTTGGTAGATTAGATTGATTAGTTGTGTAGATCGGCATCAATACAATTCTTTGTGATTAAAAGTATTGATTGCAAATGAAAATGCGGGGGTTTAACAACCTCACCCAATATTTCAATTAGCAATCTGTATGGACTAACTCTAATATGCTTTTAAGATAATCAACTAGACAATCAGACTCAATCTTAATAAAAAGTATATCAAGGAGTTAATATCTCTACCTTTTGGAGAAATAAGCTTTTGCGGCGAAATGGGCTCGAAAAGTGGTATTTACACCCCGAGAGGAACTAACAGAAGCACCCCAGAAGTATGTTGGAGACACCCCATAAATACCCCGGAGGAACCCCGAAAAAGTGCGGAAAACATCCTCGAAGAATTGCTAAAGGCACCCCTAAGTTGGATAAGGGGCACCCCATTTCAAGGCATGTACTAAAGGGACTCTCGAAATGGATAGGGAGGTCTTCTTCAAATTTCAAATAATGGTTTTTGGCGGTAAAAATGCATGCAGACGCTGTTGATTTTGGATTGAAGATTTGAATGAGTTTCATGGAGATTCAATAGCTAAATTTGGTTGGGCTTGACTTCTTAGAGCTTAACAGGGTCTATGGGATTGTTTAGACCCAACCAATTGGGCTGGACAAGTCGGAGGAAGCAACCAAAGTCCAAACAGGGATACGTATTCTTTCTGTTTATTTTCAAAGATTTTGTGAAGAATTTTGGGAGAGTTTTATGCTGGATAAAGATGTACCTAGTCTTGTTCAAGTCAGAGGAGAAGTTTGGAGAGTTAGAATAGGCCAGAAGACGCGTACAGAGAGGATTGAAGTGAGATTTTCTCTCAACAGCACGGGAGAAGAAAACAGAGATATTCTCGAATTTACTCGAGATTTTTGGAGCTGATTGGGTATATAAAGGCTGGTGCGAAGTGAGAGAAGATTATCAAGAGTTTGGGGAAGAGTTTGGGACGCAGAGGAGCGAAGAAGAAGGATTAACAGCAATTCACACCTGCTGTTGCTGCTGCCATTAGAGGACCTTGAAGAACACGAAGAACGGACTACACAGAGCAGTCTTAGTTTCTGCAGCGTCAACAGCAGCAGCAGAGTGTCGTTGTTTTACTGCAGCTCCCTGGTATCGTTTCTTTCTGGACGTATTTTGTGGGTCGCAGAACACTGTTTTATAACTTTTGACTCTTTTAATCACACTTTGATCTTTGAATTAATATTTTGAGTGTATGATTAATATGAATAGTTAAACCCCAACACTGGGATGATGGAAGAAACTATTCTTTATGCATGAGTAATTTTTATTTAATTCTTTTATGACTATTTGCACTATTATGAATGGAATTATGATTTTTATTGATTATTTGTGATTTTGTCTGATGATGTATGCTTAATCCATGAGATTCTTGATGCATCATGCTTATGATTTACATATAATACTTACAAAATCTATTTTGGCAAAGTAAGAGTCAATATTTGTTATCAATATAAGCTTTAATTGTCTAGAATTAATAATTGAATCGTATGAGTATAAGAATTGGTGAAATCCTGAGTCCCATTATCTCTTGATCCTGTGACAAATATTGTGTATATATTTTTGTTTTAAAAATCTTTTCAAGTCCGAGCATCGAACTCTTATTTACCGCAATCGAAATATTACAACACCACCTATTCGGAGAGGAGAGTAACCTAATTAGGCGAAATCTCTTACGGCCGCTCAGTTTAAAGACTTCTTTGGGATTGAGAAGCTCTATTAGTACCGTTGGTGGGAAACTAGATAATTGCGGTTTATCTTTTGTTTTCGATTGATTTGATTGACTAACGGTGGTTGAACTTTGATTGCAGCTAGTTTGTTTATGCTTGAGAATCTTCTCTTCTGATATAAGATTCACTCAAACTAGATCGAAGTTTCGACATGGATCTTTAGACTGTTTGTGGATCTAAAGACGTCTTTTGATAATCCATTGTTAACAGACTCCGTTATGTGCTGATTGATCACAAGAAACTCAAGTTGATTGTGTGCAGGTGTTTATTGAAGATCTAAGAAGATTTGAAGACAAAGAAGACTTTGAAGATTTCTGATTTGGGTTCATAATCTTTGGTGTGCACAATACTTGTTTCGGTAAAATATGATCCAACTATAATCGGTTTATCCTTGTGGTAGATTAGATTGATTAGTTGTGTAGATCGGCATCAATACAATTCTTTGTGATTAAAAGTATTGATTGCAAATGAAAATGCGGGGGTTTAACAACCTCACCCAATATTTCAATTAGCAATCTGTATGGACTAACTCTAATATGCTTTTAAGATAATCAACTAGACAATCAGACTCAATCTTAATAAAAAGTATATCAAGGAGTTAATATCTCTATCTCTTGATTTAAATCTTACTCGAGCAATCTACGAGTCTCGATTAAATACAAGAGAGTAAACTTGGATGGTACCAAAGACCAATATCCAAGGATCGATCAATACCCAATCAACAACCAAAGGTTGGATTTCACTATTGATCGATACAACGCACAACCTGTGATATTTCAATTATATAACAAAATATAATGCAGAATAGAAATAACACAGACACCAGAAATTTTGTTAACGAGGAAACCGCAAATACAGAAAAACCTCGGGACCTAGTCCAGATTGAACACCACACTGTATTAAGCCGCTACAGACACTAGCCTACTACAAACTAACTTCGGTCTGGACTGTAGTTGAACCCTAATCAATTTCACACTGATTTAAGGTATAGTTGTGCTCCTTACGTCTCTGATCCCAGTAGGATACTACGCACTTGATTCCCTTAGCTGATCTCACCCACAACCAAGAGTTGCTACGACCCAAAGTCGAAGACTTTAATAAAAAAATTTGTATCACACAGAAAAGTCTACAAGGATAGATAAATTTGTCTCCCACAGATAAACCTAAAAGTTTTGTTCTGTCTTTTGATAAAAAATCAAGGTGAACAAGAACCAATTGATAAACCGTACTTATATTCCCGAAGAACGGACTAGTATTATCAATCACCTCACAATAATCGAAATCGTATAGTAGCGAAACTAGATATTGTGGAATCACAAACGATGAGACGAAGATGTTTGTGATTTCTTTTTATCTTGGCCTATCAGAGATATAATCTCAAGTCAATTATTCAAGTGAACTCGTACGATATAAAATGGCAAGATCAGATCGCTCAACTACAAGAGAAGTAGTTTCGTCTGGCTACACAATCCCAATGAAGTCTTTCAATCGTTAATCGACAGGGTCTCGAGAAGAAACCTACAATTAAAGGAGAATCGACTCTAGGAAACCAACTAGTATCACACAGGAGGTGTGGGGATTAGTTTTGCACAGTTGCTAGACGTCTCCTTATATAGTTGTCAAATCAGGGTTTACAATCTAATTTACCTTGGTAAAAAAGCATTCAATAATCACCGTTAGATGAAAAACCTGATTTATCCAAGTTAATATCTTTCAACCGTTAGATCGAAACTTAGCTTGTCACATACAAATGAAAGGTATTTATTTAGGTTTGAGTAACCGTACCTAAATGTGTACATTGGTTGGTTCACAAATGGTTGACCAATGGTTAGCCATATGAGTGCTTTCATATAACCGTATTCATCTTTCTCATAACTAGTTCAAATGACTCATAAGAACTAGTTCAAGAGTTGTTCAATTGCTTAGGTCTTTATACATAGACACAATTGAAACAAAATCGGTTTGATTCATTTGAATCAATTCATGAACAATATACACACGGTTTGCAAAGATTGCATTCCTTATAATTTATTGTTTTAAGTCCATGATACTTTAGCTACCGTATTATGAGTTGGTTTTAGTTTCCAAACTCAGCAGACTTTTTCGGGTGAAAAAGTTCTGCCAATACGCGTACCTAAGGTGACTGGTTTTTGAGTTCGTAAACTTCAAACTCAGCAGAATTTCACGGACGTAAATTTCCTCCAGTACGCGTATGGGTACGCATACCCAGTCTGTCTCCTTCACCAATACCGCATGCACACATATGCACGCACTTGGTTTCCGGCACATGGATTTATACACTAATGTGCGAACACACTATATGCTTACATCCATAGGTGGTTACATATTCTCAACTCTACATTTCAATCATTGAAACATTCTTCTATAATGTTATAACATTCGTTAGACATAAAGAATCGACTATCGTCATCAAAGCTATTTTCAAGATTGAAACGTCATCATGACTTTCGTCACGGGTAAAGATGAAGATGGTTAAAGCAAAAGCTTACAAACACGTATTTCGAGAAAAAGATAGGCGAGTAAACTCGGCTCGAAATAGCAAATGTGTATGTATGAAAACTATCATATTTATACGAATTTTGTCTCAAGAGTATGAGATAGAGTAGATAGACTTTTGAGTGACAAGATGAGTTCAATTCTCCACATACCTTTTGGTCGGATGAAGTTCCACTGGTTCCTTGAGTAGTTCATCATCTTTACAAGATAATCGCCATGGAGTCTGGATCTCAACTATTCCTAACTATCCTAGACCGAGACTTAGTCATAAGTATAATAGAAATCAAGACATATAGTTTTGATCATTAATATTGACAAACATGCTTGAGATAGCAATGCATGCGAGTTCGACCGAGTAATGCTCTAACAGCAAAATCTTAACAATTACTTTGGTAGTTGATAATAAGATAGATCTAAGAACCTGACAAAGGAGTTTATAGAGATAAACAGAAGAGCCTTTTGTCGAACTCACATCACTTGGTTGAAAAGAGTTGATACCAAACAAATTTTTTGTTCCTTTACTGTTTGGAATACAAACCAAAGGAATTGCTCCATGTACCTGACTTATTATAGGTCGGAGGCGTGGGAATACAGACGGAACTAAGTGAACTATAGGCTTAGTTGCTTGGTCTCAACTATACGAAGTGGGTTTGATTTTATATAGCGGCTTAATCCTGAGAGTATTCAATTCTGGACAAGGTCCCGGGGTTTTTCTGCATTTGCGGTTTCCTCGTTAACAAAATCTTGTTGTTTCATTTACTTTTATTTTCCGCAATTATAATTGTTGTTATTATAATTTAATGTAAATTACACAAACGTTAATTCATATTTACTTGATAGTAATCCTATTTGTGTTTGGTTAAGCCCGAACCATTTATCAAGTAAACATACTTCGTTGTTGTATTGTCTCGATCTTGTATCCATAGTGAATCACACAAGTTATCTTGTTGTCGTATTGTCTCGATCTAGTATCCATAGACGATCACACGAAGTGTGAACCGATTTGTTGTATTGTCTCGACTCAGTCCATAGACAATCACTTTCGGAGAAAGGACTTATAGGTGGAAAAGTTTTAGATTGAGGTATATTTAGGTACCCTCGTCTTTTCAATTGGTATCAGAGCAGGCAAACACGAAAAGATCTAACAATCTGAGTTCGGTGCGAGCCATCCTATAAGAATGAACTCGAGTTCTCATGAATCGACTTCAATTAACGTACCGCCAAGATTTGACGGAACAAACTATCTATGGTGGAAATCTGCTATGAGATCTTTTCTTCAATCACAAGACTTTAATACATGGCTATTAGTCGTCGATGGTTACATTCGTCCAAAGATAGAAAATTCGGAAACTGAGTTTAAACGCTTAGTAGATTTTTCAAACGAAGAAAAGGATCTTGCAAAGCAGAATTCAGATGGTTTGAATGTTATAATACATGATGTAAGTCGTGATCTATAACATCATGTATCAACATGTCAAACTTCGAAGAAGCTTGGGATAATCTTCAGATCATATTCGAAGGAAACACTTCAGAGAAAGAAGTTAGACTTCAAACTCTTACGTATGATTGGGAAAACCTTCGAATGAATGACAACGACACTTTTGAAGAGTTTCGTCTTAAACTCTCTGAGATAATTAATGCCTCTTTCTCTATTGGAAAGACTATCTCTGAAAAGGATATTGTGTGCAAAATTCTCAGATCGTTGCCACCAATATACGATTCTAAGAAGCGTGCAATCATGGAAGAAAATGATCTCTCAACTCTCTCACGAAGCACACTCGTTGGAAAGTTAATGACCTTTGATCATGAATCACAGTCTATTCAAAGTAAAGGAATCGCTTTTAAAGCTGCAAAAATTCTGAAAGCTCCAATGGAGAGGAATAGACAGGTGGATGATTCAGATGAACAGATTGCAGAAAATTCTAATGATGAAATTGAACAATCATTATCATTGATTACTAGACAGTTTTGAGATCTCTTAAAGAATCGAAATAAGAGATTCATTAAGGATACTCATCGATCTTCTCGCCCACATGATCGAGTTCCTGTCAAAAAGGATCATGAAGAAGATGATGAATATCAGCCGCAGTGCTTTAAGTGTAAAGGGTTTGGTCATATTGCTAAATATTGTCCCAATCTTAAGAAATACACTGGAAGAAAGGCTCTGGATGTAACTCTAGATGATAGCAAGGGCGTTTTTCAGTCAAGTCTGCAAAGGTTGCTATTAAAATGCCAGCTGAAGTTTTTCCAATTACAACTCTCTTTAACAGACAAGTTGTGCACCCTACTTTGAGTGTGCAATATTGGAAAATATGGCAGAAGCAATGTTGTGCAACTGAAGATAATGTTATCAAGAAGACTGGTAGAAGCATCGCTACTTTTTTTCGGTTGTGTAGGAAGAGCGAAGAAACTATGAGCCATGTCACTTGCCACCGTCGAGTGGCTAAGAGAATTTGGGCTTGGGCTGCAAAAAATTTTAATCTTCGGCCAAAGGAAGATTTGGTAGCCTCTTACAAGTTTGCTAAAGGTTGAAGTAGGATGATTAAGGATCTGTGGCTGGTTGCAAACCTTGCAATTACCACAGAGCTCTGGAAGATGCGCAACAAGGTTTTCTTTGAGGAATTTCGACTGCATTGGCTTGGTTTTAAGGGCAGAGTGTATCAGGTTATTCGAGATAACTCGATTTGAATGAGGGGCCATATGTACAACATGCAGGATGATTTGCGCATCTTGAATTATTTCAGGGTGCAGCATAGATCTAGCAAGCTTTCTACTCCAAAAGCGGTTAGTTGGCTACCTCCTAATCCTGGAGAAATTATGATCTGCTGTGATGGTGCTTCTCGTGGCAATCCTGGCATGGATGCTAATTCTGTGGTTCTGGGAGTGCTTTCAGTTGGCCTGGGTTTTCAAACCAACTATTTTGCGGAAGTTTGTGATGTGATTTATGGCACATTGCTTGCTAAGAGATGGAATGTTAAAAACCTTTGCATCCGTTCAGATTCGATGAGTTGCATTCAGGCTTTTCAGTCGGGTGAGCTGCCTTGGCAGCTTGTTACGAAGAGGAAGATTACGAGGAGCTTTTATGATAACATTCGCTATGTGCATAACTATAGGGAAGTTAATTTCTCGGCTGATGCTTTGGCCAAACAAGTTTGTTTGTTTGCTGAAGATGTTTTTGAGTTTTATGAGGGTAGGCCAGGCTTTCTTTTTTCTGTGGAGTGGCCTAGAGAGGTTTATTTTCGTTTCAATTAGGTTAGGCTAGTGTTGGACAAGTGGCTAACATTGGTTTAATCTCGTCCCTGTACAGTTTTCGTTTTTTATTTTTATTTTTATTGACCGAGTAAAAAAAAGAGAGCTCTGACTCATATGATTCTGAAGAAGAGGAATCAGTTAATATTGCATTAGTTATTAATCTTATTTCTTCCTCCTCCATTAGTGATTTACCCATTTTAAAAATGGACATGTCTTCCGATGTTATTAAATCATCTAATGAAAAGGGAAAAATTAGACAAGATGCAAAAACTGTCTCAAAAACAGAATTGCTAAAAGTTGCATAGGCAACCCAAGTCAATCTCAAGATACTTCGCTAGTTCGAGGTAACAAGAAGAGAATTTCTCATACGATGCTAGATCAAGGACACCATGTTTGTTCAAATTTCCATAATGAGAGAAAATCTCATACTAATACCACCTGATTGGTATTAGAATTCTTTCCTCACCATGTGTGCCGAATTTTGAGTGAGGAAGAAGAAAAATCAAGGCACTTGTGTGTAGATTATGGGAATAAAATCTAGTATTTGATATGTTCGTATGTTTAGGAATATTATATTTTCGGAAGTATGAAAATTATAAAAAGATCCTTCTCCTTCTTTGGTCATTCCTTATCCGAACCATGAGTCTGGATCCAACATCTTCTCTTGGCAAGATGCTAGATCAGAAAGATCAACTTAACATTAAGTTTGGATCTTCTCTTGATATTAAGAGTAAAATCAAAAAGGGAGATTGGCTTAGCAAGAAGAAAAGAGAGAATAGGCTGAGGAAAGATCGGTGTATTGAAGCATTGACACACTTTTGTGTTAAATCAAAGACATAATTACATGCTCTTGCAGAATCCTTCACGAAAATTTCTCACCAGCACGAAATTCTGGTCAAGCAACAAGGTTTTCTACTTGAAGAAATTCACAAGCTGAAGACTGAAAGTAATAATCCGCCTTCATTTAGCACTGATATGAAGGACTGAGTTGCAAAAGATGATAGACATCAATTTTTGATTTCTTTCAATGATTGTATTAGGTTTATTATGAATAAAACTATCTTATTATGAATAAAATTATTTGATTTATAATTTTTCTTGTGATAGTTTTTGATTTACATAGCTTGTGCTTGAATGCTTTATGTTATTGCTATGTATGTTTATGGGATGTTTGATTTCGGTTTTACTACCTTGATATTCGATCTCATAATGTTGTGAACCCTTATAGTTTGGGTGACTTTTTGGTTTAGCAGGATTAAGTTCTATCCCATGTTGGTAGGCTTTATCAAAGGATCATGAGGGGTTCTGATAGAAACAATATGTGAAAAGTCACAATATGTTGAATCATTTGGTTTAGCATAAAAGCATGTGTTTCGGGGTTTTCAACTTTTGCTTGCAACAGTTAAAAACCGGTTTTCAACCTTTCTCTGGTAAAGGTTGGTTGTTGTTATTCTTTTGTTTTGCATAAGGATGACAACATAATGATATTTTGATATCAATTCTCCCTGAAGAAGATGGAAACATATTGGAGAAGAGGATGCGAAATTTGAGGTAACGAGTTTGTTAGTTAATCGTTTTCCTGTTTAAGAAAATCCTAATTTTATTTCATATATTTATTGCTTTTGCTTAACAAAATTTCGGTACAATTGATGTTTTATTCCATTATTTGTATATAGATGTGTGTGTGATTCAATTGATTCCAGTTAAGAAAAACTATTGATATCTTGCTTTATTGTTTGATATCAATCGTTTAGGCTTACAAAATTTCGGTGCAATTGCGGTGCTTTAATGTCTATGTTGTTTCAATTGCTTCCGGTTGAGGCGAATAATTATGCAAGTTGATTTATTTGGCTTATATGAATTGTTTATGGCTTAACGAAAGAAAATGTTTACGGGATCAATTGTTTAGTCCAATTCGATTCCGGATAAGAGAAACTAAGTTAATTCTGATCTTAGTTAGACTTATCAAAGTGGAGGTTTCGGTTATTCAAGTCTAATCGAATTCTTTAACAAGAAATGCTAGTTAACTAACCTAGTACTTGGCTTGTTTAAAAGTTAAAGGTATAAGTTATATGGATAATTAGAACCTGATGACAAAAATAGAGTTATATTTATTTTGGTCTTATCGAACAAGCGATTGTATTTGTACAATCGGTTTAGCAAAGGAACTAAGGTGCTTAGTCGATTTTTGGTTTGCTAAACTATTAGGGAAAATTGCTTCGGGCAATTGTTTTCTTGGTAACATATCAAAATAAAATTACTTTGTAGTTTCGGTTTTGGTTATCAAAAATGGTGTGTGGAACCCTCGTGCTTAACTCTATAGGTTGCAAGTCTATTAAGATTTGTAAGATCCTTTCGGTTTGTCCTTTATTTTTCGTTTCTTTGTCATTTTGTGACAAAAAGGGGAGAAATATATGGAGTAAATAAGTGATACTGGTATTGATTTATATTGATTGGTATCACTAAGGGAAAGGACATTAGTGCTTAAACGTTTATCTAAGGAAATAGTAAAAGCATAGACTAAGGGGGAGTAGCATATCATATGATACTTGTAGTTATATGGACTACAAAGGAATAACAAAGACGTGAGGATTGAAAATCTACCTATCTTACCTTTAGGGGGAGTATGAGCTTTTTTATTATAATGTCAACAACGACATTTATGGATTGAATGTATACATGTTATTGTGTTGTTTAATTCGGGTATCAAGCGTATGTGTAATGAATTCTTGTAATTTTTTCATCCATATGATGTAAGAGTTTTGTCACTAAAATTGACAAAAGGGGAGATTGTTAGAGCATAGCTCGGTTGAACCCACCAAGCGCTGGTATGTCAAGTTTGACTGTCATATTTTAGTGAGCCAAAACTCATTTAAAGAGTCGATTGATTATGTAGTAGAGTCAACTTCATATAGGTTAGCTTGAAAGTATTAGGATATGAGACATTACAAGTATTGCGAAGACTTGAAGAAGTGAAGAAGTAAGGAGCTCCAACGACAACATCATCCTTCCACCTGAGGTTAGTGATATTTGACTTGAACTGTTTCATTACCTAACGTATCTTTCAAGTCGTGCATATTGAAAACAAAACTGCGAAGCATGAATGATTATACTCTAGTTAGAAATAGTATTAAGAAATACAATAAGAGGTTTATTGTTTAATCATTAAACTTTGTAGATAAGACATCGACATAATCGTTAGAATGATATTGTGATTATGTATTGGTATAAGGTGAAGATTTCATCCTAGGAAACAATGTTTTACATTTGTTTTAAGGAAGTAAATTCATGAACTTGTTTTGTGAATCGAAAGAGAAATCACCAGGCATTGTTGGTATTACTATTCATTGCATATATTTTGAACTACCAATATGTGTGATTAGTATAACCGCTCATGACTTGTTTATGTTCTTGGTAAAACTATTCACAAAGGCCTGACTTTTGTATTGGTATGACTTTTATTAGTGAAACCGATCTTAAGTAATCACCTGAGATGGTATGATCGATTTAGTGTTATTGGTATGACCGACTCTGGGTAAAGGGGAACCGATCCTAGTAAGAGGTGCAACCTGTCACAAAGGAGAATCGATCATTGTATGAGGTGCAGCAAGTTTTTAGCAGAAAAGGGAACCGATCCTATGGACATGTGCAACACGTTTTTAGGCAAAGGGGAACCGATCCTATGGACATGTGCAGCAAGTACAAGTTAGATACCATATATATGTGGGGAATCGATCCTAGTACCTAGTCAACCGAATTCTGGTAACTAGCGTGACTATCCAAAGTACTCACATGGAGGTAGAACCGAAACTTGTTTTGGTAGAACTGTGAAACCCATGTTTGCTGATTGAGTGTTCTTGGTCAATCATGTAGTTCTTGAAAGTTAGATGAACCAATTCTAAACTTGTTTGGAATTGTGGAAAATCAGTTTCAAGATTGTAAGTATGAAAGAGGACTTGCAAAGTAAGGATGTCGACGTACTTTGAACATGTGCAGTAACGCTTATCTCTAATTGTTCAAAGATATTCCTTAATAGCTAAAGGAAGAAAATCCCAAATCGAATAAAATAAATTGAGAATCTTTTGTTTAAGGTTTTTAATTTTATTTTTGGAAAATGAAAATTAGTAATGTGCATTTGCTAGTTGGAGATTTTCTAAGAGATTTTCGGTCATTATTTGGACAAAGCATTTCCAGGAATTATGGAAACCGAATTTGGAATATATTGCATATCTTGAGAATATTTTCGGTATTGGAAATTCCTTGGTGTCTAAACTTCCTTGGTCTATAAATATGAAAGTTTGCATTTTGAGTAAACTAATCCTCAGAGACAACAAAACTATATCAGTTGTGATGCTACTGGTGAAGCCACCTGATAGACGCATTTATGTGTCTATTTGTTCTCATTTACATGTATTTTTGGTGCTCGTTTTTGTATTTATTTGGTTATTTTGCGCTTTTGTAGGTGTTTTTGGAGAAATAAGCTTTTGCGGCGAAATGGGCTCGAAAAGTGGTATTTACACCCCGAGAGGAACTAACAGAAGCACCCCAGAAGTATGTTGGAGACACCCCATAAATACCCCGGAGGAACCCCGAAAAAGTGCGGAAAACATCCTCGAAGAATTGCTAAAGGCACCCCTAAGTTGGATAAGGGGCACCCCATTTCAAGGCATGTACTAAAGGGACTCTCGAAATGGATAGGGAGGTCTTCTTCAAATTTCAAATAATGGTTTTTGGCGGTAAAAATGCATGCAGACGCTGTTGATTTTGGATTGAAGATTTGAATGAGTTTCATGGAGATTCAATAGCTAAATTTGGTTGGGCTTGACTTCTTAGAGCTTAACAGGGTCTATGGGATTGTTTAGACCCAACCAATTGGGCTGGACAAGTCGGAGGAAGCAACCAAAGTCCAAACAGGGATACGTATTCTTTCTGTTTATTTTCAAAGATTTTGTGAAGAATTTTGGGAGAGTTTTATGATGGATAAAGATGTACCTAGTCTTGTTCAAGTCAGAGGAGAAGTTTGGAGAGTTAGAATAGGCCAGAAGACGCGTACAGAGAGGATTGAAGTGAGATTTTCTCTCAACATCACGGGAGAAGAAAACAGAAATATTCTCGAATTTACTCGAGATTTTTGGAGCTGATTGGGTATATAAAGGCTGGTGCGAAGTGAGAGAAGATT
Organism: Papaver somniferum; assembly: GCF_003573695.1. Classification (NCBI taxonomy): domain Eukaryota; kingdom Viridiplantae; phylum Streptophyta; class Magnoliopsida; order Ranunculales; family Papaveraceae; genus Papaver; species Papaver somniferum. Next base: position 115,275,532 of record NC_039360.1, read on the forward strand.
ATCAAGAGTTTGGGGAAGAGTTTGGGACGCAGAGGAGCGAAGAAGAAGGATTAACAGCAATTCACACCTGCTGCTGCTGCTGCCATTAGAGGACCTTGAAGAACACGAAGAACGGACTACACAGAGCAGTCTTAGTTTCTGCAGCGTCAACAGCAGCAGCAGAGTGTCGTTGTTTTACTGCAGCTCCCTGGTATCGTTTCTTTCTGGACGTATTTTGTGGGTCGCAGAACACTGTTTTATAACTTTTGACTCTTTTAATCACACTTTGATCTTTGAATTAATATTTTGAGTGTATGATTAATATGAATAGTTAAACCCCAATACTGGGATGATGGAAGAAACTATTCTTTATGCATGAGTAATTTTTATTTAATTCTTTTATGACTATTTGCACTATTATGAATGGAATTATGATTTTTATTGATTATTTGTGATTTTGTCTGATGATGTATGCTTAATCCATGAGATTCTTGATGCATCATGCTTATGATTTACATATAATACTTACAAAATCTATTTTGGCAAAGTAAGAGTCAATATTTGTTATCAATATAAGCTTTAATTGTCTAGAATTAATAATTGAATCGTATGAGTATAAGAATTGGTGAAATCCTGAGTCCCATTATCTCTTGATCCTGTGACAAATATTGTGTATATATTTTTGTTTTAAAAATCTTTTCAAGTCCGAGCATCGAACTCTTATTTACCGCAATCGAAATATTACAACACCACCTATTCGGAGAGGAGAGTAACCTAATTAGGCGAAATCTCTTACGGCCGCTCAGTTTAAAGACTTCTTTGGGATTGAGAAGCTCTATTAGTACCGTTGGTGGGAAACTAGATAATTGCGGTTTATCTTTTGTTTTCGATTGATTTGATTGACTAACGGTGGTTGAACTTTGATTGCATCTAGTTTGTTTATGCTTGAGAATCTTCTCTTCTGATATAAGATTCACTCAAACTAGATCGAAGTTTCGACAGGGATCTTTAGATTGTTTGTGGATCTAAAGACGTCTTTTGATAATCCATTGTTAACAGACTCCGTTATGTGCTGATTGATCACAAGAAACTCAAGTTGATTGTGTGCAGGTGTTTATTGAAGATCTAAGAAGATTTGAAGACAAAGAAGACTTTGAAGATTTCTGATTTGGGTTCATAATCTTTGGTGTGCACAATACTTGTTTCGGTAAAAGATGATCCAACTATAATCGGTTTATCCTTGTGGTAGATTAGATTGATTAGTTGTGTCGATCGGCATCAATACAATTCTTTGTGATTAAAAGTATTGATTGCAAAATCTTAAAAATTACTTTGGTAGTTGATAATAAGATAGATCTAAGAACCTGACAAAGGAGTTTATTGAGATAAACAGAAGAGCCTTTTGTCGAACTCATATCACTTGGTTGAAAAGAGTTGATACCAAACAGATTTGTTGTTCCTTTAATGTTTGGAATACGAACCAAATGAATTGTTCCAAGTACGTGACTTATTACAGATCGGAGGCGTGGGAATACCGACGGAACTAGTTGAACTATAGGTTTAGTTGCATGGTCTCACCTATACGAAGTTGGTTTGATTTTGTATAGCGGATTAATCCTGAGAGTATTCAATTCTGGACAAGGTCCCGGGTTTTTTCTGCATTTGCGGTTTCCTCGTTCACAAAATCTTGCTGTGTCATTTTGAAAAAGCGGGGGTCTAACAACACCACCAAATATTTCGCTTAGCAATCTGTATGGACTAACTCCAAAATACTTTGCTAGAGATTCAACTAGAAAGTCAGAATCAATCTAGATAAAAGTATCTCAAGGAGTTAATATCTCTCTCTTGATTTGATTTTTACTCAAGCTAAAAACAATAGCGAGTCTTTATCAAATACAAGGAATAACTTGGACGGTACCAAAGACCAATGTCCAAGTGTTAATCAATGAAATCGACAACCCCAAGGTCGGATCTCCAATCGATTAACCTTTAACGCACAACCTGTATTATTTCAATTATAAAGATAAACAATATAATGCGGAAAATGAAATAACACAGACACCAGAAATTTTGTAAACGAGGAAACCGCAAATGCAGAAAAACCCCGGGACCTAGTCCAGATTGAATACACACTGTATTAAGCCGCTACAGACACTAGCCCACTACAAGCTAAATTCGTACTGGACTATAGTTGAACCTCAATCAGTCTCCCACTAATTCAAGGTATAGTTGAACATGAACCAATTGATAATTCGGTCTTATATTCCCGAAGAACAGTCTAGATTAATCAATCACCTCTCAACAGTCTTACTTGAATACACAAGAGGACGTCGAGGAATCACAAACAGTGAGACGAAGATGTTTGTGACTTCTTTATCTTGCTTATCGGAGAACTCTCATGATATCAAGCCAATCAAAGATTGTACTCGTTTGATAGAAGATGCAAGATCAGATCACATAACTACGATAAAAGTAGTATCGGTCTGGCTTCATAATCCCAATGAAGTCTTTAAGTCGTTAACCTGGTTTTAGAGAAGAAAACCAAAGGTTAGAGGAGAATCAACTCTAGCAAGCGCACTAGTATCACACAGACGTGTGGGGATTAGTTTTGGCCAATGCTAGATGTCTCCTATATATAATTTTCAAATCATTGCCTTAGTTACAAAACAATCAATATTCACCGTTAGATGAAAACCTGATTTAGACTCAAGCTAATATTTCTCAACCGTTAGATCGAAAACTTAGCTTGTCACACACACTTGAGATATACGTTTACTGGGTTTGTGAAAACCGTGCCCAAACGTGTGCGTGTATGTTGGTTCAACATAGTAACCCAAAAGGTCAACCATATGAGCATTTCATATTAACCTTGTTCTTCTTCACCATAACTAGTTCAATTGACTCAAATGAACTAGTTAAAGAGTTGTTCAATTGCTATGATATCTTATGTAACTACACAAGACACAATTGAAACAAAGATAATTCGATTCGATTGAATCGTCTCATGAACTTTATAGCCACGGTTTGCGTACTGCATTCCTTAGTAATTTAAGTTTCATGTTCAGGGCACATCTTTAGATCATAACCTCTCAAGTACGTAAACAAGTTCGCGGACTTAAGACAACCGGCAGAGTTTTCCAAACTTAGCAGAAAATCTCGGCAAGGAGACTTCCGCCAATTCACGGACTAGGTTCGCGGACTAAGTTCGCGGACTAAACATGCAAACGAGTTTTTGGAAAATCCCAGCAGAAATTATCGGCAAGAGAACTTCCGTCAGTTCGCGGACTGAGTTCGCGGACTTGGCAAATCCAATTCCTCCGGTTTCTCTCAATCAACAAAGTTCGCAAACTTCGGATTAAGGAATAGGACTTATGCACATATGTTTTCCCACACAATGCTTATATCCATCATTGATTATATAGACCTAAACTCTCATTCCAACCATTGAAACATTCTTAGAAGACGTTATATAGTTGTTACACTATTTCTCGTCAAAGCGATTTTCAAAGTGATTGAAACAATATGACTTTCGTCATTAGGTGAAGATAAACCCGATCAAAGCGAAACGCTTTACCAACACATGATTTCGAGATATAGATAGGCGAGATATACTCAGCTCGAAATATCAAATGTGTATGATCCAGTCTATATAGCATACGACTTTTGTCTCATAAGAAGTAGGAGATAGAAGAGATAGACTTTTCAGTGATAGATAAGTTCAAGCCTCCACATACCTTTTTGTTGATGAATTTCCACGGTTCATTGAGTAGATCTTCGTCGTTGTATGATGAATCGCCATGAAGTCCTTGAGCTCAACTACACTTTTCTATCCTAGTCCGAGACTTAGCTATGTAGACTAGAAATCAAGACTCATAGTTTTGATCACTAACATTGACAAACATGCTTGATATAGCAACGCATGCGAGGTCGACCGAGCTATGCTCTAAAAATCTCCCCCTTTGTCAATTTTAGTGACAAAACTATTAATACATATGGAATACAAAAAAGATAAACTTTAGTGGCTCCTATTCCATAGTCTAATCTTCAACGTTCCTTGAAATCTTCGTCCTTCCAAGTACTCCAATGATCCCAAAGGTTGTAAGTTTAGCATCACCGTTGTTGAAGATCTGTAGCTATAACAATGAGAGAAATCGAGATTCTCGATCATCATTATACAGTGACATAGTATTATTATGTAACATCAAAGTCCAATTGCATCACGACTTTAACAATAATACTACGGTGATATGTATCACTCCCCCTTAGTCAATACTCCATCTCACATGGAAACCACTCCCCCTTACACAATGATCCGAAAACCATATGTATATGTAGTAGAACTACATATTAATTCTCCCCCTTTTTGTCAATAAAATTGGCAAAGGTACAAGAACGGGTTCCTAATGAAATTTCCGAGAAGAGACGTTTCATAAACTAAAAGAAGAAATACATACCAACTTAATTTAGATGCAATCATAATGCCGAAGATAAATGCATTCATCAAGGAGTTTTAAGATACAAGATAACCCCTATAAAATTCCACAGTTGCACACCCCGCAAGATATTACCATTAAGCACAAGTTCAAAAGAACTCTCCCCCATTTGATGTCATTCCCGAGAGAACAACAAGAGCGGCCTTAATTTCGAAAGAAAAGAAGGATTTTTAATTGGACACCAAAAACCATAGGAAAATGATTTTCTTTATCCAAAACTCAATCGAATTAATTACAAGTAAACCCATGATTAATTTAATTGGAATACGCAACTAAATCAAACCACAAAAGTGATCAATTTAATTGATTGTGCTCAACATAAGTAAACTTACGGAGATACGACTAAGGTAATCATACGAAGATGACTAACTTAATCGTTCACATACTCAACATAAGGAAAACCTTACGGAATATACGACTACATCAACCAATAGAACATAGTTAGTATAGCCGTTCATATACTCAACACAAGAACTTGTGGAATATATGAAAACTCAACTAGACTGATTACAAGAGAACCCATAATTAATCTAATTGGAATACAAACAACCAAACTAATCACGAAGGTAATCAATTTAATTGTCAAAAGTTTTGCTCGACAAAAGAAGACTTTCGGAGCAAATAACTAAATAACCAACCAAGATGATTAATTTGTTCATAATGCTCAACATATAGCATCTTATGGAACAACCAACAAAGCCAGTAAGAACAATCGACTTAGTTGTATCATGCTCAACATAAGACACACAATGGAGCCTTCACGGTAATAAAAAAAGAATGGATCAAAGGAGATCAATACCGCGGAATACATACAAGGATCTATTATATCTTTCCATCACTATATGCATAATGACATAATAGACTTTATCGTTGTCACACAAAAGATTTTATCCTATTTTCCATAAAATAAATGACTGCATAGGTATAACATTTGTATTTGTCAAAAGTCCATTCGTCCTTTCATCAATACGAAAACCAATTCATGAACGACTTTACTTTTGACAACATATGGGACCTTCAAGTTCACGGACGCAAACAATACATATCCCATAAAAATATTGCAATATCACAAAATCATAAAGATTAATACTGCAATAACATCATCCTCCAAATATTTTTAGAATTTAAAACCAATAAACCTAAAAAATAAACATAAGAAGATGAAAACAAAATAGCTATGTGTAGTCACAATCTTTGCTATTGAAAACGCTAGTTATTCTTCCAACTACTCCAAAAAGAAGATATACTAGGCAACAATTCCTTTGAGAAATTCTTTATCATTCCCGAACTCCTTGTTATCGACAGCCATCGGGACATAAGGTTCACGGAGATAAGTGTCAATACCCACGAACTGTCTTGGCTGAAGAGGTCGAATTAGGGTCCTCTGAATTTCCAAGGATTTAGTCATAAAAGTCTTTATTTCACAAATATCCCTTCTTGTTTCCTTTAACTTATCAAGAACATCATAAAACTTCTGAGAGTTAGAAGGAACAACCCTGGGTTTTCTTGTATTCCTTCTTTTTCTTTTCAGGGACTTAGAAGCAGGAGATTTGTCTTTTTCCTTGATTGATGGCTTAACAATCATTTTGACATCCTTTCCATCTGATGACATAGTGCTTCGAGAACAGTTATGAACAACTGGATTTATGTGATGGAATCACTTAACTCAACAAGCAGTCTTATAAAGGATGTCAAAAGGGAAAGGAATGTAGGGCTCGAAACCTATTGACAGGTTCGCATACGCCCAACTCTAAAACCCTATAAAGAGTAGAATTATCGATAATAACCCTTTCTTTTATTTGATAGACAAAAATAACAAATCTAAGAAAAGAAGGAAAAACTTTTCTGATGCTTGGATCAGCACTCAATCTTGTCTCTTTTCGATCAGGCACATGAGACAAGATTTTCCTAACAACACAATCAGGTTGTGTTGCGATGAACAACGATTTGTCCATCTTTTTCCTCATGAAAGGAATCCTCTTATCTCTATCCATCAAACTGATTTGACCATATTTTCTTTTAAAATGGTCTTATTCTATCTCTGGAAACCAACTTCTTAGACGAAGATAAGATCTTACATACCTCGGTGGTCTTCTGAGCAAGTTTCAGCTTTCTTGCTAATTGATTTGCTCTTCGTTGAAGTTTGCTTGCATGCCTTATTTGGTTCTTGTGTTTGTAACACCTTGATAGTTCATGTCCCTTCATCAAACAAAACGAGCATGTCAATCCTGGATAGTATTCAGGCATCTGAGATGTGCAAGCAGCAAGACATACTGTTGATCCTGAAACATCATTGATAGGGTTTCCAGTTACCGGATTCAGTGAATCTTCCAGCTTGATTGGGTTTCCTTCTTCTCTGAACCCATTGAGGTTGATATATGTATTGCTACAAGTATCAAAATCGATGTTTTCATAAAGAAGCCCTACACTTGATTTTCTATCTTCATCAGAATCATAGGTTTCAGACATTTCATCAAGTGTTACATCTAGACCTTTGTTCCCAGTGTATTTTCTATGGTTTGGGCATTCGTTAGCAAAATGGACAAAACCCTTACACTTAAAGCACTGAGGTATGTCCTCGTCATCAGCCTCGTCAGCATCCCTGTTTTTAGGAGGTACGCGACCGTGAGGTTTGTCTGATGACTTAGGTTTGTCTCTTGAAAACCGTTTACTTCTCTTCGACAGAAGATCCCTAAACTGTCTTGTGATCAAGGAGACTGATTTTTCAAGATCTTCATCCAGAAAATCATCCTCAGACTGATCATCCTCAGAGACATAAACACTTTTACCTTTGACAAGTAATTTGGTGTTCTTTTGTGCTTTAAAGGCAATATCCTTACCGACTTTGGATGTATGCTCATGGTCAAACATCTTTAGCATTCCAACCAAGGTGTTTCTGGAAAGATTATCGAGGTTATTCCCCTCAACGATGGCATGCTTCTTAGACTCGTATCTAGATGGCAGTGATCTGAGAATTTTCATCACAACGTCCTTTTCAGGAATAGTCTTACCCAATGCAAAAGATGCATTAACAATTTCAGGCACTTTGTGATTAAACTCATCAAATGATTCTTCATCTGCCATACGAAGGTTTTCCCAAACGGAATTAAGGTTTTGAATCCTAGCTTCCTATTCACTGGAGTTACCTTCAAATACGCTTTCTAAGATATCCCAAGCATCTTTACACCTAGTGCAATTAGACACATGGTGTTGAAGACTTGGGTAAATGGCATGTATGATAGCATTTAACCCTTCAGAATTCTGCTTTGCAGCAAGAATCTCGGCAGCATTATATTCACCAATATTCTTGGGAACGTTTACGTCTCCGGCTGCAACAACAGGCGCATCATAGCCATTGACAACATATACCCATGATTGAAAATCACGCGACTGGATGAAGGCTCGCATAGCAATTTTCCACCATAAGTAATTAGAGCCATTGAAGACTGGTGATACGTTAGTAGAGATAGCACCTCTGTTCATAGAGTCAGATCGCTACAAACACAGACTGATGAGGTCTTAGTGTGTTTGCCTTCTCTGATACCAATTGAAAAAGCGGGGGTCTAACAACACCACCCAATATTTCGCTTAGCAATCTGTATGGACTAACTCCGAGATACTTTGATAGAGAATCAACTAGACAGTCAGACTCAATCTAGATAAAAGTATCTCAAGGAGCTAATATCTCTCTGTTGATTTGATTTTTACTCAAGCTAAAAACAATAGCGAGTCTTTATCAAATACAAGGAATAACTTGGACGGTACTGAAGACCAATGTCCAAGTGTTAATCAATGAAATCGACAACCACAAGATCGGATCTCCAATCGATTAACCTTTAACGCACAACCTGTATTATTTCAATTACAAAAATAAACAATATAATGCGGAAAATGAAATAACACAGACACCATCAATTTTGTTAACGAGGAAACCGCAAATGCAGAAAAACCCCGGGACCTAGTCCAGATTAAATACACACTGTATTAAGCCGCTACAGACACTAGCCTACTCCAAGCTAACTTCGGACTGGACTAAAGTTGAACCCCAATCAGTCTCCCACTAATTCAAGGTACAGTTGTACTCCTACGCCTCTGATCCCAACAGGATACCGCGCACTTGATTCCCTTAGCTGATCTCACCCACAACCAAGAGTTGCTGCAACCCAAAATCGCAAACTTGATAACAAACAAGTCTGTCTCACACAGAAAAGTCTATCAAAGGATAAATCTGTCTCCCACAGAAAAACCCTAGGTTTTTGTTCCGTCTTAAGATATGAAATCAAGGTGAACATGAACCAATTGGTAATCTGGTCTTATATTCTCGAAGAACAGCCTAGATTAATTAATCACCTCTCAACAGTCTTACTTGAATACACAAGAGGACGTCGAGGAATCACAAACAGTGAAATGAAGATGTTTGTGACTTCTTTATCTTACCTATCGGAGAACTCTCACGATCTCAAGCCAATCAAAGATTGTACTCGTACGATAGAAGATGCAAGATCATATCACACAACTACGATAAAAGTAGTATCGGTCTGGCTTCACAATCCCAATGAAGTCTTTAAGTCGTTAACCTAGTTTTAGAGAAGAAAACCAAAGGTTAGAGGAGAATCGACTCTAGCGAGTGCACTAGTATCACAGAGACGTGTGGGGATTAGTTTTTCCCAATGCTAGATGTCTCCTATATATAGTCTTCAAATCAGGGTTTTGCCTTAGTTACAAAGCAATCAATATTCACCGTTAAATGAAAACTTGATTTAGATTCAAGCTAATATTTCTCAACCGTTAGATCGAAAACTTAGCTTGTCACACACACTTGAGATACACGTTTACTGGGTTCGTGAAAACCGTGCCCAAACATGTACGTGTATGTTGGTTCAACATAGTAACCCAAAAGGTCAACCATATGAGCATTTCATATAAACCTTGTTATTCTTCACCATAACTAGTTCAATTGACTCAAATTAACTAGTTAGAGAGTTTTTCAATTGCTATGAGATCTTATGTAACTACACAAGACACAATTGAAACAAAGATGATTCGATTCGATTGAATCGACTCATGAATTTTATAGCCACGGTTTGCATACTGCATTCCTTAGTAATTTAAGTTTCATGTTCAGAGCACATCTTTAGATCATAACCTACTCAAGTACGTAAACAAGTTCGCGGACTTAAGACAACCGGCAGAGTTTTCCAAACTCAGCAGAAAATCTCGGCAAGGAGACTTCCGCCAGTTCGCGGACTAAACACGCAAACGAGTTTTTGGAAAAACCCAGCAAAAATTCTCGGCAAGAGAACTTCCATCAGTTCGCGGACTGAGTTCACAGACTTGGCAAATCCAATTCCTCCGGTTTCTCTCAATCAAAAAAGTTCGCAAACTTCGGATTAAGGAATAAGACTTATGCACATATGTGTTTCCACACAATGCTTATATCCATCATTGGTTATATAGACCTAAACTCTCATTCCAACCATTGAAACATTCTTAGAGGACGTTATGTAGTTGTTACACTATTTCTCGTCAAAGCGATTTTCAAAGTGATTGAAACAATATGACTTTCGTCATTAGGTGAAGATAAACCCGATCAAAGCGAAACGCTTTACCAACACATGATCTCGAGATATAGATAGGCGAGATATACTCGGCTCGAAATATCAAATGTGTATGATCCAGTCTATATAGCATACGACTTTTGTCTCATAAGAAGTAGGAGATAGAAGAGATGGACTTTTGAGTAATACATAAGTTCAAGTCTCCACATACCTTTTTGTTGATGAAGTTCCACGATTCCTTGAGTAGATCTTCGTTGTTGTATGATGAATCGCCATGAAGTCCTTGAGCTCAACTACACTTTTCTATCCTAGTACGAGACTTAGCTATGTAGACTAGAAATCAAGACTCATAGTTTTGATCACTAACATTGACAAACATGCTTGATATAGCAACGCATGCGAGGTCGACCGAGCTATGCTCTAACACATTTAATTTTACTTTCCGCAATTATAATTGTTGTTATTATAATTTAAAGTAAATTATACAAACGTTAATTCCTATTTACTTGATAGTAATCCTATTTGTGTTTGGTTAAGACCGAACCATTTATCAAGTAAACATACTTCGTTGTTGCATTGTCTCGATCTTGTATCCATAGTCAATCACACAAGTTATCTTGTTGTCTTATTGTCTCGATCTCGTATCCATATAAGATCACACGAAGTGTGAACCGATTTGTAGTATTGTCTTGACTCAGTCCATAGACAATCATTTTTCAGAATTATTTTGTAGTTCACACTATATATACATATGGTTTACGGATGATTATGTAAGGGGGAGTTGTTTTTATTGTGAGATGAAGTATTGACTAAGGGGGAGTGATACATATAACCGTAGTATTATTGTCAAAGTTGTGATACAAGAACTTTGATGATGTGTAATAATACTATGATGGATCTTCAACAAGCACAGGATGAACACACACATAGTTAAAGAACCAAGTAAATCAAGCATGTCGGATTTTGGAGCTGTAATGTTTTTAACAAGTACAATCCATATGTAAAATGGTTTTGTCACTAAAATTGACAAATGGTGAGATCGTTAGAGCATTGCTCGGTTGAACCCACTAGCGTTGGTATGTCAAGTTAGTTTTCAATTTTAGTTGCCAAAATGCATTCTTGATTTAGTACTCTAAAGATAGTTTCGGACTAGATTAAGTCTAAGAAGTAGAATCGAAGCTATTCTTGAAGGATGAAGTTTGAAGACTACAAGAAGACATCAACAAGGACTTCATCAAAAAAGGTATGTGGTAATTGATTTCATTTTCATTCTTGTTTAATTCTACCTTTCTTATCTATCCATACAAATGCTCACTCTATGGAACAATTCTTATAACGGTAAATGTACATTTATGTATATATACTCGAGGTTATTTGAGCCACGACTTTTGTGATAATAACCTTTATCCCTAGAAAGGTTCTCATGTTATAATGAATGAGATTATGAATCCAACGAGCCAAGAATCACTCAATTCTGAGTTATAACGATGAAGTTATGAGTGATTTATTAAAGTAACAATTATAAGTGTTGTTACAGTTCGTTAGTAGGAAACAATCCATCCACTGTTTGTAACGGTTCACGGACTTGAGCCCAATTAAGTGACTAGAAGCCTTTTTTAGTCAAGTAATTGATGTTTCCTTATCTAAGCAAGATAGCTATTACTCCAAACATATTTGATTACCATATTAAAGTGTTTGTGATTCCTTCCTAAGATAAATTGTGATTTATTCACATAAATACAATATTTGCTTAATTAATTGTTCATTTAATTATTTTTGCAAGAGTTGTAACTTAGGAAAGACTCCCAAAATTAGTAGAGTTTTGAAAAAGAAAAATAGCTTTGCTTAGCTTTCAAGTTACCTTTCGCTATAAAAATAAAGGGTTACTGAGTGTTACACGTTTTTCATCCCCTTTGGAATATTGGTGTAAGCTTCATAAGGTTGTTTTCCATGTCTTTTGTTCTTCATGAACAAGAGTGAGATAAAAGTCTTTGTATTGGGGATCAAAAAGCCGAGTTGGATTTAATCTTTGTGATTGATTATACAACTTGTAATCTAGGTTTTTCATCTCTTTTCTATTCTAAGGTCTTCTCTTCTGATATAAGACCATTCAAGAGTTGTTGATCATAAACCCTAGGTTTTGATATATTTCATTTCTCGATCTATGCCAATAATTTTTATTCGAAAACGGAACTAGAAAGAAAACTTCGATTAAGGTATCTCGTAAAATCCTTAAGAAGTTTTAAACAAGATATCTCTAGATTTATTCTAGTTGTTCTTGTTGTAGAATAATTAGGTTTCTCTTCCATCTTTGAAGAGTATAGTTTGTTTTGATATTAATTTTACCTAGTAATTGTTTTTTTCAAAACAAACACAAGATTTCCAAAACCTTGATTCACATCTAAAGGGAAATCGAATCGGTGTTTTGTGAAAACAAAAGATCGAAAAGTATCAATCGTGTTGGTGCATCTTCTAAAGAGAACTAACGTTCTGCTAGAATATTTATGAGAAGAATTCCTAAAGAGAATCAATGTTTTGCTAGGAGTTCTATAAGTGCTTGAATACAGCTGAAGCATGTATTACATCTATTCCGAATAGGTAGTAGGAAATTGGTGTAACAGCTTATAATCAGTGTGTGTTTATTCTGGACTACGTCCCGAGGTTTTTTCTGCATTTGCGGTTTCCTCGTTAACAAAATTTATGGTGTATGTGTTATTTCTTTTCCGCATTATATTGTTTATCTTTATAATTGAAATATTACAGGTTGTGCGTTAATCAATCATTATTTATAAGTCCGACCTTGTTTGTTGGATAGGATTTTGATTGATCTTGGATGTTGGTCTTTGGTACAGTCCAAGTATTTCTCACATCAATCGGACTCATAGATTTCTATCTGTTTTATTTGAGAAAAAGAGATAAACTCTTTAGTATTATTCTTTGATTGAGTTTTCACTCTCGGAATATTATTGAGGTTTAGTCCATACAGATTGCCAAACGAAATATTGGGTGTGGTTGTTGTACCCCCACTTTTTCAATATCAACCTTGTTCATCTTAACACAACGAGTTCAAATGACTCAAATGAAACTAGTTCTTGAGTTGTTCAATTGTTTATATTCTCACAGAAGTATACAAGACACAATTGAAGCAAAATCGATTTTGATTCACTCGAATCAATTCATGAACATTATAGTCACGGTTTGCAAAAGATTGCATTGCTTATATTATATAAATGTATTAGTTTATGAACAAACCGATTTTAGAACATAACCTACTCAAGTATGCAAATGGGTACGGATACCTAAGTGGCCGAACTTAGTTTGGGTTCGCCAGTGTGCGAACGGGTAAGCATACCTCTAAACTCAATTGAATTCCCGGACTTGAACTTATGCCGGTACGCATGCGGGTATGCATAATAAGTTCCCGGACTTTCAACTAACCAACCAGTACGCATACGGGTATGCATACTATGGTTCCCGGACTTGGAATAACTTGCAACAGTTAGTATACAAGAACGCATATAGTGTTATATCCAATCATGGTTAATTTTTCTAAACTCCCATTTCAATCATTGAAACATTATTAGAAGACGACAATAGCTGTCTCACACAAACTATTATCTTCAAAGCAATTTTTAATTGATTGATAGATCAATACGAAACATTCCGAGTCTACATCAAATGACTGTGTCACACAAATCATGTAAGATGTTACCAGGCGATTTTCACATGATCATCTTTTGACTTTCGTAAAGAATATAAGATGAACTTGGTTAAAACGAAAGCTTACCAACACATATTTCGATAAATATGTAAGCGAGTTAAACCCACCTCGAAATATCAAATGTGTATAATCGAAGTCTATATAGCTATACGACTTTTATCTCAAATAGGAGATATAATGGATAGACTTTTGAGTGATAGATGAGTTCAAGTCTCCACATACCTTTTGTTGATGAAGTTCCACAAGCTCCCCTTAGTAGTTCTTCGTCTTCAATCGATGAACGCCATGAACTCTAAAGCTTAATTACACTTTCTATCCTAATCCGAGACATAGCTATAAGTAAACTAGAAATCAAGACCTATAGTTTTGGAAACCAAACTTGACAAACAAGCTTGAGATAGAAACACTTGCGCCTTCGACCAAGTAGTGCTCTAACAATATCCCCCTTTGTCAATTTTAATGACAAAACTATCAGTACATATGGATTACAAAATAAATAAACTTTGTAGCTTCTCATCCAAATGCTTGATTTTCTTGGTTCTTCAACATTACTCGAAATCTTCGTCACTTCCAAGTACTCCAGTGATTCTGAACGTGTTCAAATCATCATCATAGTTGTTGAAGATCTGTAGCTATAACAATGAGAAAACAGTAGCTCTCAATCATTGTTATACAGTGTCATAGTATTATTACACAGCATCAAAGTCCAATAGTAACACAACTTTGACAACAATACTATGGTGATATGTAGCACTCCCCCTTAGGAAATACTCCCCCTTATCTCTCAATCATTGTTATACAGTGTCATATTATTATTACACAACATCAAAGTCCAATAGTAGCACAACTTTGACAACAATACTGTGGTGATATGTAGCACTCCCCCTTACATAATGATCTGTAAACCATATGTATTTGTAGTGTGAACTACACGTTATTATACCCCTTTTTGTCAATATAAATTGGCAAAGGTGCAAAAACTAGTGGGATCATAACGAAATTCTCATAGAGATGCTTCATGACTAAAAGAGAACATATCAATTTTGTTTCGATGATTTCACATAGTCGAAACTTAGTGTATTCATCAAGGAGTTTATAAAGATACAAGAAAACTCCTACAATATTCCATATCCGCATTCCCCACAAAGATTTGGCAATTAAGAACAAGTTCAATTAAGAACTCTCCCCGTAAAATGTCATTCCCGAAAGAACAACAAGAGCGACCTTACTTTTGCAAGAAAAGAAGGATTTATTTGGACATTAAAAAATTACATGAAACATGAATTTCTATCTAGAAAACAATTAAATTAACCACAAGAGAACCCATGATTAATTTAATCGAAAATGCTCAACATAAGAGAACTTACGGAGCCACACAGTACTTTCACATAGAAGTGGATCAGGGAAAGATCAATACTGCGGAATATACAAAGATTCATTATATTTTCATAAATATTTGCATAATGATATCATAGACTTAATCTTTGTTATCATAAGTTCATTTTATTTTCTTTCAATATTTGCATAAAGACATATAATAGACTTAACTTTTGACATATATGGGACAATCATAGTTCACGGACGCCAACACACATATCCCATAACAATTTTTTCAATATATAAAACCAATAAAGATTAATACTGCAAAATCATCTTCCAAATAAACTTTAGAATTTAAATAAATAAATCTAAAAACATCGTAAGATGAAAATTGTTGGCAATAGCAATGTGTAATCACAAGATAAGCTATTCCAAACCCTAGTTATACTTTTAAAACACAAGAATAAATTCTCATAAGAAGTTTCCTAGACAAAATTTAAGCAAGAAACGAATGTCATTTCACTTACTTTAAAGACTCTTCTCATATTCCCTATAATCATCAAGCTCATCTTCGATTAGATCAATCCTGGATTCAAGATTATCCATCTTGTCTTCAAGTCTTTTGATTGAGGATTCTAGTTCACTCTTCGACGCACGTACTTGCTCCAAGACAAGATTCATGGTTAATGAGAGTTTATCAAAATGAGAAACAGTGGGATTTCCATCATAGGATGAATCACATTTATCTTGACACATCTCATTATCAGAAGAACCAAAATGAACTTTCTTAGATGGAAAGAGAACAGTCCATACATCATCTTCTTTACTGGAAAGACTTGATGAGGACATGATAGAGAAGGTAAATGAAATGCTTACTTAAGGGAAAGAAATCTTCTATTTAAAAGGAAGAAGAGATGAGATAAATTCCCAAAAAGACCCATGAGACATACCCTAACAGAAACTTAAAAGAGTTTAGATAGGAAAACCATCCAAGTGTTCAGAAATGGTTCTTAGCTCAATAACCGAAATTAGAGCAATTTAGGGAGATACACGAACAAGTCAGTAGAAATCTTTTCACACCCCTCTTGGAGATTATAGTTCTTGTCCAAGGGAAAATAGACAAGAACAATCATAAAACTTTATAATATGTAATTTCTCCCACCTAAAGAAGGATCAGGAGGTTTCACAAGAGAGGAGGATGATTTTGTTAAACCTTGTTTCAGATTCCTTTTTGTGGAGTGGGAGTCCAAAGAGGATATTTTTCTTCCCTTTTATTTTTTGAACAGACTGTTTATCGATTTTTGCATACTATGAATGGTTCTGAAAATATCTTTAGACAATGACATAGATTTCTTATGAGATTTCCTTTTATTCTTCTGATAACGTGATTTAGAAGAAGTTTTTTTAAGAACCTTTCTGTAATCGGTTTCTGGGTAATCCTGATTTTTATTCAAGGTATACTCACAATTTTCTGTGAATTTTACCATGTCTTTCTCATTATGAGAGAGATTAGAACATGACAAAATCACAGGGGTGATATTCTAATTTGGTTTGCTAGAACTTATCAAAGAGCATCGATCTTTTTCTTTAAAACCACAATTGCGAGAAGTCGCATTTTCTTGTCTTAAAGTTTTCCGTTGACACTCCAGATTTTCAATCTTTTTAATCCAGGATTCCTTTTCTAGTTGAAAATTTCTCTTAATCAAGTAGAGATGTTTGGCCAAGAGGTCGAATTCTTCTTCTGGAGAAGTTTGATTGTTCATCATGGAATAGTCAGAGTTGTCTGAAGAACAAGAGTGATTATCAGCAAAATAAGTGAGAGAACTTTCACAGGCTTCTTCCTCAGGGCAGTAGTCAAGAGTTTCCATCCATGCTTTAGTTATCTCACTCCCTTCCGTATCAGGAACACCCAAAATGTGATGATCACATTTGTAGCACATGGAATGAGTTCCATTATCATAGTTTTTGTGAACTTTCTTATCTATTTCATTGATTGAGGAATATTTTTTACGAGACCTTCTTTTTCTTCTCTTAAGAGTTTTCTTTAACTGTTGTACACACAGTGAAAGAGTAGAGTTAAAGCAATTCTCATCCTTCAGATCAATCAATTTTGGACACAGAGAACTTACATCCGAGGAAGCAACGGAATTGCAGCTCATTCGAAGTATTTCTCTTTTACTAAGTTCAAGATCAAAAAATTTTAGCTTTCCTACCAGAGAATTTCTGGATAGAGTATCAAGGTTATTTCCCTCAATGATGGCATGTTTCTTAGAGTCGTATTTGGCTGGCAACGATATGAGAATTTTCATCACAATGTCCTTTTCGGGAATAGTCCTACCCAATGCAAAAGATGCATTAACAATTTCAGACACTTTGTCATTAAAATCATCAAATGAATCTTCATCAGCCATACGAAGGTTTTCCCAATGAACCAAAGGTTGGATTATCTAATTGATTGAACTACGCACAATCTGTGATATTTCAATTATATAAACAAATATAATGCGGAAAAGAAATAACACATACACCAGAATTTTTGTTAACGAGGAAACTGCAAATGCAAAAAAAATTCGGGACCTAGTCCAGATTTGAACGCCACACTGTATTAAGCCGCTACAGACACTAGCTTACTCCAAGTTAACTTCGGACTGGAATGTAGTTGAACCCTAACCAATTTCACACTGATTAAGGTACAGTTGCGCTCCTTACGCCTCTTGATCCATGCCAGATTCTACGCACTTGATTCCCTTAGATGATCTCACCCACAACTAAGAGTTGCTACGACCCAAAGTCGAAGACTTGATAAACCAATCTGTCTCACACAGAAAAGTCTATTGAATAGATAAATTTGTCTCCTACAGAAATACCTATGAGTTTTTTTCCGTTTTTTTTATACATCAAGGTGAACATGAACCAATTGACACACCGTACTTGTATTCCCGAAGAACAGCCTTGTAATATCAATCACCTCACAATAATCTTAATCGTATGGTAGCGAAACAAGATATTGTGGAATCACAAACGATGAGACGAAGATGTTTGTGACTACTTTTTATCTTACCTATCAGAGATTAAATCTCGAGCAAATCTTAGAGAAGATAGTACTCAATACGATAGAATACAGCAAGATCAGAACATGTGACTACAGAAAAAATAGTTGGGTCTGGCTTCACAATCCAAATGAAGTCTTTAAGTCGTTAACCTATAATGGTTTTAGAAAAACCTAGGTTAAAGGAGAATCGACTCTAGTCGCAACTAGAATCACATAGGAGGTGTGGGGATTAGGTTTCCCAGTTGCTAGAGTTCTCCCTTATATAGTATCCAAATCAAGGTTTGCAATCAATGTTACCTTGGTAACAAAGCATTCAATATTCACTGTTAAATGAAAACGTGATTAGACTCAAGCTAATATCTTTCAACCATTAGATCGAACTTAGATTGTTACACACAAATGAAAAGTGACTTCATTTAGATATGGGTAACCGTACCTAAACGTGTACACCTTGTTGGCTCAACAATAGTTAACCGAAGTTAGCCATATGAACACTTTCATATCAACCTTGTTCATCTTAACACAACTAGTTTAAATGACTCAAATGAAACTAGTTCTAGAGTTGTTCAATTGTTCTTATTCTCATAGAAGTATACAAGACACATTGAAGAAAAATCGGTATCGATTCACTCTAATCAATTCATGAACTTTATAGCCACGGTTTGCAAAAGATTGCATTTCTTATTATATAAATGTATTAGTTCATGAACAAACCGATTTTAGAACATAACCTACTCAAGTATGCAAATGGGTACGCATACCTAAGTGGTCGGACTTAGTTTGGGTTCACTAGTATGTGAACGGGTACGCATACCTCCAAACTCAATTGAATTCCCGAATTTGAACTTACGCCGGTACGTATAAGGGTATGCATACTAAGTTCCCGGACTTTCAACTAACCAACCAGTACGCATACGGGTATGCATACTATGGTTCCCGGACTTGGAATAACTTGCAACAGTTAGCATACAAGAACGCATATAGTGTTATATCCAATCATGGTTAATTGTTCTAAACTCCCATTTCAAGCATTGAAACATTCTTAGAAGACGACAACAGTTGTCTCACACAAACTATTAGCTTCAAAGCAATTTTCAATTGATCGATAGATCAATACGAAACATTCCGAGTCTACATCAAATGATTATCTCACACAAATCATGTAAGATGTTACTAGGCGATTTTCACATGATCATCTTTTGACTTTCGTCAAGAATATAAGATGAACTTGATTAAAGCAAAATCTTACCAACACATATTTCGAGAAATATGTAAGCGAGTTAAACTCATCTCGAAAAATCAAATGTATATAATCGAAGTCTATATAGCTATACGATTTTTGTCTCAAATAGGAGATAGAGTAGATAGACTTTTGAGTGAGATGAGTTCAAGTCTCCACATACCTTTTGTTAATGAAGTTCCACAAGCTCCCCTTACTAGTTCTTCGACTTCAATCGATGAACACCGTGAAGTATAAATCTCAACTACACTTTCTATCCTAATCCGAGACTTAGCTGTAAGTAGAGTAGAAATCAAGACTTATAGTTTTAGCAACTAAACTTGACAAAAAAGCTTGAGATAGCAACGCTTGCGAGTTCGACCGAGCAGTGCTCTAATACAAGCCAATGCCCTTCGGTCTGAATAACGCTGGATTAACTTATCAGATGTCGGTTAACATGATGTTGAAATACCTCATCGGAAGCACAGTGGAATGATACGTAGATGACAAGTTCGTGAAAAGCAAAGAACCATAAGATCTCATAAAATATTTACTCAAAACTTCCACCATCCTCAGAAGCTATGGAATGAAAATCAATCCTTTAAACTTTTGGGGTCCAAAATGGGAAATTCCTAGGCGTCAGGGTTACTTGAAAAGGAATAGAAGTTGATCCACTGAAAATCAGGGCAATTCTGGAGATGAAACCTCCAACCAGCAAAAAAGACATACAACAGTTGGCAGGAAAACTGGCATCACTGAACATATTCATTTCAAGACTGTCAGACAAGTGCATACTACTGTTCAACCTACTCCTCAAGTAACAATATTTTTATTAGAGCGAGGAATGCCATGTAGCTCTCGATAACATGAAATCCTACATGTCCTCTCTTCTTATCCTATTAACACCCATCAGAGGTGAAGAGATATATCTCTATATTACAACCACTCAAAGTGCAACAAGTGTAGTATTAATTAGAGTGGAAGACAATAAAGAGAAGCCAATCTACTTCATCAGCAAATACTAACAACAACAAATTCTAGATACTCATAGATGCAAAAGGTGATCTTCGCTATCTACTTCTCATCAATAAAGCTAAGACAATTTTTCTTAAGTTGGAAGGTACATTTGGTCACAAAATACTTAGTTGAAAATGTTTTGTCCAAAGAAACAAAAACTGGAAGGATCGCAAAGTGGGGAGTCCACCTGAATCAATTAAGCATGGGTTACAAAAACAGGAAGACAATAAAAGCACAAATGTAGCGGATTTCCCAGTTGAGGATCTAGACTTTGATTTAACGTTCAGTAAAAATCATCCGAAAGTACAGCCAGAACCTGATAGCATACCAGATTGTGAAGATTCATAATTCGAGACACCTAGAGTGTGGAATTCTTTTGTTGATGGCGTATAAAATAAAAAAGGAAGTGAAGTTGGGGTAGTCATAATGACACCAGAAAACAACTTCATCGAATTCTCATATGCATTGGCCTTCAGTCCAGCAAATAATCAAGCAAAATATGAAGCGCTACTAGATGCAACGAGTTTACAAATAAAAGAGTTCATACTATTTAGTGACTTTCGGCTGATAACGAAGCAGGTAGAAGGTCAATTTGAAACAAAAGATGTCTCAATGGTAAAGTACAAAAGGAAAGTCAACACTCTGATATCCATCTTTGAAAAGTGAGCATCATATACCAAGAAATAATATGAGACACGCAGATGCATTGGATTTCCTAGGGTCATGCATACCTGGATCTTGCTAAAGGACAACCAAGATTAAAATTTTAGAAAGGTCAGCTATCTCCATGAGGCATACACAGATGGTGTAATGACTCATAGCTCGAGTATGACCCTAGCTGAAATACAAGGAACCTGGATTCAAGGTATCTTCAGCTACCTCAAATCAAAAATATTACCAAATGACCCGCAAGAGGAAATGAAGAATAAAACCAAAGAAACCATGTACCAACTCTTAGATGGTGACATGTATAGATAGACGTACTTGGGTACACTACTCAAATGTATAACAGAAAAGCAAGGAGAACAGATCATAGTTGAAATACACTCAGGAGATTGTGGTAACCACACAGGAAAAAGATCAATAGATAAAAGGGCAAAATCCCAAGGCTATTTTTGGCCACAAATGAAAGAAACAACTGAGGAGGACAAAAATAAGTGTGACAAATGCCAAAGGTATGACTAATTGATACTCCCCACTCCAAATTTTTTGATCATTCATGCAAGCATTGAAATATGCAGAGCAGTTGAAGAAAATACAGGTACAAAAATACTATTCAAGTGAGGAAAATTTAAAAGAAAAGGGCCCTTCTAGTAATGCCCAAAGAAATGAATGTTCTGTGAAAAAAACATAGCTATAATGTATTGATAATTAACACTGTAAAATCCTAAAATGTGCAGGTATGACAATAAGATACACGCACCATAAGAAACCCTGCATAGTGTGTTAACTCCTTGGCCATTCATGAAGTGGGTATTGGACATTGTAGGTCAATTCACTACAGTAGCAGTTGCATTGGACATTATGGGTACATGCATTATGGTAACATTTTTAAAACTCTCATCTTACTTTAAAAGTGGATGAAAATATATTATGAAATCAAAAGTTCAAACTTTAAATCTATGTTTGCGGGTAAAAACGACTCACAGGTTTTCTGGTGAAAAAGTGGTGGAGGAGGCAAGTGCTCACTGAAGCAGGTGCTCGAAGTTGCAAATCGTCTGAACCTTTAAACAAATGTACTGCACTGGATTACTTTGAGTTCGAGAGACTAATTTGTAGAACCCCGGCCTAAACCAAGACAATGGTCGTTCCAGGTTCAATTTAGTCACAAGAGGATGAGAAGTGTCGGTCTGTAGGGAGGGAAGCTGAGATTGTGTGGAGATCAATGGAGATTGATCTATTGGTGATGTGATGTGTTGAACTGCTGTGAAGGTGATTCTATGTGTAGACGAGAGAAATCTCCTGAAAGTGTTTGATAACTTGACAGTGATGAGTCTTAGTTGTTGTTATCAGATCATAGGTTCAGAAACCTATTTATAGCAGCACACCAATCCCCTGTAAGTGGTGACGGTTGAAGGTAGTGAAAGAATGTGGAAGCGGGAAATCGTGTAAAATCCATTTTAACTTTGCACGAAAGACTGGGTTGATCGACCATCCATTATTCAATTTATTACTTAACTGTCAGCACGACTTACCACACTCTCATCGTAGATGTGCCTCACATTGCACGTATTGTAGGCCGCCAGACCAAAACCCTAGTGATATCCCCCCATGTGATATGAATTGACATCTCATGTGTGAGTGATCAATCTTTGACCTAAGACTACGAGTCTTATGAACTTAACCGACGAAATTCAATATTATGATGGATGAAGCATGGAATGTTGAAACAACAACATGCTCTGCAGACCATGAATGTTGGATTAGGTCACTGTGTCATATCATTATGCTAGTTTAAGCAGTAACAGTAGTCAAATGACTTAGTGATGGTTTTATGAGATTACTGGATCGATCATAAACCATTATGTTGGTGCACTGAGCACTTGTGAAAATAATCATTACTGAATGATCATTGAAGGTCTTTCTCGATCCATGTGTCATGAGTCAGTCGAATGACGGGGAGAGATTATAATATTAAAATAATGGTTGGCAGACAAACCAAATGTTGGTTAGTGAACCAATAAATTACTAATAGCTGGATCAGTATTAAATTCTCAAATATTGATAGTTGAATCAACATGAGAAATACCGCAAATATTGATAACTGAATCAATCTGAGGAATATCACTCTGAGCAATTAAATATTGATAGTTGAATCAATATTAGCAGTTCTGAACCTTGTTGGCCGTGACCCATTGCTAGCTGAAATAATAAGGGTATTTCCAGATTGAGCATTGATAATTAAAACAAGTACATTGCTAGTCAGAGCAAATATTGCTAGATCCATGAATAATTGGTAGTAAGACCAAATAAAATATTAGTTAAAAATATTGATGGAATATTATTTAATTAATTAATTAAAATATTGATTGCTGAATCAATGTTAAAATTTTGGTGTTTGAACATGTTCGGTATTATGCTAGACAAAGCATTTAGCTCAAAACCCTAATCATGATCAATGGATGTTCAGCTGAGAATCAACCAATGGATGAGAGAGGGGCCGCCTCTATGAGTGATAGACCGACCATGTAATATCTGGATGCTAGACTGAGCATTTACTAAACTCCTTTGCAGATCAGTTGGTGAAAGGATGATTAATTGTTGTTTAATCATTATTAAATTATGCTTGACTGAGCAATAAACAGTATAACCTAGTCATGGAGAGAGGAGGGATTGACCAAGAGGTGTAAAATCGGCCCTTGGTGGTCGTGGGACTATCCTATGGTGAGTGGATCATCATTCCCAGTTGCAGGAAGGAGTTTGAACCAAATATGGACTCTGAATGATTAATTAGGTCAAAAATCATCAAAAGAGGTGGGACCGGCTTCTGCAGGCCAAAGGACCGACCATAACCGGTCATGATGGGGTGCCCGTGTTGCCATGCTCTTTGCGGACCAATCCTGAGAATTTTGGTATTTTCTGATGGTCCATCGAGCATTATTATATCCTTGTATGAAAATTTTAAGTTTAACTGAAACTCTTAATAGTGATGGAAGGATCACTATTAAAAATACGGGCCGTGAGTTATAACCTCAAAGGTGTCAATATCCATCCACAAAAAAACCCATCAAAATAAAAGTAACACAAACACCCCAAATAACAAAAGTAACACAAAACCCCCAAAGGTGTCACTATCCACCACCAATCACCACCAACCAGTAACACCGTTACTAATCAACAGTAACATGACAAACAACATCACTGCCACCATCCTACCATCACCAACCAGCAACACCATCATCGCCGCCACCATCACCGACCACCACCACCATATCCACCATCAATATATACCAGCACCACCATCTCCACCAACCAGCCCCACCCATTACCATCAACTTCATAACCATCATTGCCACCACTAAATACCACTACTAGAAACCAACGCCACATCCACCAACAAATACTAGCACTACCATCACCATAAAAAGCACCACCACCAACCAACACCACCACTAACCAGAAACAGTACCACCAGAAATTTGGTTTCATCATAAACTTACTATTTCATCATTAAAATCTTTGGTTTCATGATAAAAAATAGGCAAAAATAAGTTGAAACCAGATTTGATTTCATCATAGAATTTGATAAAACATCATAGAATTTGATGAAAACAATTTTGTTTGGGGTTTTTGTATCAATTTTTAAAATTTTTGGGTTTTTGTATCAATTTTGTTTAATATGGAGTTTTAATGGATCCCAACATTTGAACGGAATTTTTGTACTCCAAATTTGGTCACCTTGGTGTTTTACTACTAGTTCTGTTAAAAATATTAAAAAATATTATTTTAATATTTCTCATGATGGTAGAAAGACAAGTCATGATGGTTGCGGGACCACTTGTTTTGCTAACGACATGGTTCATGGAAAAATATGGAAGTTTCATGAGTTTTGATTGAAAGAGGAATCCTTGAAAGAGGAAACACTAAAATAATAACAAAATAAGAGTTTTAATAATAAAATATTAAGGAAAGGGGGCTCACCTACACGGTTTCCTTTATTTTATTATCATTTATCTCCCTCCCTTTTCCTTCTTTGATCAGGCTTCCATTCCTAGTTCTTTCATGGATGCTCCTTTGAGCATTATTACTAAATATACCCCTGTCTTTTGCTCGAGGCATACTCGGGGTGCCCCAAATGTCCGAAATGTAAATATCCATTACTTTCCATGGAATTCGACCGAGAAAAGTCATGGATCCTGAGTAGGTGAATATTTAGGGTTTAATTAGTATATAATTCTAGGAATTCAATCCGATGAATACTACGACTAGATTTAATTAATTCGTTGCTCTATACTAGCATGCAACATGTCTAAGAGCATTTAGGGTTAATTTGGACACCAGGGGTGAATTCCGAATTCAAATAAAAATGTGCTGAGTCTTTCAGCTTTAATCATGAAATACATGGAATATTAAAAGTTCTGCCTCATAAACCTTAATATCGCTATCATTCATTATTACCGCCATGGTATTACCAAACTGCGATTCACTTTGTGAAGATACAAATTTCTTATGATTCTGATACCGAACAGAGATACATAATTTTTCGATGTGATTTTACGAATATGACTTTCGTCAAAAATCCACCGTCAACAAGATAAAATTGAACCAACACGTCTATTGAATTATAGGCGCCTAGAGGTAGAAAATACATGTTGGTTTCCACTGGTGATAATTAAAGAAAGTGATGTCAAAAAATTCATTTGGGGATGCATCATCTTTAGATTCGGATTACCAATGACTGATGAATTTTTTACAGTGGTAAGAAAAGGGTTTCGTTGCTCGAACTTGCTGAGTTTGATTTTAGGATTAAATAATAAAGAATATATACAAAAGATGGTAACATGATGAAAAGAGACTAGAACTCAGGAACTCACTGTTTTTCATATTCATGTGGGTCAGACATTAATTCTAGTCATTTATAGCTCAAACAAAAGAAATATTAACTCTAATTCTTTGCCAATGTAGATTTCATAAAACATTAGTTGTAGATTATAAGCATGGCGCATTAAAAGTACCTAGGACTAAGCATACTCCATAAAATAAAATCACAAGTAATTAATAGAAATCATAAATCAGTGCAAAAAATAATAAAAGGATTAATTAAATTACCATAAGGATGAAATACAGCTTCCTCCATTGTCCCAATGATGAGATTTAGCTTTCCATTATTAAAGAATCAGAAAAAATAAAAAATTTTGAAGCTATTGCTCGGACTCTCAATCACTTCATGTCTCTTCCCTGATTCCCAAGTACCTTATTCATACCCAACAGACTCTAAAATCTCGACAATAAATTCAAAATAATCTTCTTGTACTCACTTCCATTATGGTAATATTTTCTCTCCCTTTTTATCTTTTCACGCGTCTTCCTTACAGCAAACACACCCCATCACATTGTTGCACGTCTCAGCTGGAGTTAAAGCAAGCCACACGCATCTTCCAAAAATAATACAGAAAATCCCGAAAAATATTCTTTCCTCCCTGTTTAATGAAACAAGATATTCTCAATCAATTCCCATAATATATTCTTCCTTTTTTTTAGTGAGACAAGATATAAAAAAATTCTTCTTCCCAAACACAAACTATTTGTTGTTATGGTAACCAACAAATTCGTGTCTTTACTCTTTCAAATATCCTCCAAAATTCTCGTCGAGATATCCCCGCCAAAAATCATTTTCAAAAGGAAGAAGAAGGAGCGTCCTTATCCAATATGCGGGTGCATATAGTAATTTTCTCTTGGGATGCCTTTAACACTTTTCGAGCCAATTTTTTCTACAAACGTTTATTTCTCCAAAAACACCTACAAATACACAAAATAGCAAAACAGGTAAAAAAATAGGCACTAACAAATTAGACAATTGAGATAAAATAAAACACAAAAATGTGTCTATCCGATACCCCCAAACTTATTATTTGCCAGTCCTCGAGCAAATCTAATCTAGAAAATAAAAATCCTAACTCACTGTCGCAGGCATCGCGATTTCGCTTAGCGTATGCAACAATCCTTTGAGCCCCTAGGTGGCCCTAGTGACCAAGTTACGTCTCGGGAGGGTTTACAAGAGGTGTACCCACAAAACCTTTACTTCTAATTGGTTATAAGTATCCAAATATCTATAAGGACATACATATTATCAACCTATCGCCAAGAAATTAGAAGTGCAAGGGAAATGAACCAAAATATCCACTCCACGACTGGACAGAGATTCGTTAAACACATGGAAGAAAAATATTCGTTTAACAACTGGATCAATATCGATCGAGAGAGACAGACTTAACATCTAGTCATATCCTAAGTGATATCCACTCCGCAGTGGAATAACATCGGGAGAGAGAGACCCGCTCAACAGCTGGTTTTATCTGCTCAACAACTAGATAGAGATTATGTTAGTTAATTTTATTTTTCTCATCAGGCTCTAATTATTCAGAAAAGAACTTAGACCTTTCCCACTAGACAAGACAAACACTAGGTTAGTTAACTAGCTTTTATTGTCAAAGCATTCGATTAGACTTAAATAACCGAATCCTCTAATTGATAAGTCTAACTAATATCATAATTAACTTAGTTTCTCTTATCCGGAATCAAATGGACTAAGACAAATGACCCCTTAGTTTTGTTAAGCCAAAAGTAATAGATACAAACCAAAATAAATTGACTTGCACAATTATTTTCTTAACCGGGAGCAATTGAAACAAATATATGATTGCACAATCCTCTAATTGCGGTGCTATAATGACTCATTACAGCACCGAAATTGCACCGAATTTCGTTAAACAAAAACACTTGATACTCAACAATAAAGAAGATACCAAACTATAAGCCAAATAAATTGACACAATTTTTCTTAACCGGAAACAATTGAATCACATAAACAATCCATACACAATAATGGAACATATCAATTGTACCGACATTTTGTTAAGCAAAAACAAAATATATGCAATATAAACATGCTTTTAAACAGGAAAATAATTAACTAACAAATAAAATCGTTACCTCAATTTCCGCATCCACTACTCCCTAGAAAGATATATCAATAAGCGCAAGTTCAAATAAGAACTCTCCCTCATTGTGTTGTCATCCTCTAGCAAGAACAAAAGAATAACAACATAAGCAACCTTTACCAGATAAAGGTTCAAACGGCTTTAACTAATGCGTGCTAATAGAAAAAAGTTGAAAACCCAAAACACACACAACTTATGTAAACATAAATTGATTCAACATATTGTGACTTTTCACATATGAGTTTCAATCGTAACACCTTATGATCCTTTGATAAAGCCTACCAACACGGGATAGAACTTAATCCCGCTAAATCAAAAAGCCACACAAATCATAAGGGTATGAGCCAATATATGAGAGTGAAATACAATGGTTTATCTCATAAAAACAAATGCGATACACCAAAAATATTCAACATAAAATCAAATATTGCAATTACCTCAATCTTGTAGAGAATGAAATTACGAAAACAACGCTAAAAAAATGAGGTTATTTCGAGTTCGGACGAAGAAGTTATGAGCAAAACAGTTTTACACTTCTTCGTATGGATTAGGTTGTGACCGATTACACCTTGATCCCTAGGTTAGGTTGTAAACCGTTACACCTTGAATTCGTACACAAAATTATTTTAGGAATAACTTTTGCATACGATGTCCGAATTCAATGATTTTTGGCTCGTTTTAACAGTATAAACAAGAGATACACATATACGATCAGTAGATATCAACATCATAAACTCAAAACTACCATTTCTATAAAAAGCTCAAATATAGATAGCGAAGGTATGGGTATAGAAGATAAAAATCTCCCTAAAGATTTTAATTAGTCATATAATAACCGAGAGATTATGTGCTCAGTTTCATGTGCTTTCTCACCCTTCATAAGATTTAGCACAAAGGTGAGCATACACATTCTAACACAAATAGGTTGTGTTTATTTGAGCCTCGTCTTCTTTGTCACAAGGGACTAAGACAGAACCACTCTTGACCTCTTGCTTGGTTTGCTTACTCTTGTTCCATCTTTTGTTTTTCTTCTTTGACTTGTGATGAAGAGTGTCTTTATCATAACGTGCATTTGTACAAGAGACATTAGACAATATGATGTCTTTCTTTAGTCTTTCAAGAAGATTCTCATAATCATTGTTAACAATAATTATCAAATGAGAATCACTTTCGTGACTAACTTTTGGTCTCTCCTTGGTAATGGAGGACTTCTGGACCCATTTATAGATGGGTTTCGCAGGAGCAGCTTTCTCCTTCATACCATTAGGACAATTTCCCTTTTTGATACTTTGCGAACCAACTTTTCTCCAATTTGGAACATCGGATCTTGTCTTCGCATTTACAAAGTCATCTATGTTTCTATGGTTGGGTCTTTTACGATATGACCTTGTCGAGCGTTGGGAAAAACTTGAACTATCATTATAATAATTCTTTTGCCTAAACTTTGGACAATAACGATCTGAGTTCCTTTAGGGAGCAATCTTAGTCAATTCGTTTGATACAAAAGAAAGTGCATCTTACGAACTTTGCATCCCCATAGCAAGTGACCTTTATTACCACAAAAATAACAATATTTAGTAACATTAGGAGTATGAGTTTTAATGTTACCTTTTTGTGGAACCTCTTGCATTGGAGCTCGACGAGTTTTCTTCTTCTTATTTTCTTTGTTCAATGTTGTTGCATTCTTGACATTAGCAGAAATGCCTTCTTTGATTACTTCTGGTTGAACATTATTCTTAGACTTGACAGAATTCTCTTCTTTATAAGAAATATGAGCATCTTTGTCATCAGTGGAAGCCTCTGATTGAGAAGAATTTGTAGCTTTAACAAATTTTACCTCTTTGGTATGTGAACTTGTTTTGCGAACCGCGGCATTGTTCATACACTGGCTCTTGTATAAGTATACTAGTGGGAATAAGAAGTTCTGCGACCGTCAGGAAAGGTCATACATACCAGTTAAATGACCTTCTTTAACGGTCTCAGAAGGGGTCGCTTATAAAGCGTTTTATTTTTGTATGACCAAAAGTCGTGGGTCGCGGGATATGCTTCAAATTGTTCATGGATATTTCTATGAGATAGTGAACATTTGAACAACTCTCTTAAAGCACATTTAGATTCATTTGATTATCTATCATGATTGATTGATTATCATATTTGATCTAGAAGTGTTAGATGAATATGGCTAAGCTTAAAGTGTTCATATGGATAACTTTGGTTAATTGTTATTGAGCCAACTTGTTATACACGTTTAGGTACATTTCACACATATCTAAATATAGGTATATTTCATTTATGTGTATGAAGCAAATACCATCTAACGGTGGAGATTGATTGCTTATTTTCTAAGCAAACTTAGCTTGAATCTTAAATCAGAAGTTCATCTAACAGTGGATATTAATTGATTTGTTACTAATTAAGCTATCTTAGCTTTGATTGAAAGCAACCCTGATTTGAAAGACTATATAACGGAGAACTCTAGCATCTGGGAAACCTAATCCCGACACTCTCGTGTGTCCTATTTGCAAACTAGAGTCGATTCTCTATTAACCTAGGTTCTCGATTCTTCTGAAAACCATTACTAGGTTTAACGACTTAAAGACTTCATTTGGGATTGTGAATCCAGGTCAACTATTTTCTCTGTAATTGTGTATCCTGATCTTACTTTTTCTATCGTATTGAGTTTAATCTTCTCTAAGGTTTTCTCGTGATTTATCTTCGATAGGTAAGATATAAAAAGTAATCACAACAGTTTCTTCGTCTCAGACTCTTGTGATTCTGCAATAAAAATTCTTCTGTTAATCAGTTAGGTTATTGTGAGGTGACTAATATTTCTAGGCTGCTCTTCTGGAATATAAGACCAGATTATTGGTTGAGTTTCCTATTCACATTGATCTTTATCTTAAGGCGAAAACAACAAATAGAATAGAGTTATCTGTGGGAGACAGATTTGTTTATAAGTCTTCGACTATGGGTCATAGCAACTTTTAGGCTGTAAAAGACGTCAGCTAGGGGAATCAAGTGCGCAGGGTCTTGCGAGATTCGATAGGCGTAAGGAACACGATTGTACCTTAATCGGTGTGAGACTTGGTTAGGGCTCAACTACATTCCAGTTTAAAGTTAACTTGTAGTAGGCTAGAGTCTGTAACGGCTTAATATAGTGTGGTGTTCAAGTCTGGACTAGGTCTCTGGGTTTTTCTTCATTTGCGGTTTCCTCGTTAACAAAGTTCCTGGTGTCTGTGTTATTTCTTTTTCGCATTATATTTTCATTATATAATTGAAATGTCACAGGTTGTGCGTAGTTCAATCACAGTTGATAAATCCGAACTTGTTTGTTGGATATGACTTGATTGACACTCAGACATTGGTCTTTGGTACCATCCGAGTTATTCTCATATCAATCAGGTTCACGGATTTCAATCTGTTTGATTTGCTAATTATGTTGAGAAAGAGATAAAGCTCTTAAATATTTTTCATGATTGAGACTCAATAACTTGGTGCTCTCAGAATTATATTGGAGTTTAATACATACAAATTTTCGTACGAAATAGTTGGGTGTGGTTGTTGTGCCCCGCGTTTTCAATTGGTATCATAGTAGGCAAACACGCTAAGACCTCATAAGTATGTGTTTGTAGCAATCTGACTATATGGAAAAAAGTGCTATCTCTATAAGCACACCGCCAGTCTTCAGTGGATCGAATTACTTATGGTGAAAAATTGTTATACGTGCCTTTCTACAAGCGCGTGATTTTTAATTATGGGTTCGTGTTATAAATGGATATGATCCTCCAACAGTTACAGTAGACGGTATAACTGTTGCAAAGGATATTGGTAGATATAATGAAGTCGAAATTAGTGCTGCAAAACAAAATTCTGACAGATTAAATGTTATTATCTATGCTATTACCCCATATCTTCTGCACCATGTGACTATGTGCACTAAGTCTAAATATGCTTGGGATATCTTAGCAACCGTATTTGGAGGAAATACCTCTGAGAAAGAAGCTAGGCTTCAAAAGCTAAATTATGATTGCGAAAACTTTCGTATGGTTAATGAAGATTCATTTGATGAGTTTAATCGCAAGGTGTCTGAAATTGTTAATGCATCATTTGCATTGGGTAAGACTATTCCTGAAAAGGATATTGTGATGAAGATTCTCATATCTCTACCAGCTAGATACGATTCTAAGAAAAATGCCATCGTTGAGGGAAATAACCTTGAAACACTTTCCAGGAATACTCTTGTTGGAAAGTTAAAGAGATTGATCATGAACATTTATCCAAAGCTGGAAAGGATATTGCGTTCAAAGCACAAAAGAACACTAATCTACTTGATAAAAGTAAAAGTATTGGCAACTCTTTGAATGATCCTATTGAGACTGAATCATCAGATGAAGATCTTGACAACTCAGTTTTCTAATCACAAGACAGTTTATATATCTTCTTTTGAAGAGAAGTAAACGCTTCACTAGAGACAAAACCAAATCTTCAGTTAAGCCACATGATCATGTTCCTCCTGAAAACAGGGATACTGTCGACACTGATGATGAGGATATGCCATAATGCTTCAAGTGTAAAGGTTTTGGACATTTTTATAATGAGTGTCCCAGTCGTAGAAAATACACTGGGAACAAGGATCTTGCCGCAACTCTTGATGAAACATTGATCACTATGATTCTACAGAGGATGCAAAATCAAGTGTAGCACTTCTTGGTGAAAATATCAATTTTTATAATTGTAACAATACTCATATAAACTTTGACATTTTTCCCGTCAATACATCATCGACCGCATTTGAGGATGTAATGGATTTTTCTTTGTCTAATGAAAAATCTACCTCTTGTGTTTCAGGTACTTCGCTTTTCCTAGCAGCATGTTAGACCATGGTGTCTGAACCATCCTCCACTTTGACATGTCCTTACTGTACTATTAAGGGTCATGAACTCTCTAATTGTTTCAAGTACAAACATAAAGTAAGGTATGTCAACAAACTGCAACGGAGAGCCAGTCGATTACTAAACAAGCTCAAACTTGTTCTGAAGTCAAATCCATCCGAGGTATGTAAATTTAAATCCCCTCATAAGAAGTTGATTTCTAAGGAACATGTTAGATCTCTACAGAAAAGAACTAGGTCTAAACGACCTATAAAGATGGATGTTGATAAATCCGTGCAGGAACCTTGTGGTGAACAACAATATGTTGAAAGTGCATCTTATCTCATGTGCCTGTATATTGAAAAGAGATAAGAATTGTGCACAACTGAGATCTAGAGTCAGAAACTATTCTAGTTTGTATCTTGAATATTATTACTTGAATTTCCATCTTTTCTATTTTTCAAGTAATGGTATTGAAAAGATTTCACCCTATTTGAAGAAAAGGTTAAAATCGACATTTCTACCCTTTCGGGTTATCTATGTTGATTGTACATGAACCCTACTTACCCTGTATATAGGTTCCGTAATCCTGCAGTCTTTTTCCTTCTTTGAAACTCTTTTCATCAAAAGGTTGCTTGTAGAGCTGTTTTATTTGTGTTTTTCACAAACCCATATTTCAAAATCATGGAGACTCCAAGCACCATTTCTTCTGATTGAAAAGATGTCAGTATGAATGTCAAATATTCAATCATAAAGTAAAAAGAGAAATCCCATTCCTCTAATACAACTTTGAATAGAAAAAGGAAGAATATGAAGAAACCAAGAGCTAACAACTCAAATCTTCAAAAAATTTATGATGTTCTTGAAGAGCTAAAACAAACCAGGATGGAGATTCAAGAAATAAAAGCTATTGTACTAAGATCTCTGGAGATTCAAAAGGCTCTGGTTCGACAACAGTCAAGAAGGTTTGTTAGAATTGACTCCTTTCTTCATGAACCTTATATTCCAATGTCTGTTGATGATAAGGAGTTCGGGGACGATAAAGAATTTTTCAAGAATCTTAATGTCTAAGAAACTTCTTGTGAGAATTTATTCTTATGTTTAAGAAGGATAACTAGGGTTTGGTATAGAAAATATTGTGACCATATATATCTATTTCCAACGTTTTTCATCTTGCAATGTTTTTAGATTTAAATTCTAAGTTTTAGGAAGATGAACTTGCAGTATTTAATCTTATTGGTTTTATATATTGCAAATGTCTTATGAGATATGTATGCCTTTACGTTAGTGAATTGTGCTATTATCTCATATATGCTCAAAAGTTAAGTCTATTATGTCTTTATGCATATATTAATAAAAGATAGAATGAACTTTTTGAAAAATTCCGCAGTATTGATCTTTCCCTGATCCACTATTATGTAAAAGTACTGTATTTACTCCGTAGGTTTTCTTAAGTTGAGTGATTTCCGTCTAAATTAATTAATAAGATCTTCTTGTGGTTAATTTACTCGAGGTTTACTGATACAAATTCATGTAGTTTGTTAATGTCCAAAGAAATTCTTCTTTTCTCGTAAAAGTAAGGTCGCCCATATTGTTCTCTTGGTAATGACATCAAATGGGGGAGAGTTCTTAAATGAACTTGTGCTTAATTGCCATATCTTTGTGGGGAGAGCGGTTGTGGAATTTGAAGGGGTTAACTTGTATCTTAATAGACTCCTTGATGAATACACTAAGTTTCGACTATGTGAAATCATCGAAAGAAAGTTGATATGTTTCTTTTTAGTCATGAATTATCTTTTGAGAATTCATCACGATCCCATATTTTCCGTACCTTTGCCAATTTATATTGACAAAAAGTGAGAATTATTTAGTAGTTCACACTACATACATATGATTTACGGATTATTATGTAAGGGGGAGTGGACTCCATTCTATAGGTTTTACCTATTGTGCAAAAGATGAAAGTATTGACTAAGGGGGAGTGATACATATCACCATAGTATTATTTCAAAGTTGTGATGCAATTGGACTTTGATTAATATACTAATACTATGACACTGAATAACAATGATTGAGAATATTTGTTTTCTTATTTTTATTGCTACGGATATTCAACAACAATGATGCTAGTTGAACACATTCAGAATCGATGGAGAACTTGAAGTAAAGAAGAATTCAAGGAAGTTGAAGAGCCAGGGAAATCAAGCATGATGGATCAGAAGCTACAAAAGTTTATTTATTTTGTAATCCATATGTATT
This sequence comes from Papaver somniferum, assembly GCF_003573695.1. Taxonomy (NCBI): domain Eukaryota; kingdom Viridiplantae; phylum Streptophyta; class Magnoliopsida; order Ranunculales; family Papaveraceae; genus Papaver; species Papaver somniferum. Next base: position 115,310,682 of record NC_039360.1, read on the forward strand.
GATAGTTTTGTCATTAAAATTGACAAAGGGGGAGATTGTTAGAGCACTGCTCGCTCGAACTCGCAAACGTTGCTATCTCAAGCTTGTTTGTCAAGTTTAGTTGATCAAAACTATATACTTGATTTCTAGTCTACTTATAGCTATGTCTTGGAGTGTGTAGTTGAGCTTTAGACTTCACGTCGTTCACAAATTGAAAAATAAGATCTACTGAAGAGCTTGGAGGAACTTCGTCGACAAAAGGTATGTGGGGACTAAAACTTATCTATCACTCAGAAGTCTATTCAATTTTATCTTCTAATGAGACTAACTCGTATAACTATATATACTTTGTGTTATACACTTTTGAAATTTCGAGTCGAGTTTATCTCGTTTATATATTTCTCGAAATACAAGTTTGAAGCTTTCTTAGCTTTGGCTTAACTTCATCATCTACTTGACAAGTTTAGTTTTATACAACTCGTTGTTGGAAACTAAATATTAAGTCAAGATCATCATGTGAAAATTACCTTGAACATCTTACATGATTTGTGTGAGACAATCATTTGATGTTAACTTAGAAAGTTTCTTATTGATCAATTAATCATTTGAGAATTACTTGAAGCTAGTGGTATGTGTAAGATTACCATTGTTTTCTTCCAAGGATGTTTCAATGATTGAATGAGAGTTTTAGAACTACTACCAATGTCTGGTTACAACACAGTATGCGTACCTAGTATGCGAACTGTGAAGTAGTACTAGTTAAGGTCCAGAACTCTTGTTTGCGAACGAGTTTACCTGTGAAAAGTCTGGAACTATTGTTTGTGAACGGCAAGACAAGACAAGGTCCAGATTCGCGTACTCAGTTTGCGAACACAGTGATTAGGTTCTAAAATCGGTAAGTATGACAACTCATACTCATGAACTCATGTTTGTTTGCGAACTCTGCTTGCGATCTAAAGTCCCTGGAACTTAAATGAATTAATTTAAGGTATGTGAAAACTTATTTTGCAAACCGTGGCATTATGTTCATGAATTGGTTATTGTATAAGTACTTTGTACAATTACAAACCAAACAAAATATGCTTCAAACTGTTCATGGATTTTCTATAAGATAGTGAACATTTGAACAACTATCTTAAAGCACATTTATATTCATTTGATTATCTATCATGATTGATTGATTATCATATTTGATCTAGAAGTGTTAGATGAATATGGCTAAGCTAAAAGTGTCCATATGGCTAACTTCGGTTAACTGTTATTGAGCCACTTGTTATACACGTTTAGGTACGGTTCACACGTATCTAAATATAAATATATTTCATTTGTGTGTATGAAGCTAATACCATCTAACATTGGAGATTGGTTGCTTATTTTCTAAGCAAACTTAGCTTGAATCTTAAATCAGGAGTTATTCTAACGGTGTATATTAATTGCTTTGTTACTAAGCTATCTTAGCTTTGATTGTAAGCAACCCTGATTTGAAATACTATATAAGGGAGAACTCTAGCATTTGGGAAACCTAATCCCGACACTCTCGTGTGTCCTTGTTGCAAACTAGAGTCAATTCTTCATTAACCTAGGTTTCCAGTTCTTCTGAAAACCATTACTAGGTTTAACGACTTAAAGACTTCATTTGGTATTCGTGAAGGCAGGTCCAACTATTTTCTCTGTAGTTGCATATCCTGATCTTACTTTTTATATCGTATAGAGTTTAATCTCTTGTAAGGTTTTCTCGAGATTTATCTCCGATAGATAAAATATAAAAAGTAATCACGACAGTTTCTTCGTCTCTGACTCTTGTGATTCTCCAATAACTTTTTCTGTTAATCAATTAGGTTATTGTGAGGTGACTAATATTTCTAGGCTGCTATTTGGGAATATAAGACCAGATTATTAGTTGAGTTTCTTGTTCACCTTGATTTTTATCTTAAGACAAAAACAAAAAATATAATAGACTTATCATTGGGAGACAAATTTGTTTATAAGTCTTCGACTTTGGGTCGTAGCAAAAATCTTAGACTGTAAAGGACGTCAGCTAGCGGAATCAAGTGCGCAGGGTCTTGCTAGATTCAAGAGGCGTAAGGTTCGCGACTGTACCTTAATCGGTGTGAGAGTTGGTCATGACTCAACTACATTCCAGTCCGCAGTTAACTTGTAGTAGGCTAGAGTCTGTAGCGGCTTAATACAGTATGGTGTTCTAGTCTGGACTAGGTCCCGGGGTTTTTCTGCATTTGTGGTTTTCTCGTTAACAAAATTTCCGGTGTTTGTGTTATTTCTTTTCCGCATTATATTTTCGTTATATAATTAAAATATCACAGGTTGTGCGTAGTTCAATCATAGTTGGTAAATCCGACCTTGTTTGTTGGATGGGACTTGATTGACACCCAGACATTGGTCTTTGGTATCGTCCGAGTTATTCTCATAACAATCAGGTTCACAGAATTCTATCTATTTGATTTTATGATTGTGTTGAGAAAGAGAGAAAGCTCTTAAATATTTTTCGTGATTGAGAATCAGTAACTTGGTGCTCTCAGAATTATATTGGAGTTTAGTCCATACAGATTGTCGTACGAAATAGTTGGGTATGGTTGTTGTGCCTCCGCGTTTTCACCTAGAAAAACAAAATTTCAGAAATATTTCAATTATGAATGCATAAACTAATCAAAAACCTAATTAAAAGAAATGAATTGATAAAAAATTAGCCAACTATCAAGTGGTATGATGGTTGGAATGCTCCATCTCACTGCGGAGGTAGGGGTTTGAACCCCATGCCAGAAATAACTCCTTAATGAGTTAAGATGTAATCCAAGACCACTATTCCAAACTATCAAAAAAAACTTGATAGAAAATTACCTAAAAGAGTAAAATTTAGTAAATTTGACTTAAGTTTTAATAGTGACGATAACTTAGTACTTTTACCTTTTTAAGACGTCATTTATCCTCTCATGTAGGTGGGTGAAGAAAATTATAGAAAGGATTTAGGTATGTCGGATTTAATCCCAATAATAAATTACTTGCGTTTAATCGAGGCAAAAACAATTTCCATGGACTCGTGTAATTGAGTTAGGTTGGGCCCTTGTGCCAGCAAAATCGAAAGAAAAAACTTTGCTGAAATCAAAGATGTCAATGTTTACCCAAAAAAAAAAGAAAAAGAAGATAGCAGGGTCCACATTCAAAGATTACCCTACTTTTACATTCACATCAGCTTCAGCTGATCAAGCTTTAAAAATTAAAAAAGGAAAAAAGACATAACCTAAGGTATTCACCATAAACTCTCTTCTAATGGCCTTTCTCTTTGCTTACTCTGCGTCAGTTCAGTTAGACGACCTAGGTATGTAAATCAAACCTTTGTCAAACTAGTTTCAAATTCTTCTAATATCCAAATCATCATTTATTTATTTTCATTTTACAGATTGGTACTTCTGGTTACCTCTTTATACTTTTGCTTCTGCTGTTAATCTGATCAATATCAGTACATACAAGCAATCACAAGAAATCAAGAACATAGCCAAACTGGATTTGTTGCTAGGTATATTTTTGTTTTTGAAAGTTGTGATCGAAGATTATGTATATGAATTAGATGGTTTTAGTTCAATGCATTTTAGTCAAAGAGTTGTAAGAGAGAAATCTGGAAGTGGGTTAGTTGTGATTTCGATGCTTTTTCAGTTGCTTAGTTCCTCAGACCAATCTACAAAGGGAAATACTAAAATCAAGGTGGTACCACGATATGTTAATTACGGTAAGAAATTTGTTATTGCTCATATTCCAAGGGTTGTTGTGAAGTTCAACTGCTTACTAACCCCGCACTTCTTACTTGGAAATATCAATCCTTCGATGCGAGACGACCTTATTTTTTATTTTTATTTTGTTGTTGAAGCAGCGAGACTACCTGTAGGTAGAGAAATAACAAATCCTCAAATTTTGTATCTTTGATTTACTAAACTAAACTTATAATACATATGTCACAAGTTTTGCGATTATGTATGGCGTTGTTGGTGATTTTGAGCTACGGCATCCCTCTAGTCTTCTTTGTGTTCCTTAAAAGGGAAATAGAAGATTTAAGAAGGTGAAGTGATGAAGAGATATGAAATAAGAAAGATGCAAACATTAACTACAAGATTATCATATTTTGATATTATATGCACATGTAATTTCCATCCCTTTTTTCTTTAATCTCATTATCACAAGCTAATTATAAGATTTTCCAGTGTGCTAAGGTAATTCCCCCAATAATACATTTTTTTATACTAAAAAATCTTATTGATTAATTGTTACCAAAGATTACATAGTCTTCCTCGATCTATTTTACAATGTCAGGAGGATAATGATCATAATAACAATAATATCTTGCTTCTTCTCTAGCTTTTTTTTGGTAGGCTATGAGCAACATCATTTCCAGACCTATGAACTAACTTACAAAACCAAAACTTATTGTTTAAAAACTTGTTTTTCGCTGAAAGAATTAAATTATGATTGAACCAGTGTACTTGTAATTTTTCACGGTAAGATGAATTAATTACGGTCTTATAGTCCATTTCAAAAACAACTTTATTGTTTTTCAAAGACTCTATCCATTCCACTACCATCAACAAAGCTTTACACTCAAAATTTTCAGTTCCAAATATAGCATCCGCAACCCCTTCCATTGGTGAACCTTTGACTCCTAGACATTTGAATGCGAAACCACGGATAGTTAGACCAATTGACCCTATCTCTGCAGCGGATATTAATCTTTATCCCCGATAGTACATATTAAAATGAACTTGGGAGGTCATGTGACCAGTGGGGGACACGTTTATAATATTTATAAATCCGCCTAGTCCTAACCAATCCATTGTAGTCCAGCCCGGTTAGGATACCTGACTTTCACCCAGGCGTCCCGGGTTCAACTCCCGGCAATGGAAATTTTTGGGGTTTGTTATCCATTGTCGGGATATTTATTTGAGAATTTGCATCACTTTCTGTCTTTGTTTTTCTTTCCCCCCCGCCTCTTCCCCTCCCCTCTTTTAGAGCCTTCTCTTTCTCTTCGTACTCAACCAGTCGCCAAGAATTTGAAGTTCAGGGTTTAATGGATACTGAACCTACCTCCACTCCAACTCGTTCAGTGAAGTCCTCTGTTGGACCTTCAAACGTATCATCTTATTTGGATCCACTATATTGGTTCGCCATCTTTGTGTAGTATTATTTACTCTTTATTTTTTTAGGGTTTTATATGTATTCTTTGCTGGAAGAACAATTTGCTAATTAAATCTGATGATGCATCAGGGACAAAAGATTCAGCTCTGAAGAACACTATGAATGGTTGAAAGACTACTCTCACTTCCGTCATCTCATTCAACTTTACATCAAACCCATTTCTCCTACTTCTGTAAGTACCACTTTAATTATTTTATTAACATACTAGAACTTACACAAAAACACTAACCGGTTTAATTCGGGACATCATGTTGATTGCACATGATCACTTTCATCTAAGAAACGGAGAGCAGATGAATTGTAGTTATAATTTTTGGTTTACATGTATAATGAATAGTGGAATAGGATACATATGCATATTGCTTACTGCTTAGGATAATGGCTTCAAGGGGATTAATGAATGGGTTGATTCACAGTTCTTCCCCATGGTTATGTTATCGAAGGAATTGTGAAATAGTTCTTTCAGATGAATTGGGCTAAGTTGTTCCTTGTTATTTGTTGTTAGATGTATGGGGTATATCTCTAGTTGACCCACTTCGCACATATTTTTCTAACTTGCATTTTTTGTTTGGTCGCGGAAGATGAATAGTGTTAGTATCAGTCCCACTTCTGAGCTTATAGATCGGTTGCCACACTTGTCAGAAATTCATTCATGTAGTTTTTTGTGATTGCGTGAGTGACAAGCGAAGTGGGATTATGCAGGTTTTGGAGCTTGGTTGTGGAAATTCTCAGTTAGGTGAAGAACTTCACAGAGATGGGATTACTGGTTTAACTTGCATCGATCTGTCTGCAGTTGCTGTGGATAATATGCAGAAGAGGTTATTATCTAAGGGAATTAAAGTTATGTCTCTGAACATGCTGTTAAAGTTTAAATTTTACGGCGCACCAATGTTCTGCATCTCCTATGATTGTCAGCTAATTCACTAGTTTGAACACTTCTAATTTTGTCATTCCCATATAATCTGAAGTTGCTTGGATTTCATTAATTCTTATGTCCTCAAAAGGGAGCTGTTGTGTTATTTAGTCTGAGTCTTCTTTTAACTTCTTTCATCAGATATTCAAGTGCTGGTGGCTGACATGTTAGACCTTCCCTTTGAAAAGGAATCCTTTGATGTTGTTATAGAGAAAGGAACTATGGTAAACATTAAGGCCCCCTTAGGGTTGAATGTTTGTGTTAGTTTGCTTACTATTTGCAAAAATAATCAGTTCTTCCTTTCTTCTTTGTCAAATAGAATATCTAACTAAAAGATAATGTTGCATGTGAAGGATGTAGTATTTGTAGACAGTGGCGACCCTTGGAATCCACGACCTGAAACAGTAAAGAAGGCAATGGCTATGCTTCAAGGAGTTCACCGGGTCCTGAAACCTGATGGAGTTTTCGTCTCAATTTCTTTCGGACAGGTAATGCAATGACAAGCTCGTATTTGGTCTTCTCTTTATTTTCATCAAGCTCTTACCTGGAATGTTATTTCTCACAGCCACACTTTAGGCGTCCCTTATTCGAAGCTCCAGAGTTTAGCTGGTCTATTGAGTGGAAAACATTTGGGGATGGATTCCATTATTTTTTCTACATCTTAAAGAAGGTTGGTACCGACCTAGTCTTGTGCTAGTATAGTTTTATCCAATAGAGAAATGTCAAACTTGAAAGTTAGCTCATCATTTCAACTGTTAATGTAAATTTGTTCGAGTTTTCTCCCCTTCAAAGCCCACTTGGATTTATTTTCTTTTGTTATTGCTTGGCAATGTCTTACTCGAGGTATTATGTGTTTATTATAAGGGGAGAAGAATGACTGACAGTAAACCATGCATGGAGAAGTCCGACAGGCCTTCTATTTCATTATATCAGGAAGAGCTAGAGGATGAAAATTACATGTTCCGAACAAATGTCGAGGAGTTGTAAACCCAAACTCACATGCTTCATTATCTCCATCCAAAACTGATTGTGACACAGTTTAAAACAGATATTTGTCTAGATATCGGTTTTCTTGATTTCTATCAGAGAAGTCATGTGATAGTCATTTTTCATTACCCAACTGATATTATCTTTCTATGCATTGGATATAATTCTTACAAACAATTGGATAGCCTGGTTAGGACACCTGGCTTTGAAGCAGGGGACCCTTCAGGCAAATGGAAATGTGTTTCGCTTTTGTTTTGCCGTTTGTGCTATCATTACTTGAGTCTTCAACAAAATTTATTGACACTGATCCAATTTTTGTTTTTCTTTACCTTTTCTGACCTTTCCTTTTGTTTCTCGAGATAGATTAGCAAATAACCGAGTCTTAGTTTTCATATTTAGGATTCATGATGGTCATTTGTGCTGAGATCTGAATTGCTAATTCTATGAATGGAGGTCTTTTCTTAATTGATCAAAATATTAGATGAGAAGGAAACATTTTTATGGAGAGACTTTGGGATTATAGAATCTGTCACATCAACCTTGGAAGCATAAAAATGTGATAGATCAGTGTAGGAGGGAGAACTGACATGTGGCATTTGATATTTCTACTTTATATCTTATGTATATTATTCGGATTTCGGGGTTCCTGCTCTCAGTCTTGATAGTAAAACTGAGGTTAGCGTTCTCTGAGGGTTTTACAGGAGTTAGGGAGAAGATTCTTACCTTAATAGAGATCGCTTTCAAGTCTAGAAATGGATCCAGGTAGGCACTGTTAAATTTATAATTTGTTTCCTTTCTGCATTATTTTTTTGCTTAGGTTATTCTACCAAACTGAGTCAGTTTGGAGTGTACAACACTGCAGGAAATTGCTAGTCCTGCAATGTTCTATAGAACTTCCTTTCTAGATAAAATTCATCTGTTTTGTTTACTAGGAAATGATGGGATTTTATGATATGGTCCAGAAGGCTATATGCAGTGATCGTTTATCATTTTGAGGTCCCATTTATGCCTTCTGTTCTCACATTCCCAAGCTCCACAGTCACACCTCTCAGATTTGCTGATTGTGCATCTATCTGGCAGAACAGAATCAAAATTGTGGAGACAGCTCATCCTAACTATTTCAGGAAAGGTGCTTGATTGCCATGAAGACGTTCCTGAGTTATACCTTGTCGGTATCTGTATCAACGAGATGATTCCTGTTTATAGAGCCTTCGCTGGAAAACCTTTGTCTTCAAACTTTCTCGTAGTTGCACGAAGCTGCTAAAAGATCGATCAGCTACCTCTGCACCTGCCCTTCTTGAAAAGTCAAAAGCTGGCCATAGGGTATAAGCTTTTCTATAATATATGTTATGGCTCTCATGAAGCTGCTGCTTTGCAACCAGTCTGCCAAGATGCAAGGTGAGATTCCAGCACCACCAGCAACAATTCATCTACCTGCCATTAGACGTGGCGTCTGGTATAATGTGTATGGTCGGATGACATTTGTTTATTCCTGGATATAGCTTAATTGGATAAAATGGAACCCCCACAAGATCACAGACCCAGAATACTAACCGACCCACATAACAGGTAGCAGTACTTAGGGTCTTTTATATGGAATCCTGATGGTGGGTAGACTGGGTCTGGCGTCTGGTATAATGTGTATGGTCGGATGACATTTGTTTATTCCTGGATATAGCTTAATTGGATAAAATGGAAAAGTAAGAAGTTGGATATATTCATATTTTCTTGTCTAGTAACTTTCAAAATTGTTTTCTTGCAGCGACATGTCAACTGTGTGGACAGATGGAACTAAATTTTTCGCATGGAATTCAAATACTGCCATGTATCTCAGTTTCAGTACATAATCTCAATGATTTCATTATGTCCCATTTGAGAAAGTGCAGGGTATCAAATGAATTTGGAGCTGGCAATCCTCTAAGCAGCAAACTTTTCAATACTTGGTGACGTCTGTGATCATAGGCATGGTTGCAATGGGTACTGCATTTACAACCACTGACTATTTCCCTCGTCTTTGTTAAAGCGGTGAAGGAAGTCAGAAAGCTTGCCACTACACTCCATCAGATTTATTATATTATCAAATACTACTAATTTTTCTAGCGAGCATTATTTTTATCCCTAATTGTTCTTCAACTGGATTACTGAGAACTAAAACAGGCAACTCAACTGGAAAACACCATAAGCAGTTCAACAATTCCATTGTCACCGTTTCAATCTTACTTCCGTCATTGTAACATATGGCGTTTGTGTGTACTATTTTCAAAATCATTTCTAGATTGGATTAGGGTTTAGATGTGTTCGGTACTAACATCGCCCCTCGCCCCATAAGTATTCGTTCCCCCGTACACTATCATCCATAAAACTTACTGCTCATCACTTTTTTTTTAGGTTAAAATGAAAATGATAATAACTTTTATATGATACTCTTCTTTAATCGGTGCCATTGCAATATATCAACTAACTAAAGCAGGCACATGTGATAGTTCTTTGTCTAACCAAGCCATAGCTAATTAATTAAGCAGTTCTATAGGCATATAGCACTGTGACTAGAAATACAGTATCAAGGTACTTGCAACACATGATATTCAATACCACAGGACTATAGTACGAAAGACCGAGAGAAATTGGATAATCTTATTTACTGATATTAATATAAAGAAAAGAGGTATTTTGGTTGAATCAATACTTACGTAAACAATCTTATATATTCACATTTTCACATAAATGTCATTGTTATGAAAATGCATAAATTTTTGAAAAAAATTTGATATCTTTCGAAATACACATCGAATTTTTGTAAAATTAACATATTTGGAAAGTTCTTTGAAATACCTACGTAATGAGTACAAATAAGAATATCAAATTTTATTTTACGAAAAAAATAGCATTGTTATCAAATTTGGTATTGTTAAAAGTAGGGGTGTAAATATTACCCGAAAAAACTCAGCCTGCCCGTACCCGCCCAAGCCCGCCTGTACCTGAAATTGCCCAAAACCTGTTATGACCCGTTGCGGGCTACCCGGCCTGGCCTGGATTAATTTATTGGGCGGTCTCGGGCTTTGCGATTAATTATGATGCCCGGCCTGATACCCGGCCTGGTGCCCGGCCTGAAAGGCTTCTATGTGTCATTAATCATTTAATATCCTCTTAAAAAGACTTAAAAGTTACAATTTTATAATTGTCAATTTTGTGTCAAGAAAAATAAAATATATAATTGTTTTTACTTATAATTAACCTTTTCAAAACATTAATGGTAATATATTTTCTTATTAGAAAGTTTATTGTACTCTAATTAATTATTTATTATAGGCTAAAATTAAAAATTTGTCAGTGTAATTTAAATATAAAATAATACTATCACTTACGATATGTGATGTTGGAAAGGAAAGGATATTGTATTTAATACCGTTCATTTGAAAATTTAAACTTAAAAAAAAAAAATCAAAATAGTGGTCTGTCCGGCCCGATCTGGCCTGCCCGTATAAAAAGCGGGTTTGGGCGGTCTTTGGGTAGCAAATTATCTACATGTACCCGGCCTGTCCGTCCTGAATTTATTTACGGGCTCACAAATATTAAGCTTGGCCTGACCGGCCTGTCTTAGTTTTTGGGTTGGGCGGCCCAGCCTGCCCAAATTTACATCCCTAGTTAAAAGAACAAAATTCAAACATGTGCATGGCACATGTGACATCACTAGTAATCATTAAAGAAAACGTATAATAATCATTAACTAACTTATCTACATTTCTAGGTGCAAAACCACTTCAAGCACTAACTATATTCGAACAACATAAATGGACCTTTATAGCTACAACTATGTGTAACTTGTCTCAAAAAGTATTTGAACCGTCCAAAATGACTACGACAAAGCCGCTCCTCAAAAAACTTTTAGTGCCCCCATGCTATCCTCCGGCGGGGCCCATCGGGACCCGCCAAAATAAACTGTGAGAACTTTTTAAAATGTGGTTTAGTAATTCGGTCTTTTTAGAACCACTGAACTTGTCTAACACAAGTTTGCCACGTTATTGGCATACTTGGCACCAAGTTAGGGCGCATGAGCTAGGTGGGTCATTCACACTTATTGAGCTGACGTTTTATCGTACTCCCCCTTAGATGATCCACCGCTACAAATATATTGCCTCATTAAAGCTTTGTCGGTAAAACCCGATGGAATAAAACCTTAGAAAAAAGTCATTGCCTCGTCAAAACCCTGCCATAAAATCTAATTAGGATAAAAACTGGTCGAAAGAATAACACTGGTAGCTTTGAAGCAGTGATGATTGCCACAAATTCTCTTCTTTCGTCAAAGTTTTGTCAGGAAGTTTTGTCAGGAAAACTGCTTAGGACAAACATGTATGCTAGCGTCAGGAAAACCACTTAGGACAAAATTTGAGAGCTGGAAACTCAGGCCACGCAAGCATTTTTGTTGGTGCGGCGGTAGGTTTGAGTAGACGGACCGCATCTTGATGATCCTATTAAAGTACATAAAAAAATCCTTAATACAAATATTACGATATAACACATAGACAATACATTAATAAAAAATAGTAATTTTATTACCTCGGTTTCGTATATTTCTCTGGCCCATGAGTCTTTGTATCCAAATAGCAATTTTCCTCTATCCGCCGGTAGCCCAAGGATTGTGCCTGCTGGAATACCCTTCTTCTTCAAGTGCTGAGGGAAAAGATGTGATGCTTTCTTAGCAATATCCTTCTTTACACCATCTTTTCCTTTTTTTGCTTTTTGGGTACAACTTGGTTGTCCTTCTTCTTCTACTCTTGGCACTGGATCAACTGGTTCAATTTCATGGTGGGGTGTAACTTGTGGAGCAGTTGGTTCTGCACTTTGTTGAGCGGCTTGTTCAACACTTGGTTGCACCCCTTGTTCACTGCCTTGTTGTTCTACACTTTGTTCAACACTTGGTTGCACTCCTTGTTGACTGCTTTGTTCTTGTAAGCTTTGTTGAGCACTTGAATTATATTTGGCACTCCTTTCCCTCCTAGCACTAGCTGTCACTTTCTTCCTCCTTTCTCGACTTTGTCTAAGCAACAAAGAAAAGAACAATATTTACAAACTATACAATCGGAAGACAAAGTATGGAAATATAACCTGAATGTACACATTCGGACGTAAGAAGACACATATTGTTCCCGAATACAAAACAATCGAAAGCTAACTAAACATATTTACAACCGAATATGCATCAATTGGAGTTCAGAAGCTCTAAATTTTTCATCCTACACAATCGGAAGACAAAGTACACAACTATAACCCGAATGAACAAATTCGGAAGTAAGAAGACACATATTTTTCCCGAATGAAAAACAATCGGAATATATTTAAACATGTTTACAATCGAATATTCATCAACTGGAGTTCAGAAACTCTAAAATTTTATCCTACACAATCGGAGGTATAAAACATTATATTGTCTTCCGAATAAATACCGGCCCCAAAATGGGATTTTTCCTAATCAGAAATTTTGAGATTTTTTCAATATATATATATATATATATATATATATTCGGTAGTGAGTGTACTTCCGAATACTGTGTGTCTACTTAAATATATTCGGGAGCCAAAAAATTCATTAAACTACCGATTATTACCAGTTTGTATCCAGGAAGATATGGCCAACAATATTCGGCCGATAACCATCAAATATTTCTCCCGAATACTGTCGATGTTCTTGAGAAATGAAGAACACGACTACATTCGGAAGTAAATAAGCATGAATATCGCCCGAATCTAGATAAATAACCGAAAACCCTAAAAAAAAATTCTCGATTCGTCGAATTAAAGCGAAATAAACCCCAAAAATGATAGATTCTTACCTAATTGGGGCCATTTGAAGTTGACGAAGTATTTGACTATCGGAATCGCCACCACCGACTATATCGACGGGTACTTCTTCATTTGCAGCAACAATTTCTTTATTTCTTGCTAAAATCCCAATCTTTGGATCGATACCCCGAGCAACGTTTTTGGTTCTAGGTCTGTGGGTTTCATTTCCCTTATCCATTGTTTTATAAATGAATCGACGATGTTTTGATTTTACGATTCGCGATGATGTTTTGGTTGAACATAAGAACGAGGGAAAGTGTTTTTTTTCTTCCACAATCGGAAGATAATATGAAACTGGAAGAAGAAGAGTTGAAATGAGTAGAATTTTTTTTGATTTGGTTTTTATACAGTTTTACCAGAAAGGCATTTATGTAACTTCAATATCATATAGGGTACCCCTTAACTAGAGTCTTTGGCTGGGTATAAATTGATGGCCCCTAAATCCTTTCGCGTGGCCCCTAAAAACGCGAGGATGATCATCGTTCTTAGATTGTTATCTCATTAAAACCCGTCAGGAAAACCCAGAGGGACAAAACCTGAACGTAGGAAAACAATGTTAAAACCTTGCCCGGTAAAACCTTGAGGGAAAAACCCAGGACAAAGGAAAATAAAGAGTATAACATTTCGAACTGCAGATAATGATGGACTCGAATGCCTCGTTAAAACCTTGACAAGGAAAACCCGGCGGGACAAAATCTTGACTAAGGAAAAAGAGTTCACCACGTAATGTCTAACATTCCTAATATCCATGGTATTCTGTGGCGTTACTCCCCCTGATGAGTAATCTTCTCAGTTGATCATTAGGCCTGATAATAATGCATAGAGACCACGACCCATCTTTTAATATCTTCAGCAGCTTCCTTTACTCGAGAAACTTGGTCCAACTTTCTTTTATACAATTTCTCAATGATCTTTTGATTGTACCATCTTTTTATTCTCAACTAGATTTGTCTGAACAATCGTAACAAACCGGAGGAAGAAAAATATCCCCTACTACCGGACAACCAGCTAGGAGAACATTTAGATGCTTTAACAAACCTGTCAAAAATCAAAACTATAACTGTCTGATCATCTTTTCTCAGTGGAAGACATCCAACGATCTTTTACGTAAAAGATCGAGCTTAATGGTACCACGAAGATGAAGGGGTTTTCTTCGGACCAATGTCTCGATAATGGTGTTGCGTATAACCATGCTTACATGTTTACTACAAACCCAACATTAGGTATCTATAACATATTTCAACTAATATACAAGTTACACACCTTTTGTGTAATACAAACCACAGAATGATACATCTCCTTTGTTGAGATGTAAACGTATCAATCTTAAAAATAAGAGATCGAATGACTGTAATTGTGTTAGCTTGTCCAATTAAAAATGTCTAAACCTTTGAGGTTGACGAAATTAATGGACTTCCGGCTACAATGCTCAACTAACATATTGGCACCTTGTTTTACCAAGAATTTCATTTCTAACTCCTGCTTTAAGCATTTCTGTGCTTTGGAGGGATCTTCAGGAGTTCCAAACAAGTAGATTTTGTATACATTAAATTTTTTCAAATGCAACTGAGACCTTGTTTTACCGAGAATTTCATATCGAACTGATGCTTTAAATCTGTGCTTTGGAGAGATCTTCAGGAGTTCCAAACAAGTAGATTTTGTATACATCAACTTTAGCAAATGCAAAGTATATGGGCACATAAGATGGCTCAGATATCCCTGGTTTAATAAGCATTCACTTAGACAATTATCCATATTCTTCTAGCTTGCTTCAAATAACACAAGGTTCGATTTAGCTTTAGTGAATACATATGACATGGTAATTTTACTTACAACTGAAAACCTTCAGAGATTTTCATGCAAACATCTGTAACTGGTTTTCCATACAGATGTGTAGTAATTAACCATATCTATTAGATACACGTCGAGTCCTTCAAAGACTACCATACTTAATCAAATACCAACAAGGTATTTTCATCCAATACATGGACCATTGAAAGCGGGGGTATGACAACCACACCCAATATTTCGCTTAGAAATATGTATGGACAAACTCCAATATAATTCCAAGAGAATCAACTAGACAATCGGACTCAATCAATGGAAATATATCCAAGAGTTGTATCTCTGTTTCACAATGTAATCAGCAAATCAAACAAATAGAAATCCGTGAGCCTGATTATTATGTGAAACAACTTGAACGGTACCAAAGACCAATGTTCAAGTGTCAATCAATATAATCAACAACCAATGGTTGGATTCTCTAATTGATTGAACTACGCACAACCCGTGATATTTCTATTATATAACAAAATATAATGCGGAAAAGAAATAACACAGACACCAGAAATTTTGTTAACGAGGAAACCGCAAATGCAGAAAAACCCTGGACCTAGTCCAGATTTGAACACCACACTGTATTAAGCCGCTACAGACACTAGCCTACTCCAAGTTAACTTCAGACTAGAATGTAGTTGATCCCTAATCAATCTCACACTGATCAAGGTACAGTTGCGCTCCTTACGTCTCTGAATCCCAGCAAGACTCTAAGTACTTGATTCCCTTAGATGATCTCACCCACAACTAAGAGTTGCTACGACCCAAAGTCGAAGACTTGATAAACAAATATGTATCACACAGAAAAGTCTATTGTATAGATAAATCTGTCTCCCACAGATAAACCTATGAGTTTTATTCCGTCTTTTAATAAATCAAGGTAAACATGAACCAATTGATATACCAGACTTATATTCCCGAAGAACAACCTAGAAATATCAATCACCTCACAATAATCTTAATCGTATGGTAGCGAAACAAGATATTGTGGAATCACAAACGATGAGACAAAGATGTTTCTGAATACTTTTTTATCTTGCCTATCGGAGAAAAAAGCTCAATCCAATCTTAAAGAAGATAGTACTCAATCACGATAGAAGATGGAAGATCAGATCAAGCAACTACAGAGAAAATAGTTGGGTATGACTTCACAATCCCAATGAAGTTTTTAAGTCGTTAACCTACAGGGTTTCGTGAAAAAACTAAGGTTAAAGGAGAATCGACTCTAGTCGCGACTAATATCACACAGGAGGTGCGGGGATTAGGTTTCCCAGTTGCTAGAGTTCTCCTTTATATGGTATTCAGGGTTTGCAATCAATGTTACCTTGAACAAAGCATTCAATATTCACCGTTAGATGAAAACCTGATTAGACTCAAGCTAATATCTTTCAACCGTTAGATCAAACTTAGCTTGTTACACACAAATGAAATGTACCTTCATTTAGATATGAGTAACCGTACCTAAACGTGTACACATTGTTGGATCAACAATATTTAACCGAATTTAGCCATATGAATACTTTCATATCAACCTTATTCATCTGAACCATACCTATTTCAAATGACTGAAATGAAACTAGTTTTAGAGTTGTTCAATTGTTTATTATCTCATAGAAATGTACAAAACACAATTGAAGCAAAATCGATTTTGATTCAACTGAATCAAGTCATGAACATTATAGTCGCGGTTTGCAAAAGAAATGTATTAGTTCATGAATAAATCGATTTTAGAACATCATCCACTTAGGTATGCGTACGGGTATGCGTACCTAAGTAACCGGACCAAGTTTGGGTTTCGCCAGTACGTGAACTGGTACACATACCATCCAAACTCAGCAAAAATTCCCGGACCTGAACCTTACACCAGTACGCGTACCGGTTTGCATACCAGGTTCCCAGACTTTCTCAAAACCAACAGGTACGCATACGGGTATGCATACCATGGTTCCCGGACATGGATCACATATATGCAAGTACGCATACTATCCATTTGTTCAAAACTCTATTTTAATCATTGAAACTTTTTTAGAGGATGTCAATAGTTGTTTTCACTAACTATTAGCATCAAAGCGGTTTTCAAGTTATTGAAATAATCAATACGAAACATTCCGAGTCTACATCAAATGACTGCATTACACAAATCATGTAAGATGTTACCAGGCGATTTTCATATGATCATCTTTTGACTTTCGTCAAGAGTATAAGATGAACTTGGTTAAAGCGAAAGCTTGCCAACACATATTTTGAGAAATATGTAAGCGAGTTAAATTCAGCTCGAAATATCAAATGTGTATAATCGAAGTCTATATAGCTATACGACTTTTGTCTCAAATAGGAGATAGAGTAGATAGAGTTTTGAGTGATAGATGAGTTCAAGTCTCCACATACATTTTGTTGATGAAGTTCCACAAGATCCTCTTAGTAGTTCTTCGCCTTCAATCGATGAACGCCGTGAAGTCTAATGCTCAACTACACTTTCTATCATAATCCGAGACTTAGCTATAAGTAGACTAGAAATCAAGACTTATAGTTTTGGCAACTAAACTTGACAACAAGCTTGAGATAGCAACGCTTGCGAGTTCGACCGAGCAGTGCTCTAACTATCTCCCCCTTTGTCAATTTTAGTGATAAAACTATTAATACATATGGAATACAAAATAAATAAACTTTGTAGCTCTCAATCCAAATGCTTGATTTCCTTGGTTCTTCAACATTACTCGAAATCTTCATCACTTCCAAGTACTTCAATGATTCTGAACGTGTTCAACTCAGCATCATAGTTGTTGAAGATCCGTAGCTATAACAATGAGAAAACAGTTGCTCTCAATCATTGTTATACAGTGTCATAGTATTATTACACAACATCAAAATTCAATTGTATCACAACTTTGACAACAATACTATGGTGATATGTATCACTCCCGCATAGTCAATACTTCATCTCACATGGAAACCACTCCCCCTTACATTGTTAGAGAATTGCTCGGTCGAACTCGCAAGTGTTGCTATCTCAAGATTGTTTGTCAAGTTTAGTTTCCAAAATTGTAAGTCTTGATTTCTAGTCTAGTTATAGCTAAGTCTCGGATTAGGATAGTAAGTGTAGTTGAGCTTTAGACTCCACGACGTTCATCGAATGAAGATGAAGAACTACTCAAGGGAAGTTGTGGAACTTCATCAACAAAAGGTATATGGAGACTTAAACTTATCTATCACTCAAAAGTCTATTTACTCTATCTCCTATTTGAGACAAAAGTCGTATTTCTATATAGACTTCAATTATACACATTTGCTATTTCGAGCCGAGTTTATCTCGCTTATTTATTTCTCGAAATATGTGTTGGTAAGCTTTCGCTTTAACCAAGTTCATATTTACTCGTGACGAAAGTCATATTTATTATTTAAATAACTTGAAAATCGCTTTGATGCTAATAGTTTGTGAATAACAACTATTTTAACATCCTCTAAGAAAGTTTCAATAATTGAAATGAGAGTTTAGGACAAGTAACCATGTTTGGATATAAAAATAGTGTGTTCTCACATTTGTGTAAAATTACAATATCGGGAACCTAAAGTATGTGTACACGTACGCGTACCGACGGTTGTTGGAAATCCGGGTAAGTATGCGTACCTGTAAGCATACTGGCGGGAGATTCACGTCCGTGAATTTCTGCTGGAGTTTGAAAGTAAAAAACAAACTCAATCCGGCTACTTAAGTATGCGTACCCGTTTGCATACTTAAGCAGGTTACTTTCTAAAATAGGTTTGTTCATGAACTAAAACATTTATATAATAAGGAATACAATCTTTGCAAACCATGGCTATAATGTTCATGAATTGATTCGAGTGAATCAAAATCGATTTTGTTTCGATTGTGTCTTGTATACTTCTATGAGATCTAAGCAATTGAACAAATCTCTAACTAGTTCATCTGATTCATTTGAACTAGTTATGGTAAAGATGAATAAGGTTGATATGAAAGAGCTCATATGGCTAACCATTGGTTAACTATTGTTGAACCGACTAAGTGTACACGTTAGGTACGGCTACTCAAACCTAAATGAAGGTACATTTTATTTGTGTATAACAAGCTAAGTTCGATCTAACGGTTGAAAGATATTAGCTTGAATCTAATCAGGTTTTCACCTAACGGTGAATATTGAATGATTTTTTACCAAGGTAACTTAGATTTCAAACCCTGATTTGAAATCTATATAAAGGAGAACTCTAGTAACAGGGAAACCTAATGCCCACACCTCCTGTGTGATACTAGTTGTATAAGCAAGAGTCGATTCTCCTTTAACCTTAGGTTTTTCACGAAACCCTGTAGGTTAACGACATAAAGACTTCATTGGGATTGTGAAGCCAGACCCAAATATTTTTTTTCCATAGTTGCGTGATATGATCTTGATGTTTTCTATCGTAATTGAGTATAATCGTAAGATTGGCTTGAGATTTATATCTTCGATAGGCAAGATTGAAAAGTAGTCACCAACACCTTCGTCTCATCGTTTGTGATTCCACAATATCTTGTTTCGTTAGTCGATTAAGATTATTGTGAGGTGATTGATAATACTAGGTTGTTCTTCAGGAATATAAATCCGGGTTATCAATCGTGTTAGAGCATTGCTCGGTCGAACTCGCACGCGTCGCTATCTCAAGCATGTGTTGTCAATATTAGTGATAAAAACTATATGTCTTGATTTCTAGTATACTTATGACTAAGTCTCGGTCTAGGATAGTTAGGAATAGTTGAGATCCAGACTCCATGGCGATTATCTTGCAAAGAAGAAGAACTACTCAAGGAACCAGTGGAATTTCATCCGACCAAAAGGTATGTGGAGACTTGAACTCATCTTGTCACTCAAAAGTCGTATAAGTATGATAGTCTTCATACATACACATTTGCAATTTCGAGCCGAGTTTACTCGCTTATCTTTTTCTCGAAATACGTCTTGGTAAGCTTTTGCTCTAATCATCTTCATCTTTACCCGTGACGAAATTCATGATGACGTTTTAATCTTGAAAATAACTTTGATGACGATAGTCGATTCTTTATGTCTAACGACTGTTATAACATTATAGAAGAATGTTTCAATGATTGAAATGTATAGTTGAGAAAATGTAACCACCTATGGATGTAAGCATATAGTGTGTTCGCACATTAGTGTTTATATCCATGTGAGGGAAACCAAGTGCGTGCATATGTGTGCATGCGGTATTGGTGAAGGAGACAGGTTGGTACGCGTACCCGTACGCGTACTGGCAGAAATTCACGTCCGTGAAATTCTGCTGAGTTTGGAGTTTACGAACTCAAAAACCAGTCACCTTAGGTACGCGTACCCGTACGCGTACTGGCGAAACTTTTTCACCCGAAAAAGTCTGCTGAGTTTGGAAACTAAAACCAACTCAAAATCCGGTAGCTAAGGTAAGCATACCCGTACGCGTACCCAAGCTAGTTATTTCTCAAATCGGTAGTTCATGGAATTAAAACAATAATTTATAAGGAATGCAATCTTTGCGAACCGTGGGTATATTGTTCATGAATTGATTCAAATGAATCAAACCGAGTTTGTTTCAATTGTGTCTATGTATAAAGACCTAAGCAATTGAACAACTCTTGAACTAGTTCTTATGAGTCATTTGAACTAGTTATGAAAAAGATGAATACGGTTAATATGAAAGCACTCATATGGCTAACCATTGGTCAACCATTTGTGAACCATCTAATGTACACGTTTAGGTACGGTTACTCAAACCTAAATGAATACATTTCATTTGTGTGTGACAAGATAAGTTTCGATCTAACGGTTAAAATATATTAGCTTGGATAAATCAGTTTTTTATCTAAGAATGATTATTGGATGCTTTGTTACCAAGGTAACCTAGATTGCAAACCCTGATTTGAAAACTATATAAGGAGACGTCTAGCAACTGTGCAAAACTAATCCCCATACCTCCTGTGTGATACTAGTTGGTTTGCTAGAGTTGATTCTCCTTTAATTGTAAGTTTCTTCTCGAGACCCTGTCTATTAAAGACTTAAAGACTTCATTGGGATTGTGAAGACAGACGAAACTACTTCTCTTGTAGTTGAGCGATCTGATCTTGCCATTTTCTATCGTACGAGTTCAATTGAATAATTGACTTGAGATTATATCTCCGATAAGGAAAGATAAAAAGAAATCACAAACATCTTCGTCTCATCGTTTGTGATTTCGTAATATCTAGTTTCGCTACCATACGATTTAGATTATTGTGAGGTAATTGATAATACTAGGTTGTTCTTCGGGAATATAAGTCTGGTTTATCAATTAGTTCTTGTTCACCTTGATTTTTATCAAAAGACAGAACAAAACTTTTAGGTTTATTTGTGGGAGACAGATTTATCTATCCTTGTAGACTTTTCTGTGTGATACAGATTTGTTTACTAAAGTCTTCGACTTTGGGTCGTAGCTACTCTTGGTTGTGGGTGAGATCAGCTAAGGGAATCAAGTGCGTGGTATCCTGCTGGGATCAGAGACGTAAGGAGCGCAACTGTACCTTGAATCAGTGTGAGATTGATTAGGGTTCAACTACAGTCCAGACCGAAGTTAGTTTGTAGTAGGCTAGTGTCTGTAGCGGCTTAATACACTATGGTGTTCAAAGTGGACTAGGTCCCGGGGTTTTTCTGCATTTGCGGTTTCCTCTAACAAAATTTTTGGTGTCTGTGTTATCTCTATTCCACATTATATTTTGTTATATAATTGAAATAATACAGGTTGTGCGTTGTATCGATCAATAGTGAAATCAAACCTTTAGTTGTTGATTGGATATTGGTCTTTGGTACCATCCAAGTTTATTCCTTGTATTTGATAAAGACTTGCAGATTTCTATTTGCTTGAGTAAAGATCAAATCAAGAGAAGAGATATTTACTCCTCGATATACTTTTACCTAGATTGAGTCTAACTGTCTAGTTGATTCTCTAGAAAGTATATTGGAGTTATTCCATACAGATTGCTAATCGAAATATTGGATGTGGTTGTTATGCCCCCGCATTTTCAAATTGGTTCATGTTCACCTTGATTTATCAAAAGACGGAACAAAAACTCGTAGTTATATCTGTGGGAGGCCGATTTATCTATTCAATAGACTTTTCTATGTGATACAGATTTGTTTATCAAGTCTTCAACTTTGGATCGTAGAAATTCTTGGTTGTGGGTGAGATCAGGTAAGGGAATCAAGTGTGTAGTATCCTGCTGGGATCAGAGACGTAAGGAACGCGACTGTACCTTGATCAGTATGAGATTAATTATGGCTCAACTACATTCCAGGCCGAAGTTAGCTTTGTAGTAGGCTAGTGTCTGTAGCGGCTTAATACAGTGTGGTGTTCAAATCTGGACTAGGTCTCGGGGTTTTTCTGCATTTGCGGTTTCCTCGTTAACAAAACTTCTGGTGTCTGTGTTATTTCTTTTTCATATTATATTTTGTTATATAATTAAAATATCACAGGTTGTGCATTGAATCGATCAATTGGTAAATCCAACCTTTGGTTGATGATTGAAATTGATTGATCCTTGAACATTGGTCTTTTGGTACTGAAAAAGCGGGGGTCTAACAACACCACCCAATATTTCGCTTAGCAACCTGTATGGACTAACTCCGAAACACTTTCTAGAGAATCAACTAGACATTCAGACTCAATCTAGGTAAGAGTATCTCAAGGAGTTAATATCTCTCTCTTGTTTTGATTTTGTTAGAGCATGGCTCGGTTGAACCAACCAAGCGTTGGTATGTCAAGTTTGGTTGTCATATTTTAGTGAATCAAAGCTCATGTTAAGAGTCGCTTGATTATGTACTAGAGTTAAACTTCGTATAGGTTAGCTTGAAAGTATTAGGATATGAGACATTACAAGTATTGAGAAGACTTGAAGATGTGAATAAGCAAGGAGCTACAACGACAACAATCCAACCTTTGGTTGATGATTGAAATTGATTGATCCTTGATTATTGGTCTTTTGGTACTGAAAAAGCGGGGGTCTAACAACACCACCCAATATTTCGCTTAGCAATCTGTATGGACTAACTCCGAAACAATTTCTAGAGAATCAACTAGACATTCAGACTCAATCTAGGTAAGAGTATCTCAAGGAGTTAATATCTCTCTCTTGTTTTGATTTTGTTAGAGCATGGCTCGGTTGAACCCACCAAGCGTTGGTATGTCAAGTTTGGTTGTCATATTTTAGTGAATCAAAACTCATGTTAAGAGTCGCTTGATTATGTACTAGAGTTAAACTTCGTATAGGTTAGATTGAAAGTATTAGGATATGAGACATTACAAGTATTGCAAAGACTTGAAGATGTGGAGAAGCAAGGAGCTACAACGACAACAATCATCCTTCCACTTGAGGTTAGTGATATTTGACTTGAACTGTTTCATTCCCTAACATATCTTTCAAGTCGTGCATATTGAAAACATAACTGCGAAGTATATTTGAACTCTAGATAGGCATAGTATTAAGGAATACAATACGAGGTTTATTGCTTAACCATTAAACTTTGTAGATAAGACATCGCTATAATCATTTGAATGCTATTGTGATTATGTATGGGTATGAGGTGAGGATTTCATCCTAGGGAACAATGTTTACATGTGTTCTAAGGAAGTAAGTTCATAAACTTGTTTTGTGAACCGAAAAGGATATTGCCAGGTGTTATTGGTTTTGTTATTCATTGCATATCTTATGAACAACCAATATGTGTGATAAAGTAGAACTGCTCACAACTTGTTGTGTTTTTGGTAGAACTATTAACAAAGGCCCACTTTTGTATTGGTATAACTTTTAATGCGCCAATGGCATGCCAAACCCTTGTCCCTAGCCATGCTGGCCGCACCATGCGCCAATGGCATGCCAAACCCTTGGGCCCACCATGCCAAGCCCACTGCACCTTGCCTTGGCCCTACCATGCCAAGCCGTCCAACCCCTTGGCCCTACTATGCCAAGCCATCCGCACCATTCTGCCTTGGCCCCACTATGCCAAGCCGTCCGCACCATTCTGCTTTGGCCCCACTATGCCAAGCCGCCCGCACCATTCTTCCTTGGCCCCACTATGCCAAGTCGTCCGCACTATTCTGCCTTGGCCCCACTATGCCAAGACGTTCGCATCATTCTGCCTTGACCCCACCATGCCAAGTCGTCCAAACCCTTGGCCCCACTATGCCAAACCGTCCGCGCCATTTGCCTTGGCCCTATCATGCCGGCCTTCCCTATGCGGCTATCAAAACGAAGGCGCGCGACGATCAACGGCCACCCTTCAATCCTAAATGCAAATCCTAGTCGTCCAAGGTTTCCAAACAACAAACGATAACCTTTATCCCCAAACCCTAGTTTTGGCCACGCCAAACCGTGCCAAGGCATGCCATGCCACATGTGCCAATGGCATGCCAACCACCTTGTCGCACCACGCCATACCGGCCTTCCCTATGCGGATGCCAAAACGAAGGCCTGCAATGATCAACGGCCACCTTTTCATCTAAGATGCAGATCTTAGCCGTCCAAGGTTACTAGCTAACGCATGACAACTTTTGGCCCTAGTTTGGTCGCGCCTAAACAAAGCGAAACCCTAACTTTTGGCCGCGCCTAAACCAGGCCATATTAAAGCCATACTGAGCATGATTTCATGCCACTGGCTACCAAACGAAGGGTTGCAATAATCAACGGCTACCTTGTCTCTTAAGATGCAAAATATTGACCGTCGAAGGTCACCGAGCCGGCAAGTCTCCCAAGCTCGACTTTCCAGACGACAACAACATGCTACATGTTTTCCACGAAAACACTCGAGACATCAACACATATCACAAACTGGGGGATGCTCATTGGGTATTGGTTTGGTGGTTTACAGCGTGCGGCGTACACTACGCCCGTTATAAGAAAGTGTCATAAGGATGAGGCGGTTAGTAAATACAGGGAGTAATGGTGAATCGCTTTCTTTTATGGAACATCAATTCCAGGCGTTACCGGTTACCACCTCCTCCCATTTACTCACCCGTTTTCCATTTCTTAATGAGACCAGAGTACGTTTCACTTCGACTTGTATAAATAGGCATGACCTATTTTCACCGAACAACAAGTTCAGGTCAGGAGCATACAACACTCAGAAAACATCTGCTATCTTTCCATATGTTAGCTTCCCACTTTCTGATACAAGTCATAGAAAACAACTACTCTTCCAGAATCAACTATTCTGGTCACAACACTTTCTTCGCTTCCCTCCCAAAAACCAACCCTTCTCCTTCACTTTGTGACCGAAGCAAGTATGGAACGACCATTTCTTGGTTTAGGCCGGATTTGTACAGATTGATCTCTCGAAACTAAAGTAATCCCTTGCAGTACATTGTTTAGGGTTTAAATTCGTTTCTCACCCACACACCCGAAATTACCAAAATCTGCAAAAACCGTTTTCACCCTCAAACAGGTGGGTTCAACCGAGCTATGCTCCAACAGAATTGATATTATGAGACTCAGTTTTTCTCCAGTTTGGAACATCAGATCTTGCTATCTTAACAGAATCAGATTTGGTTTTATCTCGTTTAAGAAATCTGCAATTTCTTTGCAAGTGACCTGGTTCTCCACAATAAAAGCTATGTTTAGTAGAATGGAAAAAGTTGTGTTTAGTGTTACCTGAATGTGTATGTGCTTGCTTTGGAACTTGACATGATTTCCTCTTTTTGTCATCGACAGTTGGTAGAGATACTTCACTTTTGTCAACCGTGAAAGGTTTTGCTTGAGAAAAACTGTTAGAGCACTGCTCGGTCGAACTCGCAAGCGTTGCTATCTCAAGATTGTTTGTCACGTTTAGTTGCCAAAACTATAAGTCTTGATTTCTAGTCTACTAATAGCTAAGTCTCGGACAAGGATAAAAAGTGTAGTTGAGCTCTAGACTCCACGGTGTTCATCATGCAAAGACGAAGAACTACTCAAGGAACTGGTGTAACTTCATCGACAAAAACGTATGTGGAGACTTGAACTTATCTGTCACTCAAAAGTATACTTTATCTCTTATCTTGAGACAAAAGTCGTATTGCTATATAGACTATGATTATACACATGTACTATTTCGAGTTGAGTTTATCTCGCTTATCTATTTCTCGAAATATGTGTTGGTAAGCTTCGCTTTGGCCAAGTTCATCTTTACTAGTGACGAAAGTCATATTAGTTTCAATCACTTGAAAATCGCTTTGACGAAAAATAGTTTGTGAACAACAACTATATAACGTTCTCTAAGAATGTTTCAATGATTGAAATGAGATTTTAGAATACATAACCATGGTTGGATATAAACATTGTGAGACAACTCATATGTGTGTAAGTCCAATATCCTTTAACCAAAGTATGCGTACTTTGCTGCTCAGGATAACCGGAACTAAAGTCCGCGTACCAGTACGCATACTGTCGGAAGTTCACATCCCGTGAATTTCTGCTGGAGTTTGTGAACTGAAAAACAAACTTATTCCGGGTACTTAAGTCCGCGTACCAGTATACGTACTTAAGTAGGTTATTTTCTAAAAACAGTTTAATTCGTGAACTAAGACATTTATATTTTAAGGAATGGAATCTTTGCAAATCGTGGCTATAATGTTCATGAATCGATTCGAGTGAATCAAAACTATTTTTGTTTCGATTGTGCCTTGTATACTTCTATGAGATCTAAGAAATTGAAAAACTCTCTAACTAATTCATTTGAGTCATTTGAACTAGTTATGGTAAAGAAGAATAAGGTTGATATGAAAGTACTCATATGGATAACCTATGGTTAACTACTGTTGAACCAACGACTTGTACACGTTTAGGTACGATTACTCAAACCTAAATGAAGTTACATTTCATGTGTGTATAACAAGCTAAGACTTGATCTAATGGTTGAAAGATATTACCTTGAATCTAATCAGGTTTTCATCTAACAGTGAATATTGAATGCTTTGTTACCAAGGTAGCATTGATTGCAAACCCTGGTTTGAAGACTATATAAAGGAGAACTCTAGCAACTGGGAAACCTAATCCCCGTACTTCCTGTGTGATACTAGTTGTATAAGATAGAGTCGATTCTCCTTTAACCTTAGGTTTCTACCAAGACCCTGTAGGTTAACGACTTGAAGACTTCATTTGGGATTGTGAAGCCAGACCCAACTATTTTCTCTATAGTTGCGTGATCTGATCTTGCTGTTTCTATCGTATTTGAGTACAATCGAAAGATTGGATTGAGATTAATTTCCCCGATAGCAAAGATAGAAAAGTAGTCACAAACATCTTCATCTCATCGTTTGTGATTCCACAATATATAATTTCGCCATCATACGATTAGATTATTGTGAGGTGATTGATAATTCTAGGATGTTCTTCGGGAATATAAGTCCGATTATCGATTGGTTCCTTTTCACCTTGATTCATCAAAAGACGGAACAAAACTCGTAGGTATTTCTGTGGGAGACAGATTTATCTATTCATGTAGACTTTTCTGTGTGATACAGGTTTGTTTATTAAAGTCTTCGACTTTGGGTCGTATCAACTCTTAGTTGTGGGTGAGATCATCTAAGGGAATCAAGTGCGTAGTATCCTGCTGGGATCAGAGACGTAAGGAGCGCAACTGTACCTTGGATCAGTGTGAGATTGATTGGGGTTCAACTACAGTCCAGACCGAAGTTAGTTTGTGGTACGATAGTGTCTGTAGCGGCTTAATACAATGTGTGTTCAATCTGGACTAGGTCCCGGGGTTTTTCTGCATTTGCGGTTTCCTCGTTAACAAAACTTCTGGTGTCTGTGTTATTTCTTTTCCGCATTATATTTTGTTATATAATTGAAATATCACAGGTTGTGCGTTGAATCGATCAATTGGTAAATCCCACCTTTGGTTGTTGATTGAAATTGATTGATACTTGAACATTGGTCTTTGGTACCATTTAAGTTAATTTCTCTTGAATTCAATTAGATTCGCAGATTTCTATTTGCTTGAGTAAGTATTGAATCGAGAAATTAAGATATAACTCCTTGATATAATTTTTGTTAAGATTGAGTCTGACTGTCTAGTTGATTCTCTTAAAAGTATATTGGAGTTAGTCCATACAAATTACTAAGCGAAATATTGGGTGTGGTTGTTAGACCCCCGCTTTTTCAGAAACTTTAACTCTGACAAATTTTACCTCTTTGCAAATACCAGGAGCGTCTATTCCTTCATAGCCCAGTCCTCGTGTATCATGTTGAATTCTACATGCTCCCAATATTGAGGTTAATTTATCTGAACTGCTATTTCTAGACGAACTCTCTTTTAAGCTCGAGTTTTCTTCTTCCAACCTTTTCTAGCGTAATAACTAGATCATTCTTGGATGATTCACATTGAACTTTGATGTCTTCTCGTTCCGAATCAAATAACATTTTCATCTCAATATTCTCTAAGTTATCTATATTTTCTTGAAGAGTAGTTTTCCGATCTCGACCTCCGACAATTTCTTCTTTAAGCTTTTGTATTTCGTTGAGATAATCTCCTGCACCAATAGAATCAAGTTGGTCTTGCAAGTCTTTATTCTGACTACGAAGTCTGTCATATTTAACTTTCTCATTGAAAATGGTGCTTTCAGCTTCCGAGAGTTTCTGATGACATTCTTTAAGAAGATTATTAGCAACTGGTGTTAGAGCATTGCTCGGTCGAACTTGGAAGCGTTGCAATCTCAAGCTTGTTTGTCAAGTTTAGTTGTCAAAACTATATGTCTTTATTTCTAGTCTACTTATAGCTAAGTCTCGGACTAGGATAGTTAGTGTAGTTGATCTCCAGACTCCACGACGATCATCTTGCGAAGACGAAGAACTACTCAAGGAACCAGTGGAACTTCATCCGACTAAAAGGTATGTGGAGACTTGAACTTATCTATCACTCAAAAGTCTATATACTCTATCTCCTACTCTTAAGACAAAAGTCGTATAAGTATGATAGTTTCATTCATACACATTTGCTATTTCGAGCCGAGTTTATCTCGCCTATCTATTTCTCGAAATATGTGTTGGTAAGCTTTCGCTTTAACCATTTTCATCTTTACCCGTGACGAAAGTCATGATGACGTTTCAATCTCTTGAAAATTGCTTTGATGACGATAGTTGTGAATAATGACTATTATAACATTATAGAAGAATGTTTGAATGATTGGAATGTAGAGTTGAGATTATGCAACCATCTACGGATATAAGCATATATAGTGTGTTCACACATTAGTGTATAAATCCATGTACCGGAAACCAAGTGTGTGCATATGTGTGCATACGGAATTGGTAAAGGAGACAGGTTGGGTACGCATACCTGTACGCGTATTGGCGGAACTTTTCCTCCCGGAAAATTCTGCTGAGTTTGTAGTTTAAAAACTAGTAAACCAGTCACCTTAGGTACGTGTACCCGTACTGGCGGAACTTTTCTACCCGAAAAATTCTGTTGAGTTTGGAAACCTAAACCAACTCATTCTGGTTGCTAAGATACGCATAACGTACGCGTACCCAAGCTGGTTATTTTCTCAAATCGGTAGTTCATGAACTTAAACAATAAATTATAAAGAATGCAATCTTCGCAAACCGTGGCTATATTTTTCATGAATTGATTCAAATGAATCAACCCGATTTTGTTTCGATTGTGTCTATGCATAAAGACCTAAGAAATTGAACAACTCTTCAACTAGTTCTTTTGAAGTCACTTGAACTAGTTGTGAAGAAGATGAATACGGTTAATATGGAAGTACTCACATGGATAACCATTGGTAAACTATTTGTGAACCGACTAAGTGTACACGTTTAGGTACGGTTACTCAAACCTAAATGAAATACATTTCATTTGTGTATCACAAGCTAAGTTTCGATCGAACAGTTGAAAGATATTAGCTTGTATCTAATCAGGTTTTCATCTAACGGTGAATATTGAATGCTTTGTTACTAAGCTAACATTGATTGCAAACCCTGATTTGAAAACTATATAAAGGAGAACTCTAGCAACTGGAAAACTAATCCCCACACCTCATGTGTGATACTAGTTGGTTTGGCTAGAGTCGATTCTCCTTTAACCTTACGTTTCTTCTCGAGACCCTGCAGGTTAACGACTTAAAGACTTTATTGGGATTGTGAAGCCAGACGAAACTACTTCTCTTGTAGTTCCATTTTCTATCTGAAAAAGCGGGGGTACAACAACCACACCCAATATTTCGATTAGCAATTTGTATGGACTAACTTTAATATACTTTCAAGAGAATCAACTAGACTCAATCTTAATAAAGTATATCAAAGTGTTATATCTCTCTTTCTCGATTCAATACTTACTCAAGCAAATAGAAATCTGCGAGTCTAATTGAATACAAGAAAAAACACTTGAACGGTAAAAGACAATTATTCAAGGATCAATCAATTTCAATCAACAACCAAAGGTCGGATTTCCCAATTGATTGATTCAAACGCACAACCTGTGATATTTCAATTATAAAGATAAACAATATAATGCGGAAAAGGAATAACACAGACACTAGAAGTTTTGTTAACGAGGAAACCGCAAATGCAGAAAACCCCCTGGACCTAGTCCAGATTGAACACACACTGTATTAAGCCGCTACATACACTAGCCTACTACAAACTAACTTCGGTCTGGACTGTAGTTGAACCCCAATCAATCTCACGCTGATCCAAGGTAAAGTTATGCTCCTACGTCTCAGATCCCAGCAGGGTACTATGCACTTGATTCCCTTAGCTGATCTCACCCACAACTAAGAGTTGCTACGACCTAAAGTCGAAGACTTCAACAAACAAATCTGTATCACACAGAAAAGTCTACGGTAATAGATAAATTTTTCTCCCACAAAAATACCTACGAATTTTGTTCCGTATTTTAATAAATCAAGGTGAACATGAACCAATTGATAACCCGGACTTATATTCCCGAAGAACAACCTAGTATTATCAATCACCTCACACTAATCTTAATCGACGCGGCGAAAGAAGATATTGTGGAATCACAAACGATGAGACGAAGATGTTTGTGATTACTTGTATATCTTGCCTATCGGAGATATCAATATCAATCCAATCGTTACCATTGTATTTAATACGATAGAATC
The DNA here is from genome assembly GCF_003573695.1 of Papaver somniferum. Lineage (NCBI taxonomy): Eukaryota > Viridiplantae > Streptophyta > Magnoliopsida > Ranunculales > Papaveraceae > Papaver > Papaver somniferum. The sequence goes on from NC_039360.1 coordinate 115,341,547, forward strand.
AACAAAATCGGATCAAACAACTACAAGAAAGTAGTATCGGTCTGGCTTCACAATCCCAATGAAGTCTTCAAGTCGTTAACCTACAGGGTCTCGGTAGAAACCTAAGGTTAAAGGAGAATCGACTCTAGCTAATACAACTAGTATCACACAGGAGGTGTGGGGATTAGGTTTCCCAGTTACTAGAGTTCTCCCTTATATAGTCTTTCAAATCAGGGTTTGCAATCAATGTTAGCTTAGTAACAAAGCATTCAATATTCACCGTTAGATGAAAACCTGATCAGATTCAAGCTAATATCTTCCAACCGTTAGATCTAAAACTTAGCTTGCTACACACAAATGAAATGCACATTTTAGGTTTGTGTAACCGTACCCAAACATGTACATTTGTCGGTTCAACAATAATTAACCAAATGGTTAGCCATATGAGCAATTTCATATTAACCATATTCTTCTTCACCATAACTAGTTCAAATGACTTAAATGAACTAGTTAGAGAGTTGTTCAATTGCTTAGATCTTATAGAAGTATACAAGACACAATCGAAGCAAAAACGATTTGATTCGCTCGAATCGATTCACGAACTTTATAGACACGGTTTGCAAACTTGCATTCCTTAGTTAATATAAGTATAAGTTCACGTATAATCGTTTTTAGATATAACCAACCTAAGTACGCGGACTTGGTACGCGGATTTAAGTACCCGGAATAAGCTTGTAACAAGTTTACAAACTCCAGCAGATTTTTTCTGGAAGAGAACCTCCGACAGTACGCGGACTCTTGTTCCGGTTTTCCTGATCAACAAAGTAAGCATACTTTGGTTCAAGGAATAAGGACTTATACATGTATGCGTTTCCACACAATGCTTATATCCAACAATGGTTATATAATCTAAACTCTCATTTCAATCATTGAAACATTCTTAGAGGACGTTATATATAGTTGTTATTCACAAACCATTTTTCGTCAAAGCCATTTTCAAGTGATTGAAACATAACATGACTTTCGTCACTAGGTAAAGATGAACTTGGTCAAAGCGAAAGCTTACCAACACATATTTAGAGAAATAGATAGACGAGATAAACTCAGCTCGAAATAGAAAATGTGTATAATCAAAGTCTATACAGCAAAACGACTTTTGTCTCAAGATAGGAGATAGATTAGATAGACTTTTGAGTGATAGATAAGTTCAAGTCTCCACATACCTTTTATTCGATGAAGTTCCACCAGTTCCTTGAGTAGCTCTTCGTCTTGTATGATGATCGCCATGGAGTTCTTGAGCTCAACTACACTTTCTATCCTAGTCCGAGACTTAGCTATAGTAGACTAGAAATCAAGACTTATAGTTTTGATCACTAACATTGACATACATGCTTGAGATAGTGATTAAAGTTTTTTTTCGTGGTTGTAGTAATGAGGTTCAAACTCTCGGACTTGTGAAGGATAATTTTTTTAGACTTAATAAATAATTATACAAAATATTAACAATTTGGGCGAGAGGTAACCAAGACACTAGATTCCACTACTACGCAAAATTATGATAAATATTTCAAAACTCTATTCAATTCTTAAGTCCTCTTTTATCTTTAATTCACTATCAATCATACAAATTCTCAAACATTATTTGTAAACCTTAAGCATAGATTATCAAGAGATTAAACCAAGCATAACCTATCAAACTGAATAACAAATAATTAAGACAATCATTCAAACAATTTAAAACTCCACAAAAGCAGCGATTAGGTGAATTATATAATTAAATGAAATAGTTACCCATTTATGTTGCGTGAATAGCTTCCTCCATTGCCTTGGTTACGAGGGAATTAGCTCATCATAGTATAAATGCTCTCAAAATAATTTATTATGGATCAAAAATGATTTACAAATGATGAGAAGAAGAGAAAATGGTGTAAACTGTAATCTACGACGCACAAAAAGCGTCTCAGAATGAACGATAAATGACAAGTGCTGCTACTGTTTAGACTGTGCTGCGACCCACGGTTGCGAGTCGTTTCACTGTTGATAAACGACTGCTTCTGCTGGTCCGTTCTTCATGTTGTTCCTCTTCATCAATGGCAGCAACAGCAGAGAAAAATGGTGATTCTCCCTCTGCAGCCTTCTCTCCTCTCCTCCCAACTCTCGACAGCCTTCTACTCTACCCCATAAGTCTTTTTATACTCAACAGGTAGATGAAATCCTTTGCAATAACTCCCAAAAATCTTCCATTACTCGGACAGTTCATAATATATTTTTTTTCCTTTTTTATTTCGATTACGTATCTGCAGCTGTTAATTTCATGGAAACTCACCTTAATTGTCTTCTACACGGTCCAAAAGTGTGTTAGAGTCCTCCATGCATCATCAGAACACGTTCGAATTCCTCCAAAAATTCTCTCAAACCCGTGACAGACATGAACTGCCCTGTTCCCAACTCGTGAATTTCCTAGACGATTCTAGCCAAATTCGATCGGACCCGACACCCAAAATATCTTCCTTAGGCTTAATCACATCTTCCTGCCAAGTCTCAGCCATTTAATCTCCCTATAACACGTTAAAAAATTCGATCAAACTTCTGCCAGTTCTCATGCACGTTTTCCCGCCAAAATTCAGTTTTTGAAATGAAGAAGATGGTGTCCCCCTATCCAAACTGGGGGTGCGAATATCAATTGGGGTGGAAATAGTAATTTTGGGGTGGAAATAGTAATTTTTATGGATTCCTCCGGCACATTTCTGGGACGCTTCCGGTGCATTTCGAGGGTGCCTTTAGTACTCTATCCTCGGGTGTAAAACACCACTTTTTGAGCCAATATCGCGCAAGAGCTTATTTCTCTAAGAATTCCTACAAAGACATAAAAGAACACAATAAATACAAAATTGAGCACTAACAATACATACAATAGAGACATATTAGACACATAAATGTGTCTATCAGATAGCAGCGCATGCGAGTTCGACCGAGCAGTGCTCTAACAATCTCCCCTTTTGTCAATTTTAGTGACAAAACTATCAATACATATGGAATACAAAAATAAATAAATAAACTTTTGTAGCTCCTATTCCACATGCCTAATCTTCAACATTACTCGAAATCTTCGTCACTTCCAAGTACTCCAATGATCTCAAGGGTTGTAAGTTTAGCATCACCGTTGTTGAAAATCCGTAGCTATAACAATGAGAAAACAAGAATTCTCAATCATTGTTATACAATGTCATAGTATTATCATACAACATCAAAGTTCAATTGTATCACAACTTTGACAACAATACTATGGTGATATTTATCACTCTCCCTTAGTCAATACTCCATCTCACATGGAAACCACTCCCCCTTACATAATGATCTGAAAACCATATGTATTTATAGTGTGAACTACACATTAATTATCCCCCTTTTTGTCAATAAAATTGGCAAAGGTACGAAAACGGGATCCTAATGAAAATTTCCATAGAGATATTTCATGACCAAAAGAAAGCACATATCAACTTGTTTAGATGCAATCATATAGCCGAAGCTAAATGTTTTCATAAAGGAGTTTATAAAGATACAAGATAACTCCTATAATATTCCACAACCACACTCCCCACAAATATTTGGCAATTAAGCACAAGTTCAATTAAGAACTCTCCCCCATAAAATGTCATTCCCGAAAGAACAACAAGAGCGACCTTAATTTCATAACAAAATAAGGATTTCTTTGGACACAACAAATCACATACGAATATGAATTTGAATCCAAAAATACTCAATTAAACTAACCACAAGAGAACCCATGATTAATTCAATCGGAATACACAACTAAATTACCACAAGAGTGTGATCAATTCAATTGGTCATGCTCAACATAAGAGAACTTATGGAGCCGCACAGTATATACATAATATATGGATCAGCTGAGATCAATGCTGCGGAATAGACAAGGATTCATTCTATTTTCCATCACTATTTGCACAATGACATACAATAGACATAATCCTCGTAAACAAAGTTCATTCTATCTTCCATCAATATTTGCATAATGACATAATATGCTTCAAACTTTTGTGATATCAAAAGCCCATTCATTCTTTTATCGCATATCGACATACGAAAGACTTAACTTTTGACAAGGTATGGGACAATCATAGTTCACGGACGCAAACACACATATCCCATAACAAATTGCAATATATAAAACCATAAAGATTAATACTGCAAAAAATCATCTTCCAAACAATTTTTAGAATTTAAACAAATAAATCTAAAAATATGAAGATGAAAACGTTGGACATAGCTATGTGTAGTCACAATAATGGCTATTCCAAACTCTAGTCATTATTCTAAGCAAAACAAAAAAGAAGATTTACTAGATGTTAATACCTTTGAAGAATTCGTTATCGTCCCCGAACTCCTTGTCGTCAACAGTCATTAAGGTTCATGAAGATAGGAGTTAATATCAATAAACCTTCTTGACTGATATCGAACCAGGGCCTTCTGAATCTCATGAGTCTTAAACACAAAAGCCTTTATTTGTTGAATCTCCTTTTGCATCTCATTTAACACTTCAAGAACATCAGAAAACTTCTGATAATTTTAAGGAACGGCTCTTGGCTTCCTCACATTCCTTCTTTTTCTTTCCAAAGTTGGAGGCAACGGAGATTTCTCTTTTTCCTTCATGATTGATGACTTGACAATCATATCAACATCTTTTCCATCAGAAGACATAATGCTTGGAGTATCCATAAACGTATGGGTTTGTGAGAGGAAATCACAATCTCAATAAGTAGTCTTAAGATAAAATAAGTTTTAGGGAAGGAAAAAAGAATGTAGGGTTAATCTTTAACAGGTTCGTGCACGCAAAATTTTGAACCCTAAAGAGAGTAGAATTGTCGAGAATGACCCTCCTTTATTGATAGACAGGGAATGCCAAAAAAAAAACTAAGAAAAGAAGAACCCAAACTTTTCCTAAAGCCTGAGAGGTATACAATCTTGTCTCTTTTGATCAGGCACATGAGACAATATTTACAAATCAACACAATCAAGTTGTGTTGCGGTGAACAACAATTTGTCCACCATGTTCCTCTTGAGAGGAATCCACAGACCTCTGTCTATCAAAACGATTTGACCATATTTTCTTCTCTAATGGTCTTGTTTTGTGTTTGGAAACTAACTTCTTAGACGAAGATAAAATCTTACATACCTCAGCAGTTTTCTGCGCGAGTTTAAGCTCGTTTGCTAATCGATTTGCTCTTCGTTGAAGTTTGTTGACATGTCTCAATTTGTGTTTGTACTTGTAACACTTTGATAGTTCATGACCCTTAAGTGAACAATATGAGCATGTCAATCTTGAATATAGTTCAGGCATCTGAGATGTGCAGGTTGCTAGACACATAATGGTACCTGAAACATCATACACAGAGTTTCCAATAGAAAGGTCAATTTTATCTTCCAGATTGGTTGGGTTTTCTTCTGAAAGAATATCAAGATTGATGTGTGTATTGCTACAATTAGCAAACTCAATATTTTCACAAAGAAGTACAACGCTCGATTTTTCGTCTTCATTAGAATCATAGCTGTCAGACATTTCATCAAGAGTTGCAGCAAGACCTTTGTTCCCAATGTATTTCTTTCGATTTAGACACTCATTTGTAAAATGACCAAAACCTTTACACTTAAAGCACTGAGGCATATCCTTGTCATCAGTTTCTTCAATATCCCTATTTTTAGGAGGAACACGATTATGAGGTTTATCTGATGACTTGGATTTATCTCTGGAAAACCGTTTACTTTTCTTCAAAAGAAGATCCCTAAACTGTCTTGTGATCAACGAAACTGACTTGTCAAGATCTTCATCTGATGAATCAGCCTCAGAAAGATCATTTTCATAGATATAGACACTTTTACTTTTATCAAGTAATTTAGTGTTCTTTAGTGCTTTGAAAGCAACATCCTTACTAGCCTTGGGCGTATGCTCATGATCAAAGATCTTTAGCTTCCCAACCAAAGTATTTCTGGAAAGCGTTACGAGATTATTTCCTTCAATGATGGCATGCTTCTTAGAATTGTATCTAGATGACAGCGATCTGAGAATTTTCATCACAATGTCCTTTTCAGGAATAGTCTTACCCAATGCAAAAGATGCATTAACAATTTCAGACACTTTGTGATTAAACTCATCAAACGTTTCTTCATCTGCCATACAAAGGTTTTCCCAATCAGAACTAAGGTTTTGAAGCCTAGCTTCTTTCTCATTAGTATTTCCTTCAAATATGGTTTCTAAGATATCCCAGGCTTCCTTAGACTTTGGGCACATAGTCACATGGTGCTGAAGGTCTGGGGTAATGGCATGTATGATAGCATTTAAGCCGTCAGAATTATGCTTTGCAGCAAGAATTTCTTCTGGACTATATTTATATATATCCTTCGGTATAAACGCATCGCCTTCTGTATTAACTGGAGGATCATAGCCATTAACAACACGTACCCATGTTTGAAAATCACGAGCTTGAATAAAAGCACGCATAGCAATTTTCCACCACAAGTAGTTTGAGCCATCGAAGACTGGTGGTACGTTTATGGAGATAGAATTCCTGTCCATAGAGTCAGACCGCTACAAACAAAGACTTATAAGGTCTTTAATGTGTTCGCCTGCTCTGATACCAATTGAAAAAGCGGGGGTACAACACACACACCCAATATCTTGATTAGCAATCTGTATGAACTAACTCTAATATGCTTTCAAGAGAATCAACTAGACTCAATCTTAATAAAGTATATCGAAGTGTTATATCTCTCTTTCTCGATTCAATACTTACTCAAGCAAATAGAAATCTGCGAGTCTAATTGAATACAAGAGAAAACACTTAAACGGTACCAAAGACCAATGTTCAAGGATCAATCAATTTCAATCAACAACCAAAGGTCGGATTTCCCAATTGACTGATTCAAACGCACAACATGTGGTATTTCAATTATAAAGATAAACAATATAATGTGAAAATAAATAGCACAGACACCAGAACTTTTGTTAACGAGGAAGCCACAAATGCAGAAAAACCCCGGGACCTAGTCCAGATTGAACACACATTGTATTAAGCCGCTACAGACACTATCCTACTACAAACTAACTTCGGTCTGGACTGTAGTTGAACCCCAATCAATCTCACACTGATCCAAGGTACAGTTATGCTCCTACTTATCTGATCTCAGCAGGATACTATGCACTTGATTCCCTTAGCTGATCTCACCCACAACTAAGAGTTGCTACGACCCAAAGTCGAAGACTTTAACAAACAAATCTGTATCACACAGAAAAGTCTACGGTAATAGACAAAACTGTCTCCACAGAAATACCTACGAGTTTTGTTCAGTGTTTTGATAAATCAAGGTGAACAGGAACCAATTGATAACCGGGGCTTATATTCCCGAAGAACAGCGTAGTATTATCAATCACCTCACAATAATCTTAATCGACGCGGCGAAAGAAGATATTGTGGAATCACAAACGATGAGACAAAGATGTTTGTGATTACCTTTATATCTTGCCTATCTGAGATATCAATCTCAAGCCAATCGTTACGATTATAATCAATACGATAGAATCAGTAAGATCAGATCACACAACTACAAGAACGTAGTATTGGTCTGGCTTCACAATCCCAATGAAGTCCTCAAGTCGTTAAGATACAAGGTCTCGGTAGAAACCTAAGGTTAAAGGAGAATCGACTCTAGCTAATACAACTAGTATCACACAGGAGGTGTGGAGATTAGGTTTCCCAGTTACTAGAGTTCTCCCTTATATAGTCTTTCAAATCAGGGTTTGCAATCAATGTTAGCTTAGTAACAAAGCATTCAATATTCACCGTTAGATGAAAACCTGATCAGATTCAAGCTAATATCTTCCAACCGTTAGATCTAAAACTTAGCTTGCTACACACAAATGAAATGCACATTTTAGGTTTGTGTAACCGTACCCAAACATGTACATTTGTCGGTTCAACAATAATTAACCAAATGGTTAGCCATATGAGCAATTTCATATTAACCATATTCTTCTTCACCATAACTAGTTCAAATGACTTAAATGAACTAGTTAGAGAGTTGTTCAATTGCTTAGATCTTATAGAAGTATACAAGACACAATCGAAGCAAAAACGATTTGATTCGCTCGAATCGATTCACGAACTTTATAGACACGGTTTGCAAACTTGCATTCCTTAGTTAATATAAGTATAAGTTCACGTATAATCGTTTTTAGATATAACCAACCTAAGTACGCGGACTTGGTACGCGGATTTAAGTACCCGGAATAAGCTTGTAACAAGTTTACAAACTCCAGCAGATTTTTTCTGGAAGAGAACCTCCGACAGTACGCGGACTCTTGTTCCGGTTTTCCTGATCAACAAAGTAAGCATACTTTGGTTCAAGGAATAAGGACTTATACATGTATGCGTTTCCACACAATGCTTATATCCAACAATGGTTATGTAATCTAAACTCTCATTTCAACCATTGAAACATTCTTAGGGGACGTTATATAGTTGTTATTCACAAACCATTTTTTGTCAAAGCCATTTTCAAGTGATTGAAACATAACATGACTTTCGTCACTATGTAAAGATGGACTTGTTCAAAGCGAAAGCTTACCAACACATATTTCGAGAAATAGATAGGCGAGATAAACTCGGCTCGAAATAGCAAATGTGTGTAATCAAAGTCTATACAACAGAATGACTTTTGTATCAAGATAAGAGATAGAGTAGATAAACTTTTGAGTGATAGATAAGTTCAAGTCTCCACATACCTTTTAGTCGATGAAGTTCCACTAGTTCCTTGAGTAGCTCTTCGTCTTGTATGATGATCGCCATGGAGTTCTTGAGCTCAACTACACTTTTTATCCTAGTCCGAGACTTAGCTATAGTAGACTAGAAATCAAGACTTATAGTTTTGATCACTAACATTGACAAACATGCTTGAGATAGCAACGCATGCGAGTTCGACCGAGCAGTGCTCTAACACTATAGTACGAGTTCAATTGAAAGAATTGACTTGAGATTATATCTCCGATAGGGCAAGATAAAAAGATTTGACAAACATCTTCATCTCATCGTTTGTGATTCCGCAATATCTTGTTTCACTACCATGCGATTAAGATTATTGTGAGGTAATTGATAATTCTAGGTTGTTCTTCGGGAATATAAGTTCGGGTCATCGATTAGTTCATGTTCACCTTGATTTTATCAAAAGACGGAACAAAACTCGTAGGTTTATCTGTGGGAGACAGATTTATCTATTACCGTAGAGTTTTCTGTGTGATACAAATTCGTTTATTCAAATCTTCGACTTTAGGTCGTAGTGACTCTTGGTTGTGGGTGAGATCAGCTAAGGGTATCAAGTGCGTAGCATCCTGCTGGGATCAGTGACGTATGAACCAGTGTGAGATTGATTTGGATTCAACTACAGTCCAGACCGAAGTTAGTTTGTAGTAGGCTAGTTTCTGTAGCGGCTTAATACAGTATGGTGTTCAATCTGGACTAGGTCCCGCGATTTTTCTGCATTTGCGGTTTCCTCGTCAACAGAACTTCTGGTGTCTGTGTTATTTCTATTCTGCATTATATTTTGTTATATAATTGAAATATCACAGGTTGTGCGTTGTATCGATCAATTGTGAAATCCAACCTTTGGTTGTTGATTGAAAATTGATTGATTCTTGGATATTGGTCTTTGGTACCATCCAAGTTTATATCTCTTGTATTTAATAAAGACTCGCAGATTTCTATTTGCTTGAGTATTGATTTAATCAAGAGATCAAGATATTAACTCCTTGATATACTTTTTATTAAAATTGAGTCTGACTATCTAGTTGATTCTCTTAAAAGTATATTAGAGTTAGTCCATACAGATTGATAATCGAAATATTGGGTGAGGTTGTTAGACCCCCGCATTTTCAATTGGTATCAGAGCAGGCAAACACGTTAAAGACCTCATAAGTCTGTGTTTGTAGCAATCTGATTATGGACGAGTTTATCTCTAATAACGTACCAGTTCATAAATTACCAGATGTTTTTCAAAGCTTGGATTCACCTGAGAAAACTGTCACATCTAGGTCAGTACCTAAACATTCTCTTAATATAGAACCTATTGAAGTCTGGTAAACATGCCTAGAAGAACAGTTAGATGAACTTTCTGATGAAGGTGATTCAGATATTAATAGAGATGTTGATGAGGAAGTCTCGGAGTATGTTAAGATTTTGAATTCGTTGGAAAATAAAAAGATGACAACTTCTCATGTCACACCTTTTCTGACTAATCTCTGTCGTACAAATAAGAAATTGAGAAGATGTTACGCAAGTGTTTATGTTTCGAATCGTTCTAACGAATCGATCCTCAAGGATTCTGAGGAAAACCTACGTATGAAGTCACTTGAATGTGATAATCTTTATCAAAAGTACTTTTTGTTGGAAGAGAAACTTGCAGAAACTGAAGCAAGGATTAACTCTCAGCAAGCAAGTTTTGATGACAGAGAAAGCGCTTATCTCACTCGAGAAAAACGCCTTGTGGCTGATTTAGCTGTTGCTCTTGATAAAATCAAGGTGTTGGAAGATGACTTGAAAAATTTCAATGCTAGTTCAAGAAAATTAACCACTATGCTAGGGGCAAGTAAAAATCATCATGATACACGAGGATTGGGCTATAAGGGAATAAATGCTCCAAGTATTAGCAAAGAGGTAAAATTTGTCAAGGCTAGTGATTCATCTCAAAAAATGGTTTCCACTGATGGCAAAAGTGAAATACCTTCACCGGAAGTTAAAGTTCGAAAGAGAAAAGTATATCAACCTCCAAAGTCAGCACACACGGATCGAGGTAAGAACATTCTTTATGTTTGCCACTATTGCGGAAATAAAGGTCACCTGAAAAGGAGATGTTGTTTCCGTATGAGGAATGAGAAACTTCATGATGTTCTTGTTTGGGCATCACAAGAAGTTGTGAAACCAAGATCATATGTTAAGACTAATCGCCTTAATGTTATAGGTTGTAACTGTTCGACCTTTAGGCAAAGGAATCAGTGCTGTGATAATCCTAGTTTTGCCTACAAACGTCATACGAATCCTTTTCACAATCGTAATGGTTATAAAAATGATAACTTCGTAAAGACGAAGACAAGATCCGATGCTCCCAATTGGAGAAAGAATAACTTGCAAAAGAATAGTCAATCAAATTCTGTTCCGAGAATTCTAGAAGAGAGTAATGGGAAGAAGGTTCTGGTTGTTCCTAAACGCACTCAGAATTGGGTACCAAAGAAAGCCAATGATGCTTTGGGTGTGAAAAGGAATGATCTTCCAGAAAATTCCATGACTGTGGAGAAGGCAGTATCCATGATGTTGGAACTTAACAAGTTTTTTGGAAAAATTGAATTGGATGTGAAAGGTTCTAAAAGCGATCTCTTTCATGATAATCCAAAGGTCACTTGTGGTGACCAAGATATTTATCACCCCAACACAACTTGATTGTGTTGTAAGTGCATCCTAACCAAGGAATGCCCTGCTATGTATACGGTGAGGGAAGCACGAGAATTGGGGCACACAGATTATGTTCGGTAAGGATGTAGAATTCGACTAGATTCTTCTAAAAATATATGTCTATAAACCTGAGCGAGATTTGTGTTTTATAATGATCCATGTACCTTGATTATTGTTCATTTCTACCTAACTTGATATGTGTTTAAGCTTCTTAAACGTTTAGGTTTGAAAATAGTAGTTTGGGATGTTTGGACTTCATGGTATACCTACCAGGTATGCATAACATCATTTAAAATCAAAATCCAGGGATTTAAGAACGCATATCCGTTTGCATACTTCCCCATGTCATGAAAATTCGTTTGCAAACCTGTATGCATACTTAACGTCGATATTCGGTAAACTTGTTTTGGCCGTAACTTCTTCGTCCGAACTCGGAATGACCTCATTCTTTTTGCATTCTCTTCCTCTTTGAATTCTATTCAAAATAGAGATGAGAATTCCTGAATTTGGATGAGTTAAGAATGGTCCTTGTCCTGTCTCTTGTTTTTGAGTATTTTTGCGCTGTTTCATCACACTTGTTCCATTTGTCTTGGACTTGAGCACTTGGATTCTTGGAGTACCTCTCTTATAAGATCTTTTGTAGCTTTACAAGAATGTTGTTAGTGAATCACAAAGAAGAAAATTCAAGAATCGGCAGTAGCACGCATTGCTATGGGATTCTTGAATGTTCACAACCATCTTATGTGAATAATGGTGCATGGTCGTTATTGACTTTTTATGTTCTTACTTGTTAAAAAAATCTTTTTATACGCCTTTGGTAGCTATTATTGGTGTAAATCCGTGCGAAAAAGATTGATTTTACCTTCTAAGGACAAAGGTTAATTTTGCAGTATTAATCTTTATGGATTTATATATTGCGAATATGTTATGGGATATGTGTGTTTGCGTCCGTGAACTATGATTGTCCCATGCTTTGTCAAAAGTTAAGTCTTTCTTATGTCGATATGCATGTATTGATAAAAGAATGAATGAACTTTTGACATTATAAAAGCTAAAGCCTTTTATGTCATTATTTGATAGAAGAAATGATAAAACTTTTGTTTACGAGGATTATGTCTATTGTATGTCATTGTGCAAATAGTGATGGAAAATAGGACGAATCTTTGTCCATTCCGCAGTATTGATCTTCCTTGATCCATATTTTATGTATATAATGTGCGGCTCCATAAGTCTTCTTATGTGAGGATTTCCAACTAAACTAATCATGAATTCGTTTGTGGTTAACTTGGTTGAGTATTCCGATTAAATTATTCATGGGTTCTCTTGTGATTAATTTAATTGAGAACTTTGGATACAAAATCATTTCCTTTGTGATTTTTGATGTCCAAAGAAATCCTTCTTTTCTTGTGAAAGTAAGGTCGCTCTTGTTGTTCTTTCGGGAATGACATCAAATGGGGGAGAGTTCTTTTGAACTTGCGCTTAATTTCCATATCTTTGTGGGGAGTGCGGCTGTGGAATATTTTAGGAGTTATCTTGTATCTTTATAAACTCCTTGATGAATGCATTTAACTTCGGCTATATGATTGCATCTAAACAAAGTTGATATGTACTTTTCTTTGGTCTTGAAGCATATCCGTGGAAATTTCATTAGGATCCCGTTTTCGTACCTTTGCCAATTTTATTGACAAAAGGGGGAGAATTAATGTGTAGTTCACACTACAAATACATATGGTTTTCAGATCATTATGTAAGGGGGAGTGGTTTTCATGTTGAGATGAAAGTATTGACTAAGGGGAAGTGATACATATCACCATAGTATTGTTGTCAAAGTTGTGATACAATTGGACTTTGATACTGTGTAATAATACTATGACATTGTATAACAATGATCGAGAGCTTTTGTTTTCTCATTGTTATGGCTACGGATCTTCAATAACTATGATGCTGAACTGAACATCTATGGAATCATGGGAGTACTTGGAAAAGACGAAGTTTTCAAGTAATGTTGAAGCACCAAGGAGATCAAGCATGTGGACGAGAAGCTACAAAGTTTTATTTATTTTTTTATCCATATGTATTGATAGTTTTGTCACTAAACTTAACAAAGGGGGGGATTGTTAGAGCATTGCTCGGTCGAACTCGCAAGCGTTGCTATATCAAGCTTGTTTGTCAAGTTTAGTTTTCAAAACTATATGTCTTGATTTCTAGTCTACTTATAGCTAAGTCTCGGACTAGGATAATTAAGTGTAGTTGAGCTCCGGACTCCACGGCGATCATCTTACGAAGATGAAGAACTACTCAAGGAACCAGTGGAACTTCATCCGACTAAAAGGTATGTGGATACTTGAACTTATCTATCACTCAAAAGTCTATATACTCTATCTCGTACTCTTGAGAAAAAAGTCGTATAAGTATGATAGTTTTCATACATACACATTTGCTATTTCGAGCCGAGTTTATCTCGCCTATCTATTTCTCGAAATATGTGTTGGTAAGCTTTCTCTTTAACCATTTTCATCTTTACCCGTGACGAAAGTCATGATGACGTTTCAATCTCTTGAAAATTGCTTTGATGACGATAGTTGTGAATAACGACTATTATAACATTATAGAAGAATATTTCAATGATTGGAATGTAGAGTTGAGATTATGTAACCATCTATGGATATAAGCATATATAATGTGTTCACACATTAGTGTGTAAATTCATGTACCGGAAACCAAGTGTGTGCATACGGAATTGGTAAAGGAGACAGGTTTGGTACGCGTACCCGTACGCGTACTGGAGGAACTTTTCCTCCCGGAAAATTCTGCTGAGTTTGTATTTTACAAACTAGTAAACCAGTCACCTTAGGTACACGTACCCGTACGCGTACTGACAAAGCTTTTCTACCCGAAAAATTCTGCTGAGTTTGGAAATCAAAACCAACTCAATCTGGTTGCTAAGGTACGCATCCCGTACGCGTACCCAAGCTGGTTAATATGGAAGTGCTCATATGGCTAACCATTGGTTAACTATTTGTGAACAGACTAAGCGTACATGTTTAGGTACGGTTACTCAAACCTAAATGAAATACATTTCATTTGTGTATGACAAACTAAGTTTCGATCTAACGGTTGAAAGATATTAGCTTGTATCTAATCAGGTTTTCATCTAACGGTGAATATTGAATGCTTTGTTACTAAGCTAACATTGATTGCAAACCCTGATTTGAAAACTATATAAAGGAGAACTCTAACAACTAGAAAAACTAATCCCCACACCTCCTGTGTGATACTAGTTGGTTTAGCTATAGTCGATTCTCCTTTAACCTTAGGTTTCTTCTCGAGACCCTGTAGGTTAACGACTTAAAGACTTCATTGGGATTGTGAAGCCAGACGAAACTACTTCTCTTGTGGTTGAGCGATATGATCTTGCCATTTTCTATCGTACGAGTTCAATTGAAAGCATTGACTTGAGATTATATCTCCGATAGGGCAAGATAAAAAGAAATCACAAACATCTTTGTCTCATCGTTTGTGATTCCGCAATACCTTGTTTCGCTACCATACAATTAAGATTATTGTGAGGTGATTGATAATTATAGGATGTTCTTCGAGAATATAAGTCCGGATTATCGATTAGTTCATGTTCACCTTGATTTTATCAAAAGACGGAACAAAACTGGGAGGTTTATTTTTGGGAGACAGATTTATCTATTACCGTAGACTTTTCTGTGTGATACAAATTTGTTTATTCAAGTCTTCGACTTTGGGTTGTAGCAACTCTTGGTTGTGAGTGTGATCAGCTAAGGGAATTAAGTGCGCAGCATCCTGCTGGGATCAGAGACGTAAGGAGCGCAACTGTACCTCGAATCAGTGTGAGATTGATTGGGGTTCAACTACAGTCCAGACCGAAGTTAGTTTGTAGTAGGCTAGTGTCTGTAGCGGCTTAATACAGTGTGGTGTTCAATCTGGACTAGGTCCCGGGGGTTTTCTGCATTTGCGGTTTTCTCGTTAACAAAACTTCTGGTGTCTGTGTTATTTTTATTCTGCATTGTATTTTGTTATATAATTAAAATATCACAGGTTGTGCGTTATATCGATCAATTGTGAAATCCAGCCTTTGGTTCTTGATTGGAAATTGATCGATCCTTGGATATTGGTCTTTGGTACCATCCAAGTTGTTGATGGTGGTTTTCAGTTCAGGGATAAAAATGTAAAATCCTATATTTAATGCGCCATCTTCAAAAGGACTGATCCATTTAAAAGCAATGAGTTCTCGGGCCTCTCTAGTCGCACATGTACTGAGCAATTCAGTATATTTCCAGAATGGTGCATGTAGGAACAATCCCAAATATTCTGTAAATTTCAACATCATGGATGTATTATTCATTAATGTCCCTTAATATTGATATGACATGACAAATAATGCTCACTCGCAGCAGAGTAGCATGAATTTCCCGAAGTATCAAAATTAAGGTATGCATAAAGTATTCAGTCAAGAGACGCGCTAACTACTCTCTGAAAATAAAAAGAACTCTGTGTCAACACACAGAACTCACCAAATTTAATCAATTTTGTGATAATTCACAACATTCAAATATAAACCTAATTAATTTGCAAAAATTAGGTTGTGCGCCCTGCGCAGTATATCATACCCTGCTGGTCGAAATTAAACCTAGGCAAGCTAGGCGATTGATCCACCACATGCATTAAAGGCCAAACGTGCCCTGCCATTCCACCATGCTAATTGGCATGCCAAACGCGCCCTGCCGCGACACCATGCTAATGACATGCCAAACTGCCATTCCGCGCTAACATGCTAATGGCATGCCAAACGTGCCCTGCCACGCCACCATGCTAATTGGCATGCCAATGCGCCCTGCCACGCCACCATGCTAATTGGCATGCCAAACGCCCCTTGCCACGCCAATTGCTAATGGCATGCCAAACATGCCATTCCGCGCCAACATGCTAATGGCATGCCAAACGTGCCATGCCACGCTAATTGCTAATCGGCATGCCAAACGTGCCATGCCACACCAACGTGCTAATCGGCATGCCAACATGCCACTCCACCGCAGTAACATGACAACGTGCCACAAACAGCGCAGCTACGTGCTAACCCACTTTTGTTCGTGGCCAACGCCATAACAGACTCCAACCAGGGCACTCTTATTAGAAAACACGTTTTTCTTTAGTGGCATTAGTCGAAACCCTAATTCTTGGTCGTGGCCCAAAATTGCGCCACTTTGGCCCCACGACGTGCCACTAGCCGTGCGGGGCCCAGGAAACCCTAAAAATGGCGCCATGTTATGATCACTCGTGGCCATCCTTGTGCCTGTGGTCATTCCCATGTTATGGCCCTGCCATAATTCATTTGATGCGGCCATGGCACTATTTGCACAAAGAATGTCACTGTGCCGCGACCACATGCCACACGCGTTAATTAGGGTTTTGGTATGCCAAACCCTAATTTAAATAAAGTTGCTACGTCAAGCAAGCTAAGTAATCCTACCTAGGGCATTAAGTTTGATATGGCAACTAGAACCAATGTTTTCGAGCCATATTTGGGTCTAACGCCAATATGCCAAAATATAGCGGCCACGGCTATGTCAGGCGTTATTCGTGCCACTATGCCACTGGCATGTGCCAATGATACCACTATGCTATTATCAGGTGCCAACGGAATGTGGCCATAATCAACGGCCACCCTTTCTCATGACTTACAATCTCAGCCGTCCAAATTCGCCACAGAATTGATCGGCCCATAATAAGTCTCAGGTTCACACACCATTTTCCTGCGGCAAGTTCCATGGCTTGACTTGTCGCAACATGATCATCCGCCACCTAGCTGGCGCACGATTGATCAGAATAATTAAGTCTTACACACAAGACCCACTCAGCAATATGCTACACTTTTCCACGAAAATACTCGAGACATCAAACATGTCACAAACTTGGGTATGCTCATCAGGGTATTGGTCTGGCGGTTTACAGCGTGCGGCGTGTAACACGCCCATTATAAGAAAGTGTGAGGAAAGCGGGCAGTTAGTGGCGGCAAGAAGTAGTGGGTGTAAACTAACTCTTTTCCTTTATAGTGGGGACGTGGTTTCTAGCATTTACACATTTCCCCACTTCTCCATCACTCAAATACTCCTACTTCCTACGAGATCAGGGTGCGTTCAAACTATGACTTGTATAAATAGGTTTCTACCTATTTCAACCAAAAATAACAGAGTTTTGGTTAACAAGAACACAAGTATCCAGAAAAACACCAAAGAACTGATAGCTTACATTCCACAAGCCAGTTCCATATTCTGATACAAGTCATAAAACAGTCACACCTTCAGAATCAACCATTCTGGTCTTAACACCTTCCTCACTTCCGTCCCTAAGACCAACCCTTCTTCTTCACTTTGTGACCGAAGCAAGACTGGAACGACCATATCTTGGTTTAGGCCAGGATTGTACAAATTGATCTCTCGAATCTAAAGTACTCCCATGCAGTGCATTTATTTAGGTCTAAATTCGTTTCTCATCAACACACCCAAATTTACCAAAACCGGCAGAAACAGTTTTTACCCCAAAACAACTGGCGACCACAGTGGGAGATTAATCTCTCAGTTGCAAAATCAGTTTCTCAAGATTCATCCCATTTTTAACCAGAATTCACTTCAATCACCAATCCCAACTTTCCGCTTCATAGTTACCCCGGACATCTGAAGCACTTCCAAAGCCGCCAATGCTCGAAATCCAATCACCATGGAAGAGTATGGCAAACCGTTTGTGTCAAAAGCCAGCAAACATTCTCTCGGAGAGCGCCAGAAATGACACCAAAAATGTTAAATCCTTGTCTGAGGTATGCGCCTCCGCCAACGACGATGCTGACAGAATATGTGACTGTATTGAACGAGAGAAAAAGGGAATGGACAACACCAATGTACCGTACGCAAGCGCATTCGATACATCCCATGGCGTTACATCCTTTAGAACCAACACCAGCGGCGCAGGAAGTATCCCCTTTGGCGTGACGCCTCCTATTACCAGAGCCAGAGTCGCCGCTACTCATAATATTTTGTTCGAGCATGATGCTTCCAATCATCACCAGGGCTGCTACCACTTCTTCATCAAGACGAGACTAGAGGAACTAGATAAAACCAACCTTCCATTACCATTATCGATTTAATGGAGAGACAAAAAGTTCTCGCCAAAGTTCAGATGGACATGGCCACAACTCAGAAGGAGAGAAGCAACAAACGTCTGAATGATTATGTCAAGAGATTCAGAATTCAGGCGCTAGATTTTCATGATCCAAATGTGACTGAACATCATTTGGTGGAGTTGTGCATTAATGACATGGTACCCGTCTATCGCGCTCTACTGGAGAACCTACGCTTCCATACGTTTTCTGAACTTCATGAAGCTGCTAAGCGGCCGGCTACAACAGCACCAGCCCTGCTAGAAAGAACCAGGCCTGCTAGGAATGAAGAGCCTCATGATGTTCGTGGAAGCATACATCTCACCAACTGGCAATACAACCTTCGGTCTTCTGTAAGCAGTTTCACTTAAGCAGCAAGAGGAAAGCCACCGCTTTAGAGATGCAACATCCTGCGCGTCCAAAACCGCCAAATCCAACTCCAGTACCATATGCGAGACGACCATAATGACAAAACCACGTCCAAGTTACACCATATCTGGCTCAACGGAAACAAATCAATGAGAGACGCTTTCAGAGTTTCCTCTCCCATAGAGAGAGTATTTGAGTTACCGAAGGAGATTTCACCTGGGGACTCGAGAGGTACATAAAGACTCTCCATGTCAGGATCTTCATCATATTTTCACAACCTACTAGTTAAGTCGTTCGCATGAGGGAACTCCCCTACTCCACAAACACACGATCCAAAGATGATAAAGGCAAAAGAGTGTGGTTGGGGACTGTTCAGCACTACCCATCTCAAAGCATCAAAAGCGGAACTAGGAGTATGTCCTTTGCCAATGTTTATACCTGAGAGGGTCTCCAACAAGCCGTCCAATCCTGAAGATTATTTGTTGTCGTATGGACAACTCGCAAATGTGACACAATTGCCTAAAGAGAGTGTGGCAGCATTTGTTCGCAGATTCCACACACAAGTAAGTCTTGTTGAAAAACTCTCTTTACAACCGGCTATTTTTCGTTCCATCAAGACCTAGGGACTTTTTCCGTCTATCAATCCGTCATCATCCTGATGTCATCACTAACGCCTGATGCCGCTTACTCACGGGAGAGCCTAATATACCCAAAGCCAATCATGCGTGAAGGTCATGCCTAGCGGAGACAGAGCTAAGTAACTATCCTTAAACTAAATGTTTTATATCTATTAGGCCTATCAAATAAATTTTAAATACCTTAGTGTTGAGACGGAAAATCCCTCAACACTCACCATTGTGTTGTCAGGCATACTGCCTCAACACGTTTTCCTCTTAGTGTTGAGACGTGCAAATTCCTCAACACTCACTATTGTGTTGTCAGGCGTACTGCCTCAACACGTTTTCCTTCTAGTGTTGAAACGTGCAAATCCCTCAACAATCACCATTGTGTTGCCAGGCGTACTGCCTCAACACGTTTTCCTCTTATTGTTGAGACGTGCAAATTTTTCAACACTCACCATTGTCTTGTCAGGTGTACTGCCTCAACACGTTTTCCTTTTAGTGTTGAGACGACAAATCCCTCAACACTCACCATTGTGTTGCCAGGCGTACTGCCTCAACACTCTCAGTGTTGAGACGTGAAAATTCCTCAACACTCACTACTGTGTTGCAAGGCATGCTGCTTCAACACATCTTCCCTCTTAGTGTTGAGACGTGCAAATTCCTCAACACTCACCATTGTGTTGCCAGGCGTACTGCCTCAACACGTTTTCCTCTTAGTGTTGAGACGTGCAAATTCGTCGACACTCACAATTGTGTTGCCAGGCATGCTGCTTCAACACATCTTTCCTCTTAGTGTTGAGACGTGCAAATTCCTCAACACTCACTACTGTGTTTCCAGGCATGCTGCTTCAACACATCCTTCCTCTTAGTGTTGAGACGTGCAAATTCCTCAACATTCACCACTGTGTTGCCAGGTATGCTGCTTCAACACATCTTTTCTCTTAGTGTTGAGACGTGCAAATTCCTCAACACTCACCATTGTGTTGCCAGGAGTACTGCCTCAACACGTTTTCCTTTTAATGTTGATACGGAAAATCCCTCAACACACCATTGTGTTGCCAGGCGTACTGCCTCAACACGTTTTCCTCTTAGTGTTGAGACGTGCAAATTCCTCAACAGTCACTACTGTGTTACCAGGCATGCTGCTTCAACACAACTTTCCTCTTAGTGTTGAGACGTGAAAATTCCTCAACACTCACCATTGTGTTTCCAGGCATGCTGCTTTAACATATCTTTCCTCTCAGTGTTGAGACGTGCAAATTCCAACACTCACTACTGTGTTTCCAGGCATGCTGCTTCAACACATCCTTCCTCTTAGTGTTGAGATGTGCAAGTTCCTCAACACTGACTACTATGTTTCCAGGCATGCTGCTTCAACACATCTTTCCTCTTAGTGTTGAGACGTGCAAATTCCTCAACACTCACTACTGTATTGTCATGCATGCTGCTTCAACACATCCTTCCTCTTAGTGTTGAGACGTGCAAATTCCTCAACACTCACTACTGTGTTGCCAGGCATGCTGCTTCAACACATCCTTCCTCTTAGTGTTGAGACGTGCAAATTCCTCAACACTCACTACTGTGTTGCCATGCATTCTGCTTCAACACATATTTCCTCTTAGTGTTGAGACGTGCAAATTCCTCAACACTCACTACTGTGTTGCCAGGCATGTTGCTTCAAGACATCTTTCCTCTTGGTGTTGAGACGTGCAAATTCCTCAACACTCACTGCTGTGTTGCCGGGCATGCTGCTTCAACACATCTTTCCTCTTAGTGTTGATACGTGAAAATTCCTCAACACTCACCATTGTGTTTCCAAGCGTACTGCCTCAACACGTTTTCCTCTTAGTGTTGAGACGTGCAAATTCCTCAATACTCACCATTGTGTTGCCAGGCATGCTGTTTCAACACATCTCTCCTCTTAGTGTTGAGACGTGCAAATTCCTCAACATTCACTACTGTGTTGTTAGGCATGATGCTTCAACACATCTTTCCTCTTAGCGTTGAGACGTGCAAACTCCTCAACACTCACTAATGTGTTGCCAGGCATGCTGCTTCAATACATCTTTCCTCTTAGTGTTGAGACGTGCAAATTCCTCAACACTCACTACTGTGTTGTCAGGCATACTGCCTCAACATTTCCTCACCTTAGTGTTGAGATGAAGCAATTCCTCAACACTCCCTACTGTGTTGTCAGGCATCACTGCCTCAACACATCTTCATGTTAGTGTTGAGGTGCGAAATCTCCTCATCACGCACTCTTGTTGTCTGGCGTCACTGTCTCAACACATCATAGTGCTGGCAGCTCCACCACCTCAACACTCATCCTTGTATTCAAGGATCAACTTCCTTAACACTCATCAGTCGAGGCTCCACTACTTAAATACGTCATTTTAGTGTTCTCGGTATCAACATACTAGAAAGGTGATTGCTACTTGCCTCGACATTTAATTAAACATATCCTGCTCAAAAGCCGAGCCAGCCTTTATCCTAGTAATGTACGCCAAGCTTCTCTCGTGAATTTCTTTGACTGTCACCATCTAATGCTTACCCCGCAATAGCGTCGCTATTACGTGCTAAGCAGGGGACTTATTGTTGATGGTGGTTTTCAGTTCAGGGCTAAAAATGTAAAACCCTATATTTAATACGCCGTCTGCAAAAGGAATAAGCCATTTAAAAGCAATGAGTGCCCGGGCCTCTCTACTCGCACATGTACTGAGCAATTCAGTATATTTCCAGAATGGTGCATGTAGCAACAATCCCAAATATTCTGTAAATTTCAACATCATGCCTGTATTATTCATTAATTTCCCTTAATATTGATATGACATGACAATTAATGCTTACTCGCAGCAGAGTGACATGAATTTCCCGAAGTATCAAAATTAAGGTATGGATAAAATATTCAGTCAAGAGACACACTAACTACTCTCTGAAAATAAAAAGAACTATGTGTCAACACACAGAATTCACCAAATTTAATCAATTTTGTGATAATTCACAACATTCGAATATAAACCTAATTAATTTGCAAAAATTAGGTTGTGCGCGCTGCGCAGTATATCAGACCCTGCTGGTCGAAATTAAATCTAGGCAAGATAGGCAATTGATCCGGCATGGATTAGTAGGTGCAAAGTCCTACCCAAAATTAGAAAACGAGGAATAAAAGAGGAGCCGCAACAAGGGGAGGTGTGGTCGTTCCATAGGCCCGCCGGCGCCACCTGCAGATGGACACGCCCCCATGCAGCTTGTCGTCCCTCCTCTTTCCCATCGACGGTCTATTTAAATGCCCCATGAGCACTAGAGGTGTGGTCGCGCCCTATGTTTGGCCGACCCCTTTTCTTGACCAATCAGGTCGCTTTAAACGCGCCACATGCATTAAAGGCCAAACGTGCCCTGCCACGCCACCATGCTAATTGGCATGCCAAACGCGCCCTGCCACGCCACCATGCTAATGGCATGCCAAACTGCCATTCCGCGCCAACATGCTAATGGCATGCCAAACGTGCCCCGCCACACCACCGTGCTAATTGGCATGCCAAACGCCCCCTGCCACGCCAATTGTTAATGGCATGCCAAACGTGCCATTCCGCGCCAACATGCTAATGGCATGCCAAACGTGTCATGCCATGCCAATTGCTAATCGGCATGCCAAACGTTCAATGCCACACCAACGTTCTAATCGGCATGCCAACATGCCACTCCGCCGCAGTAACATGCCAACATGTCACAAACAGCGCAGCTACGTGCTAACCCACTTTTGTTCGTGGCCAACGCCATAACAGACTCCAACCAGGACACTCTTATCAGAAAACACGTTTTGCTTTAGTGGCATTAGTCGAAACCCTAATTCTTGGTCGTGGCCCAAAATTGCGCCACTTTGGCCCCACGACGTACCACAAGTCGTGTGGGGCCAAGAAAAACCCTAAAAATGGCGCCATGTTATGATCACCCGTGGTCATCCTTGCGTCTGTTATCATTCCCATGTTATGGCCCTGCCATAATTCATCTGATGCAACCATGGCACTATTTGCACAAAGAATGTCACCGTGCCGCGGCCACATGCCACACGCGCTAATTAGGGTTTTGGTATGCCAAACCCTAATTTAAATAAGGTTGCTACGCCAACCAAGCTAAGTAATGCTACCTAGGGCATTAAGTTTGATATGGCAACCGGAACCAATGTTTCCGAGCCATATTTGGGTCTAACACTAATATGCCAAAATATAGCGGCCAAGGATACGCCATGCGCTATTCGTTCCACTATGCCAATGGCGCCACTATGCTATCATCAGGTGCCAACGGAATGTGGCCATAATCAACGACCACCCTTTCTCATGACTTACAATCTCAGCCGTCCAAATTCGCCACAGAATTGATCGGCCCATAATAAGTCTCAGGTTCACACGCCATTTTCCTGCGGCAAGTTCCATGGCTTCACTTGCCGCAACATGATCATCCGCCACCTAGCTGGCGCACGATTGATCAGAATAATTAAGTCTTGCATACAAGACCCACTCAGCAATCTGCTACACATTTTCCACGAAAATACTCGAGACATCAAACATGTCACAAATTGGAGGATGCTCATCAGGGTATTGGTCTGGCGGTTTACAGCGTGCGGCATGCAACACGCCCATTATAAGAAAGTGTGAGGAAAGCGGGCAGTTAGTGGCGGCAAGAAGTAGTGGGTGTAAACTAACTCGTTTCCTTCATAGTGGGACGTGGTTTCTAGCATTTACACATTGCCCTACTTCTGCATCACTCAACTACTCCCACTTCCTACGAGATCAGGGTGCGTTCAAACTATGACTTGTATAAATAGGTTTCTACCTACTTCAACCAAAAACAACAGATTTTTGGTTAGCAACAACACAAGTATCCATAAAAACACCAAAGAACTGATAGCTTACATTACGCAAGCGAGTTTCATATTCTGATACAAGTCATAAAACAGCCACACCTTCAGAATCAACCATTCTGGTCTCAACACCTTTCTCGCTTCCCTCCCTAAGACCAACCCTTCTCATTCACTTTGTGACCGAAGCAAGACTGGAATGGCCAATTCTTGGTTTAGGCCAGGATTGTACAGATTGATCTCTCGAATCTAAAGTACTCTCATGCAGTGCATTTGTTTAGGTCTAAATTAGTTTCTCATCAACACACCCAAATTTACCAAAACCGGCAGAAACAGTTTTTACCCCAAAACACAAGTTTATATCTCTTGTGTTTAATAAAGACTCGCAGATTTCTATTTGCTTGAGTATAGATTAAATCAAGAGATCGAGATATTAACTCCTTGGTATACTTTTTATTAAGATTGAGTCTGTCTGTCTAGTTGATTCTCTTAAAAGTATATTAGAGTTAGTCCACATAGATTGCTAATCCAAATATTGGGTGAGGTTGTTAGACCTCCGCATTTTCAACTGGATCTACGTGAAAAATTTCTTCGTCAGAATCAGAATCAGTATCCGAAAGAATTTTTCCAGAAGCTAATGCAACCTCGCCTGCGTACTCTTGGTGATCATAATATTCAGGTTCATCATCAAGAGTAAGCAAAGTTGCTGCATATGTCGATTGTCTTCGGCTCCAGCTAGGACATGCTGAAGAGAAGTGCCTGAAACCACGATAGTTAAAGCATTGTACATCATCATTAGGATATGTGGCACCTTTAAAAAAACTCTTTTTCCTGTCTCTCAATATTTTTCTAAATTGTCGTGGAGTAACATCCTTAGCATCTGGCGAACCAGATTTATCCCTAGAAGATTCAGAATTGTTTGCAGCTTTAAGAGAAATCACCTCTTTTCCAGACTGGTGCTCATTATCAAATATCTTTAACTTTCCAACAAGAGTATTCCTGGAGAGTGTAGAAAGATCGTTTGCTTCTTCAATGGCATGTTTCTCAGACTCGTATCTTGATGGTAGAGACCTGAGAATTTTGCACACAATAAATTTCTCCGGAATAGTTTTTCCTAACGAATATGAGGAGTTAACTATTTGAGAAAGTATTTGGTTAAACTCATCAAAGGTTTTATCATCAGACATTCGAAGGTTTTCCCAGCCTGAAGTTAGGTTTTGAAGCCTTGCTTCTTTCTCTGCGGCATTCCCTTCAAATATGGTTTCTAAGATATCCCAAGCATCTTTAGGCTTATTCCACGTAGTTACATGGTGCTGAAGATCTGGGGTAATGGCATGGATGATAACATTTAATCCGTCAGAATTTTGCCTTGCAACATTAATCTCGACATCACTATAACTACAAATATCCTTTGCAACAGTTACATCGTCTACTATAACTGTTGGAGGATCATAGCCATTAACAATACGAACCCATGATTGAAATCTCGCGCTTGTAGAAAAGCACGCATAACAATTTTCTACCATAAATAGTTCGTGCAATCGAAGGCTGGCGGTACGTTTATAGAGATAACACTTCTGTCCATAATAATCAGATTGCTTCAAACACAGATTTATAAGGCTGGCGTGTTTGCCTGCTCTGATACCAATTGAAAAAGTGGGGGCACAACAACCACACCCAATATTTCGTTTGGAAATCTGTATGGATTAAAGATAAACAATATAATGCGGAAAAGAAATAACACAAACACCTGAAATTTTGTTAACGAGGAAGCTGCAAAGCAGAAAAACCTCGGGACGTAGTCCAGAATAAACACACACTGATTATAAGCTATTACACCAATTTCCTACTACCTATTCGGACTAGATGTAATACCTGCTTCAGCTGTATTCAAGCATTTATAGAACTCCTAGCAGAACATCGATTCTCTTTAGGAATTCTTCTCATAAATATTCTAGCAGAACGTTAGTTCTCTTTAGAAGATGCACCAACACGATTGATAATTTTCGATCTTTCGTTTTCAGAAAACATCGATTTGATTTCCCTTTGGATGTGAATCAAGGTTTTGGAAATCTTGTGTTTGTTTTGAGAAAAAAATTACTAGGTAGTAATATCAAAACAAACTTGTAGAATAGGGTTTATTATACTCTTCAACGATGGAAGAGAAACCTAATTATTCTACAACAAGAACAACTAGAATAAATCTAGAGATATCTTGTTTAAAACTTCTGAAGGATTTTACGAGATACCTTAATCAAAGTTTTCTTTCTAGTTACGATTTCGACTAACAATTATTGGTATATGATCGAGAGTTGAAATCTATCAAAACCTAGGGTTTATGATCAACAACTATTGAATGGTCTTATATCAGAAGAGAAGACCTTAGAATAGACAAGTGGTGAAAAACCTAGTGTGACGGACCGGAAAATTACGCCTTTGGCGCATTTCCCCGCAGGCCATAACTTCCCCGATGCGCCATGATGAAGCTACGATCCTCAAAGCTAGGAAAATGCACGTCCATTTTCCCTTGCAAGCATGCTCGTGGAGCATGATGCAGCTAACTTAGCTTCCGCACCGTTCCAACTTACCCTTGTTCCGCGAAGGGTTTATTAAGAGAACAAAAACTTTCCTAAAACGACAAAAATGACCTTTTGAGGCCCTAAACGATGGAATTTGGCTAAATTCTGGTGACCATGTGGATCTATAGATCGACATGTCTTGATCTTTGGGTCGTTTCCCATCAAAATGGACTCCTCTTGAGCTAAATTACGACACTCGATTTTTATCCTATGTCGAACACCTTGATAGGAAGTATGAGCATCCAGTGAATGGAATGCAACTTGCCTCATCAAGTTTGGCCACAATCATCTCTTGCGTCGAGCTACCGAGACAGATGATATGAGAGGCCATAATGTCGCAATCATCTCACAATTAGATGATATGAGCGACAAAGTGTTGGACAGACAATATTGCAACTCAT
Source organism: Papaver somniferum (assembly GCF_003573695.1). NCBI lineage: Eukaryota > Viridiplantae > Streptophyta > Magnoliopsida > Ranunculales > Papaveraceae > Papaver > Papaver somniferum. The sequence goes on from NC_039360.1 coordinate 115,369,052, forward strand.
TGTGGCTGCCTACGTACCCTTCCCTACTCTAAAAGGATCAAGCACGGACTGTAGTTCATCCTCGAAGGGAAAGAAGCTTAAGCCAACTCGTTTGCATGGTCGTGGCCAAGCAATAATGGTCATGGCCTAGTCCGTATAGGTCGTTCCGTCAAAATGCATCCAAGTGATGAATACTTGGTCTGCGGCATGGCATAGTGATGCCCATGCTTAACACGCTCCATTGGTAAGGCTACATATCTATAAATGAGGCCTAAGCATCATTTATACTCTTCCGGCTAAGGTATGAAATTTACTTGGTACATGGTCCGCATATGTACCTTCAACCAACTATCCCTCCCTATAAATGTTTAAAAGACATTTTTACAACTTAGATTAGGGGAGCAAAAATCATTCATCAAATCCCCAGGCCGTGATGGCTGCACCTCACCACCCTGGCCAACAACGATGTATGGCCGTGATGGCTATACATTCAATTCTGGATCACATGTCAGTTCTAATATCCGGCCATGACGGCTGAACATTTCCTGAGCCAGGTCCCGTGAAAGGCCGTGATGGCTGTACTTCCGACTTTGGCCCATAGGCCACTCCAATGTCCAGCCGTGATGGTTGTACATCTCTAAGACTATCTCACTTGGTGCATGGTCCGTATATGCACCTTCAACCAAGTACCCCTCCCTATATATGTCTTAATGGAATTTTTACAAGTATGGAAAGGGGAGCATATTGACATGCTTGCTTCACTATTCATGGTTGTTGCCATGAATTTCTGAATGACCGGCCAAGATGGATGCTCACTGCCAATGCCAACTCCGATGTCCAGCCATGTTGGTTGTACGCTGCAAACTCGGTGTCCAGCCATGTTGGTTGTCCGCTGCCAACCCGATGTCCAGCCATGTTGGTTGTCCATTTACCAGCTCGGTCTCCAGCCATGTTGGCTGTCCACTTCCAAACCGATGTTCAACCATGTTGGATGTACATTACCAGCTCAGTGTCCAACCATATTGGTTGTCCACTGCCAACCCGATGTCCAACCATGTTGGTTGTACATTACCAGCTCAGTGTCCAGCCATGTTGGCTGTCCACTGCCAACCCGATGTCCAACCATGTTGGTTGTACATTACCAGAGCCATCTATCCAACTGGCCTAATGCACCATTTGATACGAGATTGTCGCTTGGCCAATGTGACTTCAAACTATTACCATATTGGCTGCCTACGCGATGTGCCTTACTTGGCACCAAATATGGCCCCTGGCAAATGCATCTTACTATGCAAAGGAAGCTTTGGATGAAGCTTCATCTCAGGCCACGACGTATCTTTTAGCATGCGCCATGCTAAAAATAGTGGGTGTTACACCTAGATTACAAGTTGTATAATCAATCATGAAGATTAAATCCAACTCGGCTTTGTGATCCCCAATACAAAGACTTTTATCTCACTCTTGTTCATGAAGAACAGAAGACATGGAAAATAACCTTATGAAGCTTACACCAATTTTCCAAAGGGGATGAAAAACGTGTAGCACTCACGAACCCTTTATGTATAGTGAAAGGTAACTTGAAATCTAAGCAAAGCTATTTTCCTTTTTCAAAACTCTCCTAATTTTGGGAGTCTTTCCTAAGTTACAACTCTTGCCAAAATAATTAAATAAATAAGCAATTTAGCAAATATTGTATTTATGTGAATAAATCACACTTTATCTTAGGAAGGAATCACAAACACTTTAATATGGTAATCAAATATTGGAGTAATAGGTATCTTGCTTAGATAAGGAAACATCAACTGCTTGACTAAAAAAGGCTTCTAGACACGTAATTGGGCTCAAGTTCGTGAACCGTTACAAACAGTTCTTGGATTGTTTCCTACTAACAAACTGTAACAATTACAGCAACACTTATAATTGTTACTTTAATAAATCACTCATAACTTCATCGTTATAACTCAGAATTGAGTGATTCTTGGCTCGTTGGATTCGTAAGCTGTTTCACTATAACATGAAAATCTTTCCAGGAATAAAGGTTGTTAGAGCATAGCTCGATCAACCTCGCATGCGTTGCTATCTCAAGCATGTTTGTCAATGTTAGTGATCAAAACTATAAGTCCTGATTTCTAGCCTACATAGCCAAGTCTCAGACTAGGATAGAAAAGTGTAGTTGAGCTCAAGGACTTCATGGCAATTCATCATACAACGACGAAGATCTATACAAGGAACCGTGGAACTTCATCAACAAAAAGGTATGTGGAGACTTGAACTTATCTAACACTCAAAAGTCTATCTCTTCTATCTCCTACTTCTTATGAGACAAAAGTCATATGCTATATAGACTAGATCATACACATTTGACATTTCGAGCTGAGCATTCATTGCTTATATTTTATCTCGAAATTGTGTGTTGGTAAAGCGTTTCGCTTTGATCAAGTTTATCTTCACCTAGTGACGGAAGTCATGAAAAGTTTCAATCACTTTGAGAATTGCTCTGACTGAATCGGTCTGTGAATAACGGCTACATAGCGTCCTATGAGAATGTCACAATGATTGAAATATGAGTTTAGATTACATAACCATGTATTCCTTGAACCGAAGTTTTCGAACTTTGTTGATCAAGAAAAATTGGAAGGATTGTGGAATTGGCTTGCCAAGTCCGCGAACTGTCGGAAGTTCTCGACCGAGAATTTCTGCTGGGATTTTCCAAATACTCATTTGTGTGCTTAGTTCGCGAACTAAGTACGCGAACTGGCGGAAGTTCTCATCCCGAGAATTTCTGCTGAGTTTGGAAAACTCAACCGATTAACTTAAGTCCGCGAACTTGTTTGTGAACTTAAGGGGTTATGATCTAAAGATGTGCTTTGAACATGAAACATTAAATTACAAAGGAATGCTTTATGCAAACCGTGGCTATAACGTTCATGAGCCGATTCAATCGAATCGAATCATCTTTGCTTCAATTGTGTCTTGTGTAGTTACATAAGATCTCATAGCAATTGAACAACTCTGTAACTAGTTCATTTGAGTCAATTGAACTAGTTATGGTGAAGAAGAACAAGGTTAATATGAAATGCTCATATGGTTAATCTTTTGGGTTACTATGTTGAACCAACATACACGTGCACATTTGGGTATGGTTTTCACGAACCCAGTAAACGTCTACCCAACTGTGTGTGACAAGCTAAGTTTTCGATCTAACGGTTGAGAAATATTAGCTTGAATCTAAATTAGGTTTTCATCTAATGGTGAATAAGGATTGCTTTGTAACTAAGGAAAAACCCTGATTTGAAGGCTATATAAAGGAGACATCTAGCATTGTGCAAAACTAATCCCCGCACGTCTGTGTGCTACTAGTGCGCCCGCTAGAGTCGATCTCCATTAACCTTTGATTTTATTCTCTAACATCAGGTTAACGACTTAAAGACTTCATTGGGATTGTGAAGCCAGACCGATACTACTTTATCGTAGTTGTGTGATCTGATCTTGCATCTTCTATCGTACGAGTACAATCGATAGATTGGCTTGAGATCGTGAGAGTTCTCCGATAGGCAAGATAAAGAAGTCACAAACATCTTCATCTCACTGTTTGTGATTCCTCGACAATCCGCTTGTGTAGTCAGGAAGGATTGTAGAGAGGTGATTGATTAATCTAGGTTGTTCTTCGGGAATATAAGACCGGATTATCAATTAGTTCATGTTACCTTGATTTTATATCTAAAGACGGAACAAAACCTAGGGTTTATCTGTGGGAGACAAATTTATCCTTTTATAGACTTTTCTGTGTGAGACATATCTGTTTATTATCAAGTCTGTGATTTTGGGTTACAACAACTCTTGGTTGTAGGTGAGATCAGCTAAGGGAATCAAATGCGCAGTATCCTGCTGGGATCAGAGGCGTAGGAGTACAACTGTACCTTGTATCAGTGGGAGATTTATAGAGGTTTAACTATAGTCCAGTCCGAAGTGAGTTTGCAGTAGGCTAATGTCTGTATCGGCTTAATACAGTGTGTATTCAATATGGACTAGGTCCCGGGGTTTTTCTGCATTTGCGGTTTCCTCGTTAACAAAACTTCTGGTGTATGTGTTATTTCTTTTCCGCATTATATTTTATATAATTGAAATAATACAGGTTGTGCGTTTGTGATCATCAACTTCTCTAATCCAACCTTTGGTTGTTGATTGTAGTTGATTGATCCTTGGACATTGGTCTTTGGTACCGTCCAAGTTATCTCTCTTTGATAAAGACTCGCAGATTTCTATTTGCTTGAGTAAAGATCAAATCGAGAGATTGAGATAATAACTCCTTGAGATACTTTCTATCTAGATTGAGTCTGACTGTCTAGTTGATTCTCTAGCAAAGTGTTTCGGAGTTAGTCCATACATATTGCTGGTCGAAATATCGGGTGGTGTTGTTAGACCCCCGCTTTTTCAATTGGTATCAGAGCATGCAAACACTTTAAAGACCTCATAAATTTGTGTTTGTGGCAATCTGAGTCTGTGGACAGAATCTCACACACATACCAAAGCCTCCTAAAGCTGTTAACTTTGCCAAGTGTCTCGGGAATACCTCAAAGGGTCACTCCTTAGACGATTCTTCCGAATCCCGAGGTAGGAAGACTGTTCCATCCTGTGTTGGTCATTCTTCCTCCAATAAGATGTTGGACATAATGGAAAAAGCTGAAATGGAGCTCACCAGAATTTCAAAAAATTCTATAGAGTTTGTTGATCTCAAGGATCATGTACAGCTCATGGATGAATTCGAAAAGTCTATTGATCGTGAACAAGTACTCTACAACATTATAGGGTCATTCTCTAAGGAAATTGAGAAACTTCTTCAAGAAAACAATATACAGCGTGAAAAGATTTGTGTTCTTGAAAATATGGTCAAAGAAGGATCAATTAGAGAAAATTGTTTGATCAAGACGCATTCATCCGATCTAGACAGACTTCGTGTTGAGAGGAAGAAACTTGAAGCATCGCTTGTCTTAGCCCATGGACAGTGCAAATCCTTGGAAAAGGAAAACTCTGTTTTAAAGAAAAATTCTTCTGCACAAACTAATTCTCATGAGTTACCGTACATAATGAAATTTTCTCCAAGAGAAGATTGTGTCAAGAAAAGTTTTCATAACTTACAATCTTCTCCCGTGGCTATGAAGTTTAAACAAGTGCCAGTTGTTGCTTCTCCTTCACGAATTTGTACCTTCTGTGAAAAAGGAAATCACTATGTTATCCATTGTTTTGCTAGAAAGAAACGTGTTTCTGAACTCCACAAGTTTCTTCTTTCTACTATCAATGGAGTAAATAGTCGAACGACTATTACAGTGAAGGTCCCTTTCACAGGAAACCAGGCATCTTATGAAAATGATCTCTCTCCTAGAAATCATTACAGGACATTTGTAAATTCTCGTGCTACCAATGAAAGTATGTCCTGTGCTTATAAGAACACATCTGATAAATCTAAGTCTAATGTGTGGAGACGAATTTCGGAAAATCCCCTAGAACCTATTTCTAGAGGTCCTAGACTTTGGTATCAGAAGGGTTTCTCTCCTGTGATTCCCAGAAGGACTGCGAGACACACCCTTCTTCCTGGAAGCTGCATTGAAAGGATAAGAATTGCTGAGATAAGATATCCTAGAAGAATTTATAGGTACTCTCTCAGAACCGATGGTGAGACTATGTCTCCCTCTGCTACCTAGCAGCAGAATGTTCTATCCTTGTGTCTCACTTGAGAGATACAAGGATGAGGATTTGAGAGATGCTCAAGTATTGTACTATATTTTCTCTAGGATTGTATATCCCTTGTTTTAATGATCTTATCTAGTATCATTTTCATTTTGTCACTTTGATCTTTTGGGATGGTGGACGTTTTGGAAGCTGCACAGTATCTCTTTCTAGGGCCATTCTTGGTCGGCCACAAACGCCTGTATCTCCTCAAGGAAATCTAGGGTTTCTAGCCAGGAAATTCACGAACATATATAAATCTTATAGGTGTCTCATTTTTCTTCAGAAAAGAGCTCTATGCAAATTGTTCCCAAAGAAGAAGTTAAGCCTATGGTTGAGGATGATCTCAAAGGATGTGATTCTGCTCAAGAGTTTATACGGAAGAAGATGCTTGAAAGAAAAGAGTATAACACTTGGATTGGTGAATCTTTCAAGGATTTGATTCGTGTTGAGAATAAAGGTAAGAACGAACTGGCTAACCTTCAATTGCAGATAAACCAGCTGATTGATGGACAAGCGAAAATCTTTGGTACTCAGAATATCTTGATCAGAAATCAGAAGAAAGTTATCCTTGATTGTGCAAAGGCTCTTCATTATGCTCGCATTATTGATCAAAAAATCAACGTTCTAACTTTTGAACATGGTGTCTCTACGGTCAACATGGTCAGGGATATCAGTGACTCCTACTTTGATGGACCATTTCAGAAGTATGAAATCATCAAGGAAAACTGAGTCTTATATGCCTAATAAGTCTTCTTTTTGGATTAGTTGGAAGAATAACTAGTGCTTTGAATAGCGATGATTGTGACTACACATAGCTATTTGTTTTCATCTTCTTATGTTATTTTTTAGGTTTGCTTATTAAATTTTAAAAATATTTGGAGGATGATGTTTATTGCAGTATTTTAATGGTTTGTGATATTGCAATATTTTTATGGGATATATATTGTTTGCGTCCGTGAATTTGAAGGTCCCATATTTTGTCAAAAATAAAGTCGTTCATGAATCGATATTCTTATTGATGAAAGGACGAATTGACTTTTGACATACACAAAAGTTAAGCCTATGTAATCATGTATTTGATGGAAAATATGATAAAATCTTTTGTTCAACAAGGATAAAGTCTATTATGTTGTTATGATGGAAAATAGAATAGATCCTTGTATGTTATCCACGGTATTGATGTTCATTGATCCATTTTATTATGTTTTACCGTGAAGGCTCCATTGTATGTCTTATGTTGAGCACTTATAGACACATTTTTGTGTCTGAATTGTCCTCTGTGTCTCTATTGTTAGTGCTTGAGTAGGTGTTTTTGGAGAAATACACTTGTGTGGAAAATTTTGCTCAAAAAGTGCTATTTGTACCCCGGGAGGACAACTGCTAAATGGACCTCAATTTCAGTTAAGGGGCACTTAATTACTAAGGGGCACCATCGTTACTATCAGCACCCAAGAACCTGCTAGGGGCACCCCCTTCTACTCGGTTTAAAGAAAGCAATATGGCGGGAAAGTAGTATCCTCACCTGCGTACTTCCCTGAATGATTTTTGAACGAGATTTTTGCGAGTTTTTGACTGGATATGATTTGGTATTACCCTGTTACATCAAAACAGGGTAGGTAGTCGGTTTTAAATTGGAAAGAAAGAAGTTTTCCACGTATCTTCTATAAAACATGACATCGAGACATCCACGGGATTTTTATGAGCTGGCGTGTGCAGTTACGGTGTTTGACTCTCTCTAAACATGTTTACATGTTCTTAGCTGCCAGAGGACGCGTGATGGAGATAAAATGGGAAACTATATGAGCTGCAAATTCGTGAAGATATTCCCCGGATATTGTTTTTAATGGCGAGAAGATTTGGGAATTAAGGGGAAGATATTTGGTTCTGGCGTATATAAATGAGGAGTTGAGAAGTCAGCAAGGAGGAGGAGAGTTTGGGAGAATTACAGAGCACCAGAGAGTCGAGAAGATCAAATTGCAGAAACTCCATTTCTGCTGCTGCAAAGCTGAAGAACACGAAGAAAAGACTTACCAGGACAGTCGTTTTCCAACAGTGACAAAGACACTTAGCCGTGGGTCGTATAGATACAATGACAGCGACAGTTCTCATTTATCGTTCTCTGTAACAGCTGGTTTGTAACAGAAATAAGTGTTACAAACCCGATTTTTAATATATTTTCTCTCCATTTCATCATTTGTACACCACCTTTGAGCAATAATAATTATTTTTGAGCGTGTTTCCAACATGATGAGCGGCTAATTCTCTCACAACCAAGGCAATGAGGAAGCTATTTACGCATGAATAATTGGTAATTATTTATTTTCTCTAATTTATAATTTATAATTCACTCAATCACTGCTTTTGCAGAGTTTTAATTGTTTGCAAAATTTTCTTCATTAGTTGTGATTCAATTAGATAGGTTATGCTTTGTTTAGATAATCTATGCTTAGGGGATACAATTAATTTTTGAGAATTTGCCTGATTACTTGTGAATTAAGAAATAAGAGACTTAAAAGATAATTAGAGTTTTGAATTATTTACCATAATTTATTCATGTGTAATAGTGGAATCAGTTTCTTGGTTGTTCCTAATATCTTGATATCACTTTATTTGAGTTTGATATATTTTTAGTTTAAAAATTAAATCTAGAATCTTTTGCTTTCACAAGTCTTACGAACCTTTTTACTACAACATTATTGAGTCACATCAATTTTTGGCGCCGTTGCCAGGGACTTGTCTTTCGGCTAGAGTTTTTAGATTTTTTTTTTTAGGTTTTATTTTAGGTTTTATTTATTTTTTGTTCTTCTTTACGTTTTTGGGTTTTTGTCTTTTCCTTACAGAATTTGGAATTTGGAGCGAAAGAAAATTTTTCCAAAGCTTTTGGTGAATACTTAAAGACTTGGAGTAAAAGGCAAAGCGAAAGGAGCGAAAGAAGAAGAATTTTTTATTTTATAAAAAAAAGAGAGAGAGAAAAAAAAAAGAGATAATTTTTTTTTTTTAGACTTTCCTTTTCTTTTGCACTTTATTTTTGGACTTTGGATTTTAAACTTTGGGACATTATTTTTAAACCCTACGGAAGGGTAGTTTAAATATTAAACTGTTTGCAGAGAAGGACGATGATTACGATATCACCTCGGCCCCTCGGGTTCGTACATGACATAGGAGTCGTGGCCCGAGTCGACTACAACGGTTCATCCCCCGTCTGGAACGGGAGGTAAGTTAGTCGAAACACTCGTGAATCCCCTGTCAGCGAGTTACTGTCTTCCTTCGTGTGAATATATGTCGAGGAACTGAAAACGGCTGCATTAATTTCCTAGTAAAGGGCAAGGACTGGCCATACAAGATAAGGGTTCGGATTTCATCACCGTTCTCTTCTTGTCCGCCTTAGGAAAACGATACCAAACGCGAACCTAAGCTTAAAATACTGACTAGAACGAGACCTATAGGGTAACGAGCTTAATAGGAAAGTCGTTCGAAAAATATTGGTTACTCTTTTAAGCAAACTTCGAAGTTCATAATGGTTTCTGTGAGTTGAATGCGTGACTGCACCGCCTTGTAATGCGGTGAGGCCTTGGGTATCAAATCTCCACGCAGCTTCCCTAGCTTCTATTCAACTTACTTTGACTCGGATTGATTCCAGAGGGGTTTGCTTAAATTGTAACGAATTCCCTTTAGAAGGATTAGAAGCTGGTCTAGAAACAATCTAAGTGGAGCCATCATGCTTTTTGTTTGCTAGAAATCAGTAGGTTTGTTGTGGTGAAGTCAGCCTTGTTTGTGTTTGCATAGAACTTCCCTTCCTTTTAGGACTTTTTTTTTCTTTTTTTTTCTAGTGTATGCCCGAGGTTATTAGAGAGCGGGCTTGGAAAATAAACACTCTAGGTCGTTTGATTAGTGATAAACCTAGTAGTTCTTCTTGTGAAGGCGGGGAGCTCGAAGACTCTTCTTTTGAGAGCCCCGTTTTTGGAAACTTCAGTTTTGAGAATCTGTCTCTTCATGAGGAAAGTACCCCTAGTACTTCATCTGTGCCAGCTATGGCAACTTTGAAAGATTACATGTTCCCAACTAGGACCAACCGAGCTTCGTGCATTAAATTGCCAGCCACTATGGCTAATTTCGAGATAAAACCTAGTATTTTTCAGATGATCCCTATATTCTTAGGAAAAGATGATGAGAACCCTTATTTTCATATTAGGGACTTTGAGGAAATTTGTGGGACAATTAGAATAAAAGACCTTACTGATGAAGTTTGAAACTTAAGATGTTTCCCTTTTCCTTGAGAGATAAAGCCAAGACCTGGCTGAACAACCTACCACCTGGTCCATTGAAACATGGCAGGAACTTGTTGCTGCTTTCTATATGAAATTCTACCCTAAGCATAAAACTGCAGCTGTTAGGCAGAAAATTAGTGCTAGTGTGCAACAAGAGGGAGAGTCTCTTTATAGGTTTTTAGAGAGATTCAATGATCTCCTATCCCAGTGTCCTCACCATGGATTTGATAAGATGAAACTTGTTGAGATTATTTATATGGTTTAGACTATTCGACCAAAGCCATGGTCGAGTCTATGTGCGCTGGTGAGTTCACCAGTAAAAATGCTGATGATGCTTTACCTTCTTAGGAGTTGCTGAAAATCCCAACAGTGGGAGTCTTGTGTTGAACCCCCTAAAAGACTCTTGGTCAATAGAAGTAGCACCAATGTGGTAGATACAAGCTTCGAGTCAGATGCTAAGTTTGCTGCTTTGTCTAGAAGGTTAGAAGCTTTGGAATTGAATCAGCCTAAATAGGTCTCTTGTTGAACCTGATGATAGGATTAGAGCCTCTCAAGTCTCTAGTTTGGAGTAGAGCCCAATAACTCGTTTTGGGAAGGTCATGTTAGTGAAGAACAAGCCCATGCTTCTATAACAACGCTAGGTTTGAGAACCGTCAGAAGTTTGACCCATACTCAGAACCTACAACCCTGGTTGGAGAAACCATCCTAATTTTTCTTGGTCTAAGGGCCAGAATCAAGGTCAGTCTAGTAATTCTCAGCCTCCCCCAGGTTTTGGTTATGCTAAGAACTCTTCAGGTCAACCCCAGTTTCAGAACCCTTCGGATAAAAAGATCACAAGTTTAGAAGACACTCTAGCCTCGTTTATTAAAAACTCTGATAAGATCAACCTAATGGTTGCTCAAGGGATAGAAGAAAGTAAAAATAGGTTATGCTAACTCCCAAGCTATTTGAGTTAAAAAACCAGGTTAGTCAGATAAATGAATCTTTGAGGGAAAAAGGTAAGTTTCCTAGTCAAACTCAACCCAATCCTAAAAGAGAAATCGTACAATCATGTGAATCTATTACAACCCTTAGGAGTGGAAAGAAAGTTGACAATAAGGTTGCCATGCCTGATAGTGAACATGCTGTAGTTCACCCTTCTGAGCCAGAAAATGAGGAGACTGATAGAGTCTCTAAAGAGACCAATGAGGGTCCTGGAGCCCGGTTTGTTCCCAGAGCCCCGTTTCCCCAGCTGCTAGTTCCAACTAAGAGGGAGTCGAACTTTAATGATATATTAGGTTTTTAAGCAGGTTACTATCAACCTACCATTGTTGGATGCGATTAAGCAGATTCCCGCTTATGCAAGTTTCTTAAGGACTTGTGTACACGAAAGCGTAAGCTTAGTGTCCAAAAGAAAGCCTTCCTAGCTAGTCACGTGAGTTCCATTATTCAGAATACCACTACTCCTAAGTATAAAGACCCAGGGTCCCCTACCATTTCTTGCACAATAGGTAAATACCGTGTTGAGAAAGCTTTGCTTGACTTAGGAGCCAGTGTGAATTTACTTCCATACCATGTGTACCTCAAGCTAGGACTTGGTGATATGAAACCTACCCAGATGACACTTCAGTTAGCTGATAGGTCCGTTAAAATTCCTCGTGGTGTGATCGAGGATGTTCTTATTGAGGTCGACAAGTTTATTTATCCAGTGGATTTTGTTATCCTAGATACCCAACCTGTCCCTGACCCAGAGAACCAGATACCAGTGATTTTAGGTCGCCCATTTTTAGCAACATCCAATGCGATCATTAATTGTCGAACTGGTATTATGAATTTGTCTTTTGGTAATATGACTATTGAGCTGAACGTCTTTCATATTAGTAAGCTACCCTCTGAACTAGATGACTCGAGCATAGAAGAGGTAAACATGATAGGAACATTAGTCGAGGAGTCATTACCAAACACTTTGTTAGAAGATCCGTTAGAGAAATGCCTAGCTCACTTTGGGATTGATTTCGATGATGATAATGATTAATGAGGTGAATGCTTTGTTAGATTCAACCCCTTTGTTAGACACTAGTAACGGATGGAAACCTAAGTTCGAACCACTACCAGTTTCTAAGTCTACCCTAGTTCCTTCGTTAGAAGAGCCTCCTAAGTTGGACCTAAAACCATTGCCAGATACCCTGAAGTATGTGTTTTTAGGCCCGTCTGAGACTTTACCTGTGATTGTTGCTTCCGACTTGGATAGTGATCAGGAAAGTAGGCTAGTGACCGTCCTTCAAAACAACAAGGAAGCTTTAGGGTGGACCATAGCACATTAAGGGTATAAGTCCTACTGTTTGTATGCATCAGATCTATTTAGAGGAAGATACCAAACCTTCTAGGGAGATGCAACGAAGACTAAACCCTAATATGAAAGAAGTAGTTCGAACCGAGGTTCTTAAGCTGTTAGATGCAGGCATTATCTACCCCATTTCAGACAGTAAGTGGGTCAGCCCCGTTCAGGTTGTTCCCAAGAAATCCGGTATTACTGTAGTCCAGAATGATAACAATGAGTTAATCCCGACCCGAGTGACCACGGGTTGGCGTGTTTGTATTGACTATAGGAAATTGAACAAGGTCACTAGGAAGGACCACTTTCCCCTTCCCTTTATCGACCAAATGCTAGAGATTAGCTGGACATAGTCATTACTGTTTTTAGATGGCTACTCAGGCTACAATCAGATCGTTATTGCCCCAGAAGACCAAGAAAAAACTACTTTTACCTGTCCCTTTGGTACCTTTGCGTATAGACGCATGCCTTTCGGGCTATGTAGCCCCTGCGACTTTTCAGCGTTGCATGATGAGCATATTTTCCGATATGGTAGAAAAGTTTTTAGAGGTCTTTATGGATGATTTTTCAGTGTTTGGTTCGTCTTTCGATGAGTGCTTGCATCATTTGTCATTAGTGTTGACTAGGTGTAAGGAAAAGAATCTAGTGCTTAATTGGGAGAAATGTCATTTCATGGTTCGATCAGGAATTGTTTTAGGGCATATCGTATCTTCTAAGGGTATAAGGTAGATAAAGCCAAAGTTGACCTTATCAAGACTTTACAGGTCCCAAAAACCGTAAGAGATATTAGGTCATTCTTAGGGCATGCAGGTTTTTATCGTCGATTCATTAAGGATTTTAGCTTGATTTCTAGACCTCTTTGCAATTTGCTTGCAAAAGATGTTAAGTTTGTCTTTGATGATGCTTGTTTAGAGGCTTTTGAGAAGCTCAAGACTTTACTCACTACCGCCCCCATAGTCCAGGCACCCAACTGGAACTTACCCTTTGAGATCATGTGTGATGCTTCAGATTATGCTATTGGTGTTGTGCTAGGTCAGCGAGAAAACAAATTACTTCATGTGATTTACTATGCTAGCAAAACTCTGAATGATGCCCAGTTGAACTATACCACTACCGAGAAGGAACTGTTAGCCATTGTGTTTGCCTTAGACAAGTTTAGACCCTATCTCTTAGGTTCTAAGATCGTCATATATACTGATCATGCTGCTTTGAAATATCTTTTGTCTAAGAGGGATACGAAACCTAGATTGGTTAGGTGGATCCTTTTGTTGCAAGAGTTCTCTCCAGACATTAGAGACAAAAAGGGTGTCGAAAATGTAGTAGCAGACCACTTGTCTAGGCTAGTTGTTGATTCCCCTGATGATTCCCTTCCTATAAGGGATAGTTTTCCTGATGAACAACTTTTCTTTGTTACCCAAGCACCTTGGTATGCGAATATAGTGAATTATCTTGTTACTGGTCGAATGCCCCAACATTGGGGTAAACAAGATCGTTCTAGGTTTTTAGCCGAGGTTAAGCACTTCTTTTGGGATGATCCTTATTTGTTTAAGTATTGTCCAGAATTATTAGGAGATGTATACCTGAGAGTGACCAGTCCAGTATTATTTCCTTTTGTCATGATCATGCTTGTGGGGGTCACTTTAGTGCTAAGAAGACTGCTGCTAAGATATTGCAGTGTGGATTCTATTGGCCTTCGTTGTTTAAAGACTCCCACAGTTACTGTGTTACTTGTGAACGTTGCCAGAAAGGAACCATTTCCCGTAGGAACATGATGCCCTTGAACCCATTCTAATTGTTGAGGTCTTTGAGTGTGGGGTATTGACTTTATGGGTCCGTTTCCTAATTCTTTTGGTAACCTATACATCCTTGTCGCTGTAGACTATGTCTCTAAGTGGATTGAGGCGGTTGCGTGTAAAACCAATGACCATAGGGTTGTGATTGAGTTCTTGAAAAATAATATACTTACACGTTTTGGTACACTGCGAGCTATAATTAGTGATGGAGGGTCGCACTTTTGTAATGAACCTTTTAAGCTTTTGATGAAGAAATATGGTATTACACATAAGGTAGCTACCCCATATCATCCACAGACTAGTGGTCAGGTTGAGGTTTCCAATAGGGAGATAAAATGTATATTAGAGAAAAAAGTTAATCCTAATCGGAAAGACTGGTCGTCTAGGCTTACTGATGCCTTATGAGCTTACCGTACTGCGTTTAAGACCCCCATTGGAATGTCGCCTTGTCGGCTTGTGTATGGAAAGGCATGTCATTTACCTGTTGAGTTAGAACATAGAGCTTATTGGGCTGTTAAGCAGCTAAACTTTTCACTTGACAAGGCAGGAGCCCATAAGAAACTCCAGCTCAATGAGTTCGACGAGATTCGTATAGATGCTTACGATAGTGCGAAGGAGTATAAGAACAAAATGAAACTTGTGCATGATAGAAATATTTTACGGAAGTCATTTTCTCCAGGTCCAAAAGTTCTTCTGTATGATACCCGCTTGCATCTTTTCCCTGGGAAGTTACGTTCTCGGTGGACGGGTCCTTTTATTGTTCGCACTGTCTTTCCTCATGGAGCTGTTGAAATTGAGACACCGGATGGTAGTAGTTCTTCGAAGGTTAACGGTCAGAGATTGAAACCCTTTTTAGAGCCCTTTCCTACAGGTGATGTTGAGGAGGTCCCTCTGGAGGACCCTGTTTACCCTTGATTGACCATCGAGGCGATTGTATGTTGTATATTAGTCTTTGATTTCTCTTTTCACCCAGGTACTATCTTTCCGACTTCTCTCTTTATTGATTCCTCATGTTACTTTACTTTTTGGTACTGCTCTTTCATTAAAAACATTGAGGACAATGTTAGATTTAAGTTTGGGGGTGGGGAAGAAACTTTTGCTAGCTGCTTTTAGTTGCAATAAATAAACTCCAGAGCCCAGAAATTTATTCTTATTAAGGTCGGCACTAACCAATCTAAGTGGATGGGAACATTTTGGTTGTAGGAGTTGAGGAACGAATCTGATTAGATGGAAACATCTAGAAGAGTCTATTCATAAAAGCACAGAGCTCAGGTGTTAGAAAAGAAAACATGGTAGTTTCGCCATATCCTCGTGATGGAAACATCGAAAGAATCCTGATCACTTTTTTTTTTCTTTTTACCATTACTAAGGTGAAATAGAGTGACTGAGATACATAAAAAAAAAAAATTGAGACCAGACCAACCGAAATAAATACAATAAAGTCGACCACTGGTACCCTTGTATATGCCAGCTGAGTTGACCTAGAGTTAGGATTATCGACCATTAGTTCCCTTGTATATTCCAATGTGTTGATATTAGTCCAGACCAGTATCTCAGTCCATTAGGATAGGTTCACCTTAGTCAACATTATCCACGTTTTTCTCTACATCTATCTTCTTAATCTATCCATGTGATTGGTTGACTACGGTTTATGATGTCCAGAAACTATCTGAGTAGAGCTATGTCACTTTATATGAATTTTAGTATGCTTGAGTGCAAACTCGTGTACAGCAATTGGAATTTCGCATCAGGGTACTTCCTCCTGTAGTCAATAAATATGCCAACCAAGGAGATTCTTTAGTACCTTCCAAGGTTCTGCGTAGATAGCTAGGGTTTGGAGTAAAGGTTTTGTGGGTACACCTCTGGTAAACCCTCCCGAGATTAACTCGGTTTTATTTTTTATTAGTTTTGCTCGAGGACTAGCAAATAATAAGTTTGGGGGTATTTGATAGACACATTTTTTTGTCTGAATTGTCCTCTGTGTCTCTATTGTTAGTGCTTGATTTTGTACTTATTATGGTGTTTTTTATGTTTGTGTAGGTGTTTTTGGAGAAATACACTTGTGTGGAAAAAGTTGCTCAAAAAGTGCTATTTGGACCCCGGGAGGACAGTTGCTAAATGGACCTCAATTTCAGTTAAAGGGCACTCAATTACTAAGGGGCACCACCGTTACTATCAGCACCCCAGAACCTTGTAATTAATCTAGTTGAGTTTTCATATATTCCACAAGTTCTTGTGTTGAGTATATGAAAGACTACACTATCATGTTCTTTGGTTAATGTAGTCATATATTCCGTAAGGTTTTCCTTATGTTGAGTATTTGAACGGTTAAGTTAGTCATCTTCGTGTGATTGACTTACTTGTAGCTCCGTGAGTTTACTTATGTTGAGCACTTTCAATTAAATTGATCACTTTTGTGGTTTGATTTAGTTGCATATTCCAATTGAATTAATCATGGGTTTACTTGTGATTAATTTGGTTGAGCTTTGGATATAGAAAATCATTCCTATGGTTAAAAAATCCTTCTTTTCTTTCAAATTAAGGTCGCTCTTGTTGTTCTCTCGGGAATGACATCAAATGGGGGAGAGTTCTTTTGAACTTGTGCTTAATGGTAATATCTTGCGGGGAGTGCGGCTGTGGAATTTTATATGGGTTATCTTGTATCTTAAAACTCCTTGATGAATGATGTTAGCTTTGGCTATTAGATTGCATCTAAATTAAGTTGGTATGTATTTTTCTTTTGGTCATGAAATATCTCTTGTGGAAATTTCATTATGATCCCATTCTTGTACTTTTGCCAATTTTATTGACAAAAAAGGGGAGAAATATTGTAGTTCACACTACAAATACATATGGTTTTCGGATCATTGTGTAAGGGAGAGTGGTTTCCATGATCGAGATGGAGTATTGACTAAGGGGGAGTGATACATATCATCGTAGTATTATTGTTAAAGTCGTGATACAATTGGACTTTGATGTTATATAATAATACTATGACACTATATAATAATGATCGAGAATCTCGATTTCTCTCATTGTTATAGCTACGGATCTTCAACAACGATGGTGTTAAACTTACAACCTTTGGGATCATTGGAGTACTTGGAAGGACGAAGATTTCAAGGAACGTTGAAGATTATACTATGGAATAGGAGCCACTAAAGTTTATCTTTTTGTATTCCATATGTATTAATAGTTTTGTCACTAAAATTGACAAAGGGGGAGATTGTTAGAGCATAACTCGGTCAACCTCGCATGCGTTGTTATCTCAAGCATGTTTGTCAATGTTAGTGATCAAAACTATAAGTCTTGATTTCTAGCCTACATAGCTAAGTCTCGGACTAGGATAGAAAGTGTAGTTGAGCTCAAGGACTTCATGGTGATTCATCATACAACGACGAAGATCTATACAAGGAACCGTGGAACTTCATCAACAAAAAGGTATGTGGAGACTTGAACTTATCTATCACTCAAAAGTCTATCTCTTCTATCTCCTACTTCTTATGAGACAAAAGTCGTATGCTTGGACTAGATCATACACATTTGACATTTCGAGCTAAGCATTCATTTCTTATCTTTTATCTCAAAATCTTGTGTTGGTAAAGCGTTTCGCTTTGATCAAGTTTATCTTCACCTAGTGACGAAAGTCATGAAAAGTTTCAATCACTTTGAGAATTGCTCTGATGTAAATCGGTCTGTGAATAACGGCTACATCGCATCCTCTAAGAATGTCTCAATGATTGAAAAAAGAGTTTAGATTACATAACCATGTATTGCTTGAACCGAAGTTTTCGAACTTTGTTGATCAAGAGAAATCGGGAGGATTGTGGAATTGGATTGCCAAGTCCGCGAACCTAGTTCGCAGACTCAGTCCGCGAACTGTCGGAAGTTCTCGACCGAGAATTTATGCTGGGATTTTCCAAATACTCGTTTGTGTGCTTAGTACGCGAACTCAGTCCGGGAACGCAGTCCGCGAACTGGCGGAAGTTCTCATCCCGAGAATTTCTGCTGAGTTTGGAAAACTCAACCGATTAACTTAAGTCCGGGAACTTGTTTGTAAACTTAAGAGGTTATGATCTAAAGATGTGCTCTGAACATGAAACATTAAATTACTAAGGAATGCTTTATGCAAACCGTGGCTATAATGTTCATGAGCCGATTCAATCGAATCGACTCATATTTGATTCAATTGTGTCTTGTGTAGTTACATAAGATCTCATAGCAATTGAACAACTCTGTAACTAGTTCATTTGAGTCAATTGAACTAGTTATGGTGAAGAAGAACAAGGTTAATATGAAATGCTCATATGGTTAATCTTTTGGGTTACTATGTTGAAACAACATACACGTACACGTTTGGGCATGGTTTTCATGAACCCAGTAAACGTCTACTCAAGTGTGTGTGACAAGCTAAGTTTTCGATCTAACGGTTGAGAAATATTTGCTTGAATCTAAATCAGGTGTTCATCTAACGGTGAATAAGGATTGCTTTGTAACTAAGGCAAAACCCTGATTTGAAGGCTATATAAATGAGACATCTAGCATTGTGCAAAACTAATCCCCACACGTATGTGTGCTACTAGTGCGCCCACTAGAGTCGATCTCCATTAACCTTTGATTTTCTTCTCTAAAATCAGGTTAACGACTTAAAGACTTCATTGGGATTGTGAAGCCAAACCGATACTACTTTATCGTAGTTGTGTGATATGATCTTGCATCTTATATCCTACGAGTACAATCGATTGATTGGCTTGAGATCGTGAGAGTTCTCCGATAGGCAAGATAAAGAAGTCACAAACATCTTCGTCTCACTGTTTTTGATTCCTCGACAATCCGCTTGTGTAGTCAGGAAGGTATCTAGAGAGGTGATTGATTAATCTAGGTTGTTCTTCGGGAATATAAGACCGGACTATCAATTAGTTCCTGTTACCTTGATTTTATATCTAAAGACGGAACAAAACCAAGGGTTTATCTGTGGGAGACAGATTTATCCTTTTATAGACTGTTCTGTGTGAGACAGATCTGTTTATTATCAAGTCTATGATTTTGGGTTACAACAACTCTTAGTTGTGGGTGAGATCATCTAAGGGAATCAAGTGCGCAGTATCCTGCTGGGATCAGAGGCGTAGGAGTACAAATGTACCTTGTATCAGTGGGATTTTGATAGGGGTTCAACTATAGTCCAGTCCGAAGTTAGTTCGCAGTAGGCTAGTGTTTGTAGCGGCTTAATACAGTGTGTATTCAATCTGGACTAGGTCCCGGGGTTTTTCTGTATTTGCGGTTTCCTCGTTAACAAAACTTCTGGTGTATGTGTTATTTCTTTTCTGCATTATATTTTATATAATTGAAATAATACAGGTTGTGCGTTCGTGATCATCAACTTCTCTAATCCAACCTTTGGTTGTTGATTGTAGT
This sequence comes from Papaver somniferum, assembly GCF_003573695.1. Taxonomy (NCBI): domain Eukaryota; kingdom Viridiplantae; phylum Streptophyta; class Magnoliopsida; order Ranunculales; family Papaveraceae; genus Papaver; species Papaver somniferum. The sequence continues at coordinate 115,388,551 of NC_039360.1, forward strand.
TGATTGATCCTTGGATATTGGTATTTGGTACCGTCCAAGTTATCTCTCTTTGATAAAGACTCGCAGATTTCTATTTGCTTGAGTAAAGATCAAATCGAGAGATTGAGATAATAACTCCTTGAGATACTTTCTATCTAGATTGAGTCTGACTGTTTAGTTGATTCTCTAGCAAAGTGTTTCAGAGTTAGTCCATACAGATTTCTAATCGAAATATTGGGTGGTGTTGTTAGACACCCGCTTTTTCAAAGGTTATTGTCACAAAAATCGTGGCTCAAATAACCTCGAGTATATATACATAAATGTACATTTACCGTCATAGGAATTTTTCCTTAGAGTGAGCATTTATATGGATAGATTAGAAAGGTAGAATTGAACAAGAATCCAAATGAAATCAATTACCACATACCTTTGTTGATGAAGTCCTTGTTGACGTCTTTTTGTAGTCTTCAAACTTCATCCTTCAAGAATAGCTTCGATTCTACTTCTTAGACTTAATCTAGTACGAAACTATCTTTAGTATACTAAATCAAGAATGCATTTTGGCAACTAAAATTGACAACTAACTTGATATACCAACGCTAGTGGGTTCAACCGAGCAATGCTCTAACAGATATGAAAGTGTTCATATGGCTAACTTCGGTTAACAATTGTTGAGCCAACAAGGTGTACACGTGTTAGAGCATAACTCGGTTGAACCAACCAAGCGTTGGTATGTCAAGATTGGTTGTCATATTTTAGTGAATCAAAACTCATGTTAAGAGTCACTTGATTATGTACTAGAGTCAACTTCGTATAGGTTAGTTTGAACGTATTAGGATATGAGACTTTACAAGTATTGCGAAGACTTGAAGATGTGAAGAAGCAAGGAGCTACAACGACAAAAATAATCCTTACACTTGAGGTTAGTGATATTTGACTTGAACTGTTTCATTCCCTAACGTATCTTTCAAGTCGTGCATATTGAAAACAAAACTGCGAAGCATATTTGAACTCTAGATAGACATAATATTAAGGAATATAATACGAGGTTTATTGCTTAACCATTAAACTTTGTAGATAAGATATCGCCATAATCATTTGAATGCTATTGTGATTATGTATGGGTATGAGGTGAAAATTTCATCCTAGGGAACAATGTTTTACATGTGTTCTAAGGAAGTAAGTTCATAACTTGTTTGTGAATCGAAAGGGAAATCTCCAGGCGTTATTGGCTTTGTTATTCATTGCATATCTTATGGACAACCAATATGTGTTATTGAGTATAACCGTTCATGACTTGTTGTGTTCTTGGTAGAACTATTCACAAAGGCCTGACTTATGTAATGGTATGACTTTTATTAGTGAAACCGATCTTAAGTAATCACCTGAGATGGTATGATCGGGTTTGTGATTTTTTGTCTGACCAAATATGGGAAAGGGAAACCGATCCTAGTAAGAGGTGCAGTACATCACAAAGGGGAACTGATCCTTGTATGAGGTGCAGCGAGGTTTATAGCAGAAAGGGGAACCGATCCTATGAACATGTGCAACACGTTTTAGGCAAAAGGTAACCGATCCTATGGACATGTGCAACACATATAAGTTAGATACCATATATATGTGGGGAACCGATCCTAGTACCTAGTCAACCGAATTTTGGAAAACTAGTGTGACTATGCACAATACTCACATGGAAGGTAGAACCGAAACTTTTTTTGGTAGAACCGTTAAACCTATGATTGTGATTGAATGTTATTTGATCAATCGCATAGTTATTGAAAGTCAGATGAACCAATTCTAAACTTGTTTGGAAGTGTGGCAAATCGGTTTCAAGGTTGTAAGTGTGAAAGAGAACTTACAAAGTTAAGACGTCGATATACTTTGAACACGTGCTATGACTGTTTATTTCTTTAATTGTTCAAAGTTATTCCTTAATAGCTAAGGGAAGAGAATCCCAGGATCGAAACATAAATAAGTTAAAAATCTTTTAATTAAGGTATTTAACTTCATTTTATAGGGAAATAAAAATTAGTAATGTGCATTTACTAATTAGAGATTTTCCGGGAGATTTCGATCATTATTTTTGGACAGAGCATTTCCAGGAATTATGGAAACCTAATTTGTGATTTAATGAATATCTTGAGAATATTTTCGGTTTTGGAAATTCCTTGGTGTCCAAACTTCCTTGTCTATAAATACTTGAAGTTTGCCTTTCTTGCAAACTAATCCTTCGTAACAACAGACATCCTCTTTGTTGTGTTGTTATTGGTGTAGCCGCCTATTCAGAGAGGAGAGTAACCTAATTAGGCGAAATATCTTACCGCCGCTCATTTTAAAGTCTTCTTTGGTATTAAGAAGCTCTAGCGTGTACCGTTGGTGGGAAACTAGATAATTGTGGTTTATCTTTTGTTTTCTTTGATTTGATTGACTAACGGTGGTTGAACTTTGATTGCACCTAGTTTGTTTATGCTTGAGAATCTTCTCTTATGATATAAGATTCACTCAAACTAGTTCAGAGTTTCGACATGGATCTTTAGACTGTTGTTAGTTCTAAAGACGATCTTGTGATAGTCCATTGTTAATAGACTCCATTCTGTGCATGATTGATCACAAGAGATTCAAGTGATTGTGTGCAGGTTTTTATTGAAGATCTAAGAAGATTTGAAGACGAAGAAGATATTGAAGATTTCTGATTTGTGGGTTCATAGTCTTTGGTGTGCACAATACTTGTTTCGGTAAAAGAGGATCCAATTAATAATCGGTTTATCTTTGTGATAGATTGGATTGATTAATTGAGTAGATCGGCATCAACACAATTCTTTGGATTAATAGTGTTGTTGGCTTAATATTAAACGATTACTTCGGTAATTGAATATAAGATAGATCTAAGAACTTGATGAAGGAGTTTATGTTAAGATAAACGGAAGAGCCTTTGTCCGACTCATATCACTTGGTTGAATAGAGTTGATACCAAACAGATTTGTTGTTCCTTTACTGTTTGGAATACGAACCAAAGGAATTGTTCCAAGTACGTGACTAAGGTCAGAGGCGTGGGAATACAGACGAAACTAGGTGAACTATAGGTTTAGTTGCTTGGTCTCAACTATACGAAGTTAGATGTAATTTTGTGTAGCGGCTTAATCCTGAGAGTATTCAATTCTGGACAAGGTCCCGGGATTTTTCTGCATTTGCGGTTTCCTCGTTAACAAAATCTTGTTGTGTCATTACTTTATATTTCCGCATTATAATTGTTTTATTATAATTAAAGTAAATTACACAAACGTTAATTCCTATTTACTTGATAAGTGAATCCTATTGTGTTTGGTTAAGTCCGAACCTTTTTATCAAGTGACATACTTCGTTGTTGTATTGTCTCGATCTCGTATCCATAGACGATCACACGAAGTGTGAATCGATTAGTTGTATTGTCTCAACTCAGTCCATAGACAATCATTTTCGGAGAAAGGACTTATATGTAGGAAAAGTTTTATCTTGAGGTATATTTGGGTACCCTCGCCTTTTCAATTGGTATCAGAGCCGGCAAACACGAAAAGATCTAACAATTTGTGTTTGGTACGGTCCAAACTATAAGAATTAAGTCAAATGAATGATTCAGTTAACGTAAAGCAAGACATCAAGAGTTTTGAATTAACACTTGATGATGGCATCTAAGATTCAATATCTGAAGAAATCATCTCTAGAGATTCTACGAGACAAGTTAATCTTGTTAATAATGTAGAAACTGATGATGACTGGAAAATACGTCTATAAGAAGTGTTATATGAAATTTCCGATGATGATGACTCAGATTTTGAACAAGAAGTAGAAGAGGATATCTCAGAATACTTTAAACTGCTGAAACCTTTGAAAAATAAAAAGCTGAGAACTTCGGATTTTCTTGGTTTTATAACTCCTCTTTATCGTGAGAACAAGAAATTGAAGAAGGTTTTTCAAGGATATTATATTGGTTACCAAAACAATGATTATCTTCTTAAAGATCGTACAAACGATCTAAATTCTAAGAAATTAGAATGTGAAAATCTTCGAAGAGAACAGTTTTTTTCGGAAAAGAAACATGTTGAATCGGAAGCAATGTTTAATTCTCGACAAGTACAGGGTCTTGAAGAAAAAGCTAGTGCTAGTCTCTCTCAAACAAAATTGTTAGAGAAAGAGCGTGATGTTGCTCTTGAAAAAATTCACTTGTTGGAAGAGAAACTTGTTGAATCTGATGCAAGGATTAACTCTCAACAAAAGAATTTTGAAGAGAAAGAAGGTGTATATCTCTCACGAGAAAAATGCCTTGAGGCTGATCTAGACGGTGCTCTTGATAAAATCAAGATGTTGGAAGAAGAAAATTTGGAACTGAAAAAATCCAATGAAATCTCAAACAAGTTAACCTCAATGTTAGAAGCAAGTAGAAATCATCGTGATACACGAGGATTGGGCTACAAGGGAATAGATGCTTCAAATATTAGCAAAGAGGTAAAATTTGTTAAAGCTACAAATTCTTCTAAATCAGAGGCTTCCACTGATGAGAGAGATGCTCATATTTCTTGTAAAGAAGAGAAATCTGTCAAGTCTAAGAATAGTATTCAACCAACAGTAATCAAAGAAGGCATTTCTGCTAATGTCAAGAATGCAACAACGTTGAACAAAGAGAAGAAGAAGAAGAAGAAAAAAACTCGTCGAGCTCCAATGCTAGAGGATCCACAAAAAGGTAACATCAAAACTCATACTTCGTATATTTATACTAAGCATTGTTATTATTGTGGTAATAAAGGATACTTGCAATGGGGATGCAAAGTTCGTAAGATGCAAGATGCACTTTCTTTTGTATCAAACGAATTGGCTAAGTTTTTTCCTCATAAGAACTCAGATCGTTATTGTCCGAAGTTTAGTCAAAAGAATTATTATAATGATAGTTCAAATTTTGCATATCACTCGACAAGGTCATCTCATAAAAGACCCGAATAAAGAAAAATAACTTTGTAAATGCAAAGACAAGATCTGATGTTCCAAATTGGAGAAAGGGTGTTTCGCAAAATACTCAAAAGGACAATGATCCTAATGGTATGTAGGAGAAGGCTGCTCCTGCAAAAGCCAACTCTAAATGGGTCCCGAAGTCCTCTATAGCAAAGAAGGGACCAAAAGTTAGTCACAAGAATGACTCTCATCTGTTAATTGTTGGTGACAATAATTACAAGAGTCTTCTTGAAAGGCTAAAGAAAGACATTATGTCTGAAATCTCTTGTACTAGTAAAGGTTGAGATAATTACACTCTTCATCACAAGTCAAAGAAGAAAAACAAGAGATGGAACAAGAGAAAACAAACCAAGCAAGAGGTCCAGAATGATGATTCTGTCTTAGTCACTCGTGACGAACAAGACAAGGATAAACTCAACACAACCTAGTTGTGTTAGAATGTGCATACTCACCTTGGTGCTCAATTTTTTTAAAGGTGAGGAAGCACATGATCTCTCGGTTTTTATATGACTAATTAACATCTTTAGGAGATTTCTTTTCTTCTATACTTATACTTTCTCTATCTATATTTTAGGTTTTGATAGAAACGGTAATTATGAGTTTATGATGTTGATATCTACTGATCATATATGTGTAGCTCTTGTTTTTACGGTTAAAACGAGCCAAAAATCACTGAATTCGGACATCATATGCAAAAGTTATGTCAAAAACAGTTTAGTGTTGTGATTTGTCACAAGTAACTCCTAGGAACCGATCCTAGTACCCTGTCATGGTGAGGGAACCGATCCTAGTACCATGTCATGGTGAGGGAACTGATCCTAGTGAGAGGTCCCCTTACGAAGAAGTGTAAAACTGTTTTTCCCATAACTTCTTCGTACGAACTCGGAATGACCTCATTCTTTTTGCGTTGTTTTGATAATTCAATTCCTTAAAATATTGAGGATTAAGTTCTAGCCCATGTTGGTAGGCTTTATAAAATAATCATGAGGGGTTCTGGTAGAAACAATATGTGAAAAAGTCACAATATGTTGAATCGGTTTTGGTTTAGCATAAAAGCATATGTGTTTCGACGGTTTTCAACTTTTGCTTGCAATTGTTAAAACCGATTTTCAACCTTTCTCTAGTAAAGGTTGGTTGTTGTTATTCTTTTGTTTTTGCATAAGGATGACAACATGATGATATTTCGATATCAATTCTCCCTGGAAGAAGATGCAATCATATTGGTGAAGTGGATGCGATATTTGAGGTAACAATCTTGTTAGTTAATTGTTTTCCTGTTATAGAAAAGTCTGAGTTTATTTCATATATATTTATTGTTTTTGCTCAACAAAATTTCGGTACAATTGATGTTTATTCCATTATGCGTGTGTGGATGTGTGTGATTCAATTGGTTCCGGTTAAGAAAAACTATTGTTATCTTGCTTTATTGTGTGGTATCAATTGTTTAGGCTTACAAAATTTCGGTGCAATTGCGGTGCTTTTAATGTCTATGTTGTTTCAATTGCTTCCGGTTGAGGTGAATAATTATGCAAGTTTATTTATGTTGGTTTGTATGAATTATTTATGGATTAACGAAATAAAATGTGTACGGGATGAGTTGTTTAGTCCAATTCGATTCTGGATAAGAGAAACTAAGTTAATTCTGATCTTAGTTAGACTTATCGAAGTGAGGTTTCGGTTATTCAAGTCTAATCGAATGCCTTAACAAGAAATGCTAGTTAACTAACCTATTATTTGTCTTGTTTAAAATTGAAAGGTCTAAGTTTATGGATAATTAGAACCTAATGAGAAAAATAGAGTTATCTTTATTTTGGTCTTATCGAATTAAGCGATTGTATTTGTACAATAGGTTTAGCAAAGGGACTAAGGTGCTTAGTTGTTTTTGGTTTGCTAAACTAAAATGGAAAAATTGTTTCGGACAATTGTTTTCTTGGTAACATATCAAAATAAAACTACTTGTAGTTTCGGTTTTTGATATTGGTTATCAGCTCATGGTGTGTGGAACCCTCCTACCTAACTCTACAGATTGCAAGTCTATTTTGAGATTTGTAAGATTCTTTTCGTGTTGTCCTTTATTTTTTCCGTTTCTTTGTCATTTTGTGACAAAAAGGGGGAGAAATATATGGAGTAAAAAAGTGATACTGCGTTGATTTTATATTGATTGGTATCGCTAAGGAAAAGAACATTGGTGCTTAAACATTTTATCTAAACGAAAGAGAGAAAGCACAAACTAAGGGGGAGTAACATATCATATGAATTGGTATAACAAAGACGTGTGGATTGAATATATACCTATCTTTCTTAGGGGGAGTATTAGCTTTGTTATTATAATGCCGCTATTGCATTTTCAATGATTGAATGTAAGCAGTTTACTGTGCTGTTGAATTCGGGAATCAAGCGTATGTGTAATGAATTATTGTAATTTGTTTATCCATATGATGTAAGAGTTTGTCACTAAAATTTACAAAGGGGGAGATTGTTAGATCATAGCTCGGTTGAACCCACCAAGCGTTGGTATGTCAAGATTGGTTGTCATATTTTAGTGAATCAAAACTCATGTTAAGAGTCGCTTGATTATGTACTAGAGTCAACTTCGTATAGGTTAGCTTGAAAGTATTAGGATATGAGACTTTATAAGTTTTGCGAAGACTTGAAGATGTGAAGAAGCAAGGAGCTACAACGACAACAATCATCCTTCCACTTGAGGTTAGTGATATTTGACTTGAACTATTTCATTCCCTAACGTATCTTTCAAGTCGTGCATATTGAAAACAAAACTGCGAAGCATATTTGAACTCTAGATAGACATGGTATTAAGGAATACAATACGAGGTTTATTGCTTAACCATTAAACTTTGCAGATAAAACTTGAAGATGTGAATGCTATTGTGATTATGTATGGGTATGAGGTGAGGATTTCCTAGGGAACAATGTTTTACATGTGTTCTAAGGAAGTAAGTTCATAAACTTGTTTGTGAATCGAAAAGGAAATCGCCAGGCGGTATTGGTTTTGTTATTCATTGCATATCTTATGAACAACCAATATGTGTGATTGAGTATAACCGTTCACGAATTGTTGTGTTCTTGGTAGAACTATTCACAAAGGCCTGACTTATGTATTGATATGACTTTTATTAGTGAAACCGATCTTAAGTAATCACATGAGATGGTATGATCGGGTTTGTGATTTTTTGTCTGACCAAATATGGGAAAGGGCAACCGATCCTAGTAAGAGGTGCAGTACATCACAAAGGGGAATTGATCCTTGTATGAGGTGCAGCAAGGTTTATAGCAGAAACGGGAATCGATCCTATGAACATGTGCAACACGTTTTAGGAAAAGGGGAACCGATCCTATGGACATGTGCAACACATATAAGTTAGATACCATATATATGTGGAGAACCGATCCTAGTACCTAGTCAACCGAATTTTGGAAAGCTAGTGTGACTATGCACAGTACTCACATGGAAGGTAGAACCGAAACTTTTTTTGGTAGAACTGTTAAACCCATGATTGTGATTGAATGTTATTTGATCAATCACATAGTTCTTGAAAGTCAGATTAATCAATTCTAAACTTGTTTGGAAGTGTGGCAAATCGGTTTCAAGGTTGTAAGTGTGAAAGAGAACTTATAAAGTTAAGATGTCGACATACTTTGAACACGTTCTATGAATGTTTATTTCTTTAATTGTTCAAAGTTATTTCTTAATAGTTAAGAGAAGAGAATCCCAGGATCGAAACATAAATAAGTTAAGAATCTTTTAATTAAGGTATTTAACTTCATTTTGTAGGGAAATAAGAATCAGTAATGTGCATTTACTAATTAGAGATTTTCCGAGAGATTTCGATCATTATTTTTGGACAGAGCATTTCGAGGAATTATGGAAACCGAATTTGTGCTTTAATGAATATCTTGAAAATATTTTCGGTTTTGGAAATTCCTTGGTGTCCAAATTTCCTTGTCTATAAATACTTGAAGTTTGCCTTTCTTGCAAACTAATCCTTCGTAACAACAGACTTCCTCTTTGTTGTGTTTTTACTGGTGTAGCCTCCTATTCGGAGAGGAGAGTAACCTAATTAGGCGAAATCTCTTAAAACCGCTCAGTTTAAAGTCTTTTTTTGGGATTGAGAAGCTCTAGCGTGTACCATGGTGGGAAACTAGATAATTGCGGTTTATCTTTTGTTTTATTTGATTTGATTGACTAACGGCGGTTGAACTTTGATTGCACCTAGTTTGTTTATGCTTGAGAATCTTCTCTTTTGATATAAGATTCACTCAAACTAGTCGAGAGTTTCGACAGGGATCTTTAGACTGTTGTTAGTTCTAAAGACGATCTTGTGATAATCTATTGTTAATAGACTCCGTTCTGTGCGTGATTGATCACAAGAGATTCAAGTGATTGTGTGCAGGTTTTTAATGAAGATCTAAGAAGACTTGAAGACGAAGAAGATATTGAAGATTTCTGATTTGTGGGTTCATAATATTTGGTGTGCACAATACTTGTTTCGGTAAAAGAGGATCCAATTAATAATCGGTTTATCTTTGTGATAGATTGAATTGATTAATTGAGTAGATCGACATCAACACAATTCTTTGGATAAATAGTGTTGTTGGCTTAATCTTAAACGATTACTTCGGTAATTGAATATAAAATAGATCTAAGAACCTGACGAAGGAGTTTATGTTAAGATAAACGGAAGAGCCTTTGTCCGACTCATATCACTTGGTTGAATAGAGTTGATAACAAACAGATTTGTTGTTCCTTTACTGTTTGGAATACGAACCAAAGGAATTGTTCCAAGTACGTGACTAAGGTCGGAGGCGTGGGAATACAGACGAAACTAGGTGAACTATAAGTTTAGTTGCTTGGTCTCAACTATACAAAGTTAGGTGTAATTTTGTGTAGCGGCTTAATCCTGAGAGTATTCAATTCTGGAAAGGTCCCGGGGTTTTTCTGCATTTGCGGTTTCCTCGTTAACAAAATCTTGCTGTGCCGTTTACTTTATATTTCTGCATTGTAATTGTTTTATTATAATTAAAGTAAATTACACAAATGTTAATTCCTATTTACTTGATAAGTGAATCCTTTTGTGTTTGGTTAAGTTCGAACCTTTTTATCAAGTAACATACTTCGTTGTTGTATTGTCTCGATCTCGTATCCATAGACGGTCACACGAAGTGTGAACCGATTAGTTGTATTGTCTCGACTCAGTCCATATACAATCACTTTCGGAGAAAGGACTTATAGGTAGGAAAAGTTTTAGCTTGAGGTATATTTGGGTACCCTGGCCTTTTCAACACATTTAGGTACGACTACCCATATCTAAATGAAGTCACTTTTCATTTTTGTGTAACAAGATAAGTTCGATCTAACGGTTGAAAGAAATTAGCTTGAGTCTAATCAGGTTTTCATCTGACGGTGAATATTGAATGCTTTGTTTCCAAGGTAACATTGATTGCAAACCCTGATTTGAAGACTATATAAGGGAGAACTCTAGTAACTGGGAAACTTAATACCCACACATCATGTGTGATACTAGTTGCGACTAGAGTTAAGTCTCCTTTAACCTAGGTTTTTCTAAAACCATTATAATTATAGGTTAACGACTTAAAGACTTAATTGGGATTGTGAATCCAGACCCAACTATTTTTTCTGTAGTTGCGTGATCTGATCTTGTTGTATTCTTTCGTATTGAGTACTATCTTCTTTAAGATTTGCTCGAGATTTAATCTCCGATAGGCAAGATAAAAAGTAGTCACAAACATCTTCGTCTCATCGTTTGTGATTCCACAATATCTTGTTTCGCTACCATACGATTAAGATTTGTGAGGTGATTGATATTACTAGGCTGTTTTTTGGGAATATAAGTCTGGTGTATCAATTGGTTCCTGTTCACCTTTATTTGTCAAAAGACGGAACAAAACTCATAGGTATTTCTGTAGGAGACAGATTTATCTATTCAATAGACTTTTCTGTGTGAGACAGATTGGTTTATCAAGTTTTCGACTTTGAGTCGTAGCAACTCTTAGTTGTGGGTGAGATCAACTAAGGGAATCAAGTGCGCAGAATCCGGCGTGGTTTAAGAGGAATAAGGAACGCAAATGTACCTTAATTAGTGTGAGATTGTTTAGGGCTCAACTACATTCCAGTCCTAAGTTAACTTGGAGTAGGTTAGTGTCTGTAGCGGCTTAATGCAGTGTGGTGTTCAAATATGGACTAGGTCCCGGGGTTTTTCTTCATTTTCAATTTCCTCGTTAACAAAATTTCTGGTGTCTGTGTTATTTCTTTTCTGCATTATATTTATTTATATAATTGAAATATCACAGGTTGTGCGTAGTTCAATCAATTAGATGATCCAACCCTTGGTTGTTGATATAAATTGATTGACACTTGAACAATGGTCTTTGGTACCGTTCAAGTTGTTTCACATGATAATCAGGCTCGCAGATTTCTATCTGTTTGATTTTCTGATTACATTGTGAAACAGAGATACAACTCTTGGATATATTTCCACTGATTGAGTCTGACTGTCTAGTTGATTCTCTTGGAATTATATTGGAGTGTGTCCATACAGATTTCCTAAACGAAATATTGGGTGAGGCTGTTAGATCTCCCCTTTTTCACCTTGAAACAATATAGTCTATTATCTGTGATGAACGCAATATGCTCCCCATCATTCAGATTCATTGGTATCTGATTATACCCTGAATATCCATCCATGAATGATGATATCCCATATCCTATCGGGTAGAGGGTAATTGTCTTTAGGGAACGCTTTATTTAAGTTTGTGAAGTCTATACAGACTCTTACCTTATTGTTCTTCTTTATTATGGTCACGATATTCGATATCCATTTTGGATATTTGCATTCTCTTATGACCTTTGCTTCCACCATTCTTTGAAGGCCTGCTTGTACTACATCATACAACATATCCTTTATTTTTATTTTCTTTTGCTACATTATCTTGAAGCCTGGACTGATGTTCAGTGAGTAGCAGGAAATACTTGGATCAATTCCTACCATGTCTAACATTTTTCAGGCAAAGAGGTCTATATTTTTTTTGAGGAATTGTTGTAAAACCCTATTTTCTTCAGTTGTGAGGTATTTTTCCTGATAGGTTACTTTGTTTCATCATATGAACCCAGGTTTATTTCTTCCATTAGTTCAACTACTTCTTCTTTGAGTCCGGCAAACTTATGAGATCCTTTTGTACTTCAGGCTTTATTGTCAGAATCTGCTCGTTATTTTGTTGTTTGACTTCCAGGTAATTGAGTTCTGCGTCGGCTTTTAGGAGCTTTGAAATTTTGTCCAGTAGCTTCAATTGTTATCCTTTAGAACCTCCATATGGGTTGTCCTGCTGGATGGTAGAGGGAACAACTAGCTCTTTCGATAGAGCTTGGTTTCCTTTGATGAAATAATCGCCTTTGTTTGTCACAAAACTTTAGCTTCTGATGGTATGACCTCCATTGCGTGGATCAAATCTCTTCCATGAATAATATTGTATGGTGACTTAGTATTGGGAACTAGAAAAGCGACATTTGTTTTTATTGGGCCAGCTTCGACTGTAAGAGTTATCTCTCACATCGGGTATGTCTTTGAGCCATTGAAACCCACAATAGCAGAGTTGTTATTCTTTAGAACACCATCTCATGTCAGCTTCTTATGTTATGTTGATTGGAGATAGATGATGTCACAGTTAGACTCCTGATTAATCGGGATCTTGCGACAATCCCAACCGTTTATGATGAGCTCGACCACCAGTCCGTCAGAATGCGGGAAAGTGACCCCAGCTAGATCCTTCTTGGTGAATCATATGTCATATGGTGGTAAAAGTAACCCTTCGCAACTTGGATGAAAACCTGTGTCGACGTTCACCTCTAGATACTTCTGTTTTATGTCATTAGGGTCAGATGGTAGTTCTGTCTCAGCTCTGGGTGCTGAGTGTATCATATTTATACACCCTTTGACCTGCACTGCTGGAGATTTTCCATTACTCCCTTGCTCTTATAGTATGAACTCTGTTAGACGTTCTTCTCGTACCATGCTTTCTGTGAACCTTATCAAGTTCTTGCAGTTGTTGGTGAGATATCCATTTGTTTCATGATAAGACCAATACGACTTTTCTTTCCCATCTGCTCTCAGTTTTCTAGGTGGTAGGAAGAATGGATTATCTTTCATGTAGTGAAGTATTACCTCAGGCGTGGCATTCATCTTCAGGAAGTTCTTTGACTTTTCTTTCCATTTCACCTTAGACTCTTCTCTGAAGTTTTTTCTCTTTGACTGCTGGTTTGGAGACTTGGGTGAGATAGTTCTCTTTTCTCCCGAGGTCTGCGCCGTTGAAATACACTTTGTTGTCTGAGCTGGGGAAGTTCAAGTTGTCTGAGCTGGGGAAGTTCAACTTGTCTTTCTCTCTTCTGAAAAAATTTACCAACTCTGGTATAAACTTTGTCCAAGGACTCGAGAATGTGGTCCATGAAGGAATATCAGATTTCTCCCTAGACAAGGGCATTTATGAATAGTCTGCAAAGAACTTTTTCCTTTACTTTATCAAATGGGGTTGCTTCTGCTGCCTTGAATCGTCTTACAAATTCTGTTAAACTTTTCATCACTTCCTTGACTGATTTTGCAAATATCATCTGGAACATCTCCTTGCTTAATGTTGCAGGAATAGTTCTGAATAACAATGATTTCAGCTCCTCGAATGTTCTGATTGAATTCGATGGGAGGCATCTGATCCACGTCAAAGCGTCTTCTTGTAGACTACTTGGAAAAAACCTTGCCATTATCCAGGTATTGTCCAGATATAGAGCCATTATTTGCTCAAAATGAAATATATGCTCATTTGGGTCTGAATCTCCCTTGGAACTTCTCTAAAAGTTGGTAAATGAAACTTTTCCGGTAATCGACAATCACACACCTCCTTTGATGATGGAATTTCCTTGAACATATATGTCAGGTCAGTTTTTGATGTGTTAACAATCAATTTTATCCCTTCCTCTTGAGCTTTCATCATCCTATCAACATTTGAATCTATAGACTCATTGACCAAGTCATCAGTGATAGTTGGTGAAGACTCGGAAATTATGTGTCTCAAATTTTGTAATTGATTAGCTATAAGATGTAATTTCTGAGTTCTTGTATCAGATCCCATTGTTGTTGATCGGTGCCTAATAATGCATATTTCTAGACTATTTTATAGTCATTTATCACATTCTTAGTGCTTCATTATTCTATTTTCTTGTATTTTGCACATTTGTCCATTAACGGGTAATTTTGTCGGAATAATCTCATTTTGTATCGTGATGTAGGTGGTTGAGTAAATGGTGAACAAGAGAGCAGTGGGTTGGTGCAAAGGAAGTGATTAGAGAGGACCTGGTGGCACAACAAAGGCAAGAAAGCATTCAAGTCATGATGGTGGGTCAAAGTTCACACTCATATTTCTTGTCATATACAGAATGGGTAAAGCAAACCGAGACTCTTATGCACCTAAGCTAGGTATTCGTGTATAACACCCAAATGGACCTTAAACCCATATTTCATTTTCACTTTCAAGTCTGGATCAGTGACAACTCTATCTTCTCTCGTACTCGCCGACAATACCATGTCTACCATCTGAGAACAAAGGAAACCCTATCTCTGTTAACCCATCCCTCTCTAACCCTAATTCTCTGGCACCTTTCGTTACTTTCTACCCAATACCATTTCACATCAAATCAATTTTCCTATTGCTCTCGAAAATTTATCCTCTCCTATATTGTTTGAAGCATGATATGAAGCCTGATTTGATGTGTTGAGACATGGAGACAAATACAGGAGGCGTTGTAAGGTGGCTGTGGTGAACACAAGCAACAGGTGTTGTTAAATTAGGTCTGAATTTGATTTCCTTTCAACACCGACAACATCTGAAATTAGTGAAGACAATATAATGGCAGCGCATGATGAAGAAGACATCAATGGTGAGTTTCAAGAATATCAATTTCCTAGATTTCTGCTTGTGTAACTATTGTCAATGGGATTGAATAGTTTGGGGAGAATCTTATATAAATAGGGTTGCAGTTGTATTTTGAAACCAAGCCCGGAGTAGCCGGTGCACCAATAAGTAATTAGGTTTATTTTCAGTATTTTCAATCATTTTCTAATTTCTTAGCTAGGGCTTAGATGAAACTCTTAATCTAATATTAGATGATTTTGGTTATGAAGTTGTTCTTGTGTAATCTTAATTTCTTAAGGAATTGTTTAATCTTTGAACCTCAATGTATAATGTTCACCTTGTATGCCATGCATCCTAGGTCGTTAGAGTATTTATATGTTGTTGTTTCAAGTTTCAACCCATGTTTAAATGATCTAATTAGTCTATGATTAGTTGTGTCGTAACAAGACAACTAATGTTAGGGATTAATATCTTTTATTGTGATTAAACTATCCAAATTCAGATCACCTTAAATACGCGATAGACTTGCATCTTCACTGCTGTTCATTAAAAGGATGAGAGTAATTTCGATAACTGAATTATCTAGCGTAGGTTAAGCAGTGGATTCGACTTCCCTAGTGCCTTCTAATCTTGTCTGTGTAGTATAATCATTCATAACCTTTGTCTTATCGACGCAAAACCCCCTCTTTGTGCTACTCTTGTTTGGAATCAGTTATAGTAAGAACGTAGCTTCAACCTTACAGCCACCTTGTCCTTGAGGATCGACCTGTACTTGCTTTGTGTTGCATATCGACACTGTGCACTTGCATTTAATACAATCGTAGGTATCTTTCTTATCCTACCAGTTGTTGACCAGGTAACTGGTTCAGCATGGATGACTGAGTTGGTAGAGGTGGTATATTTAGATGTAAGTATAAATGTTCCAGTTGTGTTCCATGTTTTCTTACAACTGGTGTAGTAACTTGCTGAGCTGGAGGAGGTGTCGGTTGATTTACTTTCCCATCTAGGTTACTGATATACTTCAACAGGTCTTGGAGCATGTCACCTGAGATTTGTACTACATGAGTCGTTGTAAGAGCTGGTGGTCTTGGTGGCCTCCTGTGTTACTCTGGTGTTACATTTGGACCTATTAGAACAACTTGTGGTTGAAAACTTGCTATCACTGTTGAAGTTGTGATTGTTGATGGTACAACTGTTTTGCTGGTGTAGGCATTGTTGTGTTCCCAGCTCGTGTTGATGTGCTTGATGGTATTAAACTCATAGTTGGCACTTCAGGTATGCTTATATTTGGTTGATCCACCATTGGTATGATCTGTTTGTTGCACCGGTGAGGTTGCACCATTTCTAGGTGGTAACCTTCTTTGTTGGAGTTCCATAACTTGGCAATCAGAGTAAAATGAGTATCTGTGAATTGAGCATTTTTAGTCAAGATGAAAATCATTGACTGGATCTGACTTTTGAAAGCTCACTGCCTTCTTTTTGTGGTAATTTTTTTTTGAGTCGATTTTTTCATGACTTGGTAATCATAGATTAACCATTGCTTAATTGTTACGCAGTAGAGCCAATATCATAGATAAACTACTAAGAGTTGTGATTAGCAGGATAATTAACGGATCGTCTCATTCTTTGAATATAAAGATCTCGAAATTTAAACGAATCTAGCATTTATATTAACTGAAATCAACGACTATCATGCGTTTCATGCTTGTGCTATTCAGAAGAATTTATCATCAAAGATTTTGATTGGTGAAAATCTAAAATAATTGAATTATGTAACTTAAATGACTTGTAAACATGCAATTCTAGATCAAGAATGGAGATCTAAGTAAATCATACATTACATCATCATGCTATAGTAAGATTTTGAGTTTATGCCTTTGAAGATGCTTATTCATCAGTATAATTGTCTTTTCAATTTCATCAAAGCATCTGTATTATCTAGACCTGAGATTTTTACTCTTAAAACATCATGAAGCGAGTAAGGTTTTGAACAAGAAAACATTAGGAATCTAGAAGATCCTAGATCTAGAGTTGGAAATCTTTTTTCTGCTAATTTTTTCCACTGATCGATAGATCTGATCATGGAAGATATGTTTATGAGATTGAAATCTTCAAAATCAATAGTTAAAAGTTCGATCTCATCCAGAATCATCATATTATCAACTAACAAACACATAGATCATCAATATTTGAGCATATCATGCTTAATCATGCAATTTGTCAATTAATTATGCTGAAGCATGCATCAAAATTAGATTTGTAATTTATATTATGTGTAAAATTATGAAGTTCTAAAAAACTAGTCGGGGCCAATGAAGATAGGTCGATTGGTCTGTGGATTCGTACCTTCAAAATGTTTGATCGTCATCCTTGATTATGAAATACGATCTTGATTATCCTTATGTTCTCTGATATCCGGTCAGGATTCGGCGATGCAAAATTAGGTTTTCCTGATTATCTTCTAAATCAGCTACAGTTAATGGCGGTTTAGAAGAGAATCACAGAGAGGAGACAGAATTGTTTGAAGTCTCTTTTTTATTATCAGAATGAACTTGTTTACAACCTCAGCCTTTCTTGCTATTTATACGTGATATGAACATGACAATTACATGCAGATGACTAAAATCGTCACAGCTCGAACTTGATAGTTTCCCGTGTTGTTCTTGTACCGATCTGGGATAGCTTTCCAGGTTCCCCTTCAGCTGACAGCATCGAGGATCTTCTTAACTTCACATCCGGACTCAGGTATTCCGCGCTTGTCTCCATGTATCTGTCTTGTTTGGTCGCCTATGGCTCGATCCTTGAACATCTGGTTCAGGTCTTCAACGTCTGACCTTGAGTCTTATTTGTTGTATCACTCTTCAGCTGTCAGTTCTCGGGTAGATGCTATATTTTGTTATCTACGGTAATACATATCAACATTGTATTTTAGTTACTATATGTATGCTACTAACCTCCATAAATCCAAATGTATCCTTATTGCAACACCAAAAGATCATTGTTTGGTTAACTAAGAAAATAGTTTCCCCCACGACAAATTTTGGATAATCAAGCTTGCCTTCATAAGCAGACCCAATTCAATCCTCGTAAAATGTTGACACAACATACTCGTTAAACTCCATCCCCAGACCTTAATTATCCATTAGATAAGAAACTATCACCACCAATCATAATTAAAAATCAACTGGGTATTTGAAGTTCACAATATAGAAAATAAGACTGCACCAAAAAAAATAAGGCTACGTCAAGAAGTGTGTACCAATTTATATATTGAAATCACAGTAATGTTATCAGTGCGTTCGCAACCATAAATGGTAAAATGGTAGTATATTATAAGCTAAAATATCGCCTACCCTTTATGTATAGAAGTAGTGAAACCACGGTAGTAAAAATATACGAATAAGCTCTTGAATAACCTCCTAGAATATGGGCACTTACCCAAAAAAAAAAGTACCTTACCAAAAAAATATCATAAAATATAGGTGGCGTCTAAAACATCGCCGAAATTATATTTTAGGAGGTGTTTAATACACTGCACAAAACATATATTTTAACCAAATGTTGCTTTAAACTCCGTTTTACACACAGGCGGTGTTCCAAATGTAGCGCAGGATTTTGCTGCATTTGACAAATGCTAAACCTGTATGGTATATTTACCATATATGGCATTCTTATAGCTTGTTTGGATATCAGAAACAAAAATGTTTCTGCTTATCCAGAAGTCGAAGTCAAAAACAGAAATCAGAAATAAAATGTTTTTGTTTCACAAAAAATTAGTAATTTTTTTGCTTCTAAAAGTCATTCCGAAATTGTGTACCAAATTAACTTTCGGCTTTTTTACTTCCAGAAATCAAAACAATTTCTGAAATGCTATCCTAACAGGCTATTAGCTTTCCCACAGCCGACGATATACCAATATGGTATGTATGTATACCATCTGCCATCTGATTTGAATCTCACCTGCACGGCTGCGTATCACAAGTTACACGGTCAACGTCTCAAGTCTTGGTACAATTCCATGGGCATCCTCTTAATAGGCTTGGTACAATTTTATACGCATTCTCGTGGACATAGGCACAACAGTGCACACTGCACACAGTAGGATATAGTTGGATGCCTTTATCCCGAGAGAAAGTGAGAAAAAAACTAGGGTCTTAATATTCCGAATCTAATGAGTTTCGTATTATCACCAGCACCAAAATCTTCTTATATTTTCCTTCTTCAACCCTTACTAGTATTTTTCTTTAATTAAAATCCCTCTCGTCTTCTCACTTATTTTTTCTCTAGGCTCTTTTGTTTGCTTCGCTTGGAGGTTTCGCTCTAACAGGGAAAACACCAAGTCTAGTTCAAAAGACTTGTTATTTCGTTTTATTTAATGAAAAACTTGATCGCCGGGATCGCTTGAAATCGTTAAAATCTTCCCGGCGATCGCCTTGATTTTGTTTTGAAAGTTGTGATTCAATGGGGGATTTCTTGTATAGTGATAACGAAGAAGATTATTATATTTCTGATTGTGATTCCGCTGATGGACTTGATAACGATGACGCTGAAGATGATGATAATGATTTACAATGGATGTCGGGTGCATCGTCTACTAAGGTCTGTAGAATACGGAATTAAAAAAGTTCGATTTTGATTTTGTTGAGGTTTCTCGTCTGATTTTAGGTTTTGCAATTAAAGAAACTATTGTATGGTTTATATGAAATTGAGTTGAATTCATATTTGGTATCTGTTTGATTTTGGATTATGTTTAGCTTGTATGACCTTTGATTTGATACTGGTGATCATAGGAGAATGATGCTTTGATTTGGGGATTTTTGTTGTTAGTACAAAAGACGTTTCTTCGTTAGTTAGAACTTAAAATTCTCACTTTTTGATTTTAACAATGCGAATCCGTTTGGAATTGATTGTTTTGGTTTTGAATCTTTTGATTATAGCATCTTTATTCGGGTCCACTTTAGCAGCTATATGGCTTACAATTCAACTTTGCACTTATTTTTATGTAATGTTGAGTCTATCTACTTGTGGTTATTTGCTTTGTGTTACTGATGCTATGTGAAATACTGCAGGTGATTACAAGAGAGTCGCTTTTGGTAGCGCAGGTAAAACCTTTGAGCCTTTTCTTGGCGTTTCTTTACTTAACTAGGAAGTTCTTAGAGTTTAAAGGAAGTATGGGTGTTTGTTTGCACAGAGAGAAGATTTACGGAGGGTGATGGAAATGCTTAATTTAAGTGAACAGCATGCACGTACTTTGCTTATTTATCACCGTTGGGATGTTGAGAAGGTGTTTGCAGTGTTTGTGGAGAAAGGCAAAGATAAATTGTTTGGAGAAGCTGGTGTCACTGCGAAGAGTTGTAAGATTAAACATGCACCAGCTGCTATGACATGTGAGGTTTGCATGGAGGACATACCCAAACACAAAGCAACAACAATGGATTGTGGCCACTGCTTTTGTAACAACTGTAAGCACTCTGCACTTCTTTTCCTACCTTAATAGCTGAATATTTAAATCGAGGTCTTTCCTTTTCTTTTCATTTTGTTTGGCCTTACAATAAGAAAGCTAGAATCTAAATGCAGAATTATGGAGTTTATATTTTGCTGTATTCTGTAAACCAAGCCCATTCATCTATTTAGGACAGTTCATTTGCCACACAAGTTCACGCTTGATCTTTGACATTTAGTGGGTTCTTTTTTGTGTATCCTTTCCTAGGTTGGACGGAGCATTTTGTTGTTAAAATCAATGAAGGCAAAAGCAGACGCATTACATGCATGGCATACAAGTGCACTGCAATTTGTGATGAAGCCATTGTTCGGAATCTAGTCAGTGCGAGGGATCCGGACCTAGCAGAACGCTTTGAACGTTTTCTTTTGGAGTCTTACATCGAAGACAATCAGAGAGTCAAATGGTGCCCCAGTGTTCCTCATTGTGGAAATGCAATACGGGTTGAGGACGAGAAACTCTGTGAGGTTGAATGCACATGTGGGGTACAATTCTGTTTCAGTTGTTCATCAGAAGCACACTCTCCTTGCTCGTGCTTGATGTGGGAGCTTTGGGTTAAGAAATGTCGGGATGAATCAGAGACAGTTAACTGGATTACAGTCAACACAAAGTCTTGCCCAAAGTGCTATAAAAGTGTTGAAAAAAATGGAGGCTGTAACCTTGTCAGCTGTATATGCGGGCAATCATTTTGGTGAGATTTCTTATCTCTCTGTTTCTCTTGTGGAAGTTTTACAGTATAAATGTCCTTTTGTAGGATAATATTCTCATAGATGATTACATGCTTCATGCTTGATCTTGTACTGTACCCAACATATGCTTTGCTTAGTCTGAAACTTCAAGAGCAGCATTTTGTTTCGCCATAATCATCATTTGTTTCTGGAACCATTTCCGGTATGATTGGCCAGTGAAAAAAATATATTCATTTTCGGCTATATATTTTATACTGGTGATCACTTTTTTCCTTCTTTGCTGTAATTTGGCAAGTACATGATTCATATTCTAATAACTAAACATGGCTACCTGTCAAAAAAAATTCCATGCTTGATATAACCGTCATGCATACTTGCTTTGCATCTTTTTTAATTTTTGAACTTCCATTGGGTGCTTCCTTTTCTCTTTTTTTGACAGTTATTTTGTTGTTCTTTATGCAGTTGGTTGTGTGGCGGTGCTACTGGTAGAGAGCACACTTGGACTAGCATTGCTGGTCACAGCTGTGGTCGCTTTAAGGAAGATCAAGAGAAGCAAGCTGAGCGTGCAAAAAGGGATCTGAACCGTTATATGCACTACCACAACCGTTACAAAGCTCACACAGATTCTTTTAAGCTTGAATCAAAACTTAAGGAAACAATAGAGTCCCAGATATTAATGTTGGAAGGCAAGGAGTCTGAGCTCAAGGATTTTAGCTGGTTAACTAATGGCCTTAACAGACTCTTCAGGTCGAGACGAGTACTCTCATATTCGTATCCATTTGCATTTTACATGTTTGGGGAGGATCTCTTCGGCGACGAAATGACTCCTGTGGAAAGGGAGATGAAGCAAAACCTATTTGAGGACCAACAGCAGCAGCTTGAAGAAAATGTTGAGAAACTCTCCAAGGCTTTAGAGGAGAAGTATGACGGGTTAGAAGATGATAATCTCAAGCAGTCAAGGATGCAACTTATCAATCTGTCAGTGATCACTGATAGACTCTGCAAGTCAATGTGAGTAAGCAGAAGCACACAGAATTTAGATGTTGGGCTCACTATTCAATAAGCGCACAATCCTCACTCTATATTAATATATGCAGGTATGAATGCATCGAGAATGATTTACTGGGTTCGCTTAAATTGGCAACCCACAATATTGCAGCATACAAATCAAAGGGCGTTGAGAGGGCATCAGAACTTCTTGTGCGGGCCACCAAGGGGAATAATTCTATTAGCTGTTTGCAGACCAGTTCCAGCATAAGTGCAACCGGTATATAACCTTTCTTGGGTAAACCAACTCAGTAGTTTGTTTTTAGTTTTCTCCATAAGTATTCTTCATTTAGTTTGTTTATAGTTATATAACTGGAAGTAAATTTGAATAAGTAAGACCAACATGTCCTTCCAAAAGCTACTCTCACATGCAAATATATCAGTAGGAGGGACAGTGGAAGTCGGTCGTTCGTCATCTAGCTCCCTGAATTTTGAGAATGGATGCCCTTCTCGGAAGCGCTCTAAGAGGGAAGCCTTTGGAAATGTGCTCTTCGATCTCAACTTGCCAGCGGAGGTGATTGACAAAAGTTGAATTTTGATATAAATCTCCGACTTCAGCCCCACAATACTACTACAGAAGTGTACAGCTCTAACCTAAGAATGGCGGGATATTATACTTATTAGAATCATGAAAGGTTAACAAATGAACATCATCCATGTTGCTCATCTGAGATGTACCTTGAAGTTTTAATTTGTTCCGATTCTTTTTGTTTTTTGGGCGTTTTACTTTCGGCTACATATTATGTACATGCCTGATACTGGGTCTATGTGCTTATATATAGATGTGTATATTTCTTTTCCAGGCTTAGAAACAAATCACTCTTGGATTCCCAACTTGCTATATGGTGTTGAGTTGGTAAAGAGTAATGACTTGCTGCCGGTGTCACTGCAATGATTGCTGCCGGTGGTAAAGTCACTGGGTGATATATCAGTGACCTGAGTTCGAAACTCGTCAGCACCAGGTTCTTTACTGATCAGAAAATCGTCAGCACCAAGTTCTAGCATGAAGGAAAAAAAAGACTTGCTAAAAGCTTTTAAAATTCTTGGTACTGCTAGATATATGGGACACAATATAGGATCAATCATACAGAGATTTCTTTCTTCCTTCTGTCTAGCTTCTTTTTACCAATGTTCATTGGTAAACCAAGATCCAGGTGATTCGGAGCAAAAACAAACCAAAAGAGGAGCAGAGAGAAATGTTGCATCATCTCAACTGATATTTTTTTATTTTTTCACATGTTTTTTTTCTCCTTCCCAACTTGAGACTGACCAAAAGAATAATGATAAGGTTGCTAAAAAAAAAAATATGCATCTCTGACACCTATCTGGGCGCACCTTTATTTGTTGATAGATCGCACCTTTATTTGGTGATAGATCGAAAATTAAGACCTTCGATAAAATTGTAACAAATATGGAAAATAGAGCTCAGAGTTGGAATGGCACAACCTTGGTCCAAGCTAGCAAATCGGTTCTCATTAAATCTGTGTTATCGAGTCTTCCCATTTACCAAATGGGGTGTTTTTCCCTTCCTAAAAAAATAACATACCAGATAGATGCTATCCAAAGAGAATTTTGGTGGGGAAAGCAAAAAAACAAGAAAAACTTCTACCCGATTGGATGGGATTTTCTTTGCGATCCTGTAGAACTAGGTGGCTTAGGGTTTAAAGAAGCTAACAAGATGAATAAATCAATGATCGCAAAACTTGCTTGGAGATTGACAACTAATGAAAATGGTCTTTTAGTGTTTGTTCTAAAAGAGAAATACTTTAAAAATTCTTCTGTTTTCTTTTCATTATAACTCTTCTTGGATATGGAGGTGTATTTTACAGGGGATATCTCAGATTCATAAACATAGTTGCTGGGAGGTAGGCGACGGTAAGTCAATAAATATATGGTCGGATAAATGGATACCAGGTATGGAAAATAACCTGTTAACATATTGTGGATCTAAATTAAACCCTTTAACACTTGTATCTGAGTTACTTGACTCAAATACGAAGAAGTGGAATGATGTTAAAGTTAGGAATAACTTTCAAACTGATATAGCTAGGGGTGCACATACCCTACCCATACCCGCCAACCCTACCCTACCCGCCAGTTTTTTAACCGTATCCTATCCTATCCACTATTTGGCGGGTAGGGTGGCGGGTAAAGATTTTCTTAACCGCCAGTAAACGGGTAGGGTGGCGGGTATAGGCCATATCCTACCCACCCTACCTAGAAGTGCACATACCCTACTCCTACCCGCCAACCCTACCCTACCCGCCAGTTTTTTAACCGTATCCTACCCTATCCATTATTTGGCGGGTAGGGTGGCGGGTAAAGATTTTCTTAACCGCCGGTAAACGGGTAGGGTGGCGGGTATAGGCCATATCCTACCCACCCTACCCGTTGTGCAGCCCTAGATATAGCTGAAAAAATATTTGGCATTAGAATCTTTACTAATTGCCAAGGAAGGTTGAAAACCGACAAACTTAGATGGCTTCTCACCAATGATGGAAACTTCACAGTCAAATCCATGTATCTAAAACTCAAGAACCCATCGACAATAACACATAGGACAGAAATCACAGCCTTTTGGAAATCCTTTTGGAAGCTAAATATATCACAAAGGATAAAAAAATTCTTGTGGAAATGTCTTCATAATGCTTTGCTAGTTAGGAAAAAGCTAGGTCAGTATATGAAAGACATAGAAATGAAGTGTATTTTCTGTGAACAAGAATGTGAATCCCCGAAACACTTGTTTTTTTATTGCCCCTATGCCAAATCAGTTACAATGTTGCCCCCTGTCGTAAGTTTTAATTCTAATAATGATAGCCACTTCTCTTTTGCACAAATGTATGAAAACTGGATCGCAAGAGTGTATGGTAGTGGTGAAATAGAAACTATGGCAACCAAGTGCCGGTTGATTTGGAAAGAACGATGTTCAAGGATTTTCGAATCCAAAACAACCACTAGTATTCAATTGTTTCTAGCTGTACAAAGACATATCAATTTCTGGTCTCCCCTGAAAACTTCTACTCTTGACAACAGATCTGTTGCTCATGGCGATGCTCAAACTTTAACTGACCTTAAAGAAGTAGGATGGACAAAGCCTCAACATAATCAATTAAAGATCAATTTTGATGCTTCTTGGACTGATAACTTTTCTCTTGCTGGTAATGGTATGATTTTGCGTGATGAAACAGGTGAAGCTGTACAAGCTAAATCTGGGTCCATCAAATCCTCCACTGCAGAAGAAGCAGAGGCTTTGAGCTTGCTGGAAACTGCTTGTTGGGCAAAGAGCATGGAGTTAAGTAATTTTTGGGTTGAAGGGGACTGTCAGAGGCTCATTCTTTTTGCGTTGAACAAGGTCAGCAACATCTTTTGGAGAAATCAGGCGATAGTTTCAGAGGCAGTGAGGATTCTTCAGACCTGTAACAACTTTCTGGGGTTTGCTTTCAAGAACAGAAAATGTAATGAAGTAGCCGATGCTCTAGCTAAAGAGACACGAAAAAAAGGGATACATAAACAAGTTTGGTTGCAGATGCCTGTTTTCATTTCTAGTTTTTTATTTTCTGATGTTCTTTTTTCCAATTCAGTTCAGAACTGTAATTCTATGAATGAGAGTACTAGTATGTTGGTGGAAGCCAATATCTCAATGCATTGTAATGAGATAAGGGTAACCAACACTCAAGATAACTCTTTGTAGTCTTCCCTGCTTCTATAAGTAACTTTCAAAAAAAAAAAAAAAAACTGAAACTGATTTGGGGCTACATGATAAATTCTTGATAAATTAATGTTAAGCTCTTAACAGATATAAAGCCAAGCCAGGTGCAGCTGAACTCTCATGGATTTGGCGATTTTAGTGTTAAACATAACCCCCAAACAGCAGGTTAGTGATTTGTCATTGAAGACATGAAATGACAAAAAGAACATAATTGAAATTCAACACCAGAACTCGAATAAACTGCGAAAGGTGTTGAACTGTGGGTAGGGGTTGACAATCTAAAGAAACCCAAGTATGGTAAGGGAAAGGTATTGAATAGACGATGACACTGTTGTTAATAACGAGGACTAACTTATTTGTCAAGGAAGACAGAAAAAACTTGTGATTTTCTGAGTCAGAGAAAATAGAGTTGAAATGATACATATAGAATTGGGTTCTACACAATTTTGTGCAACTGTAATAATACAATTAATGACGTGACCAAGGCTTCAGAAACTGGTCAGTATATACGCCCACGACAGTTCGTAGCACCGCAATAGCAAGGGTGCCCTTTTCCCTCCAGCAGTAGCTCACGACGGTAGTCATAAGCTAGCTCTTCATTTTTATCAATCTGCAAATAATCAATTGTCTGAGTTAATACTTTCGCTAGTCTACTTTTTCTAAAACCAGGTCGGTCACTCTTAGGAGACCAGACATGCATTATAATTCAGAAACCTTAAATGTGAGGAATATAAACTCAGGACATTTGCCTGGTCTTATTCAGGAAAAATAGGAACAAATGAGAGAAGCTACCACACTGCTCACATTTCAAACAGAAAATGTGCAGCTAAATCAGCCATGTAGGAAAAACAAAATACTTACATCACGATTCGCATATAATCCAATATGTGCAAGTTGGCTATCCATATTATCCACCAGAACTTGGTATGTAACAAGGTTGGGCGAGCAACTGACACCAACAAGTATCAGGTAAGTAAATATTTAAAAGCAACTCTGCATTCATGAAGAGAGAGAGACGCCAACAAAGTACACTTCCACAGTTTCTTTCACCAAATAATACTGCTTACCTATGGTTAATGAACCGAGAAACATTCCCGTATCGTGTTGCATCAATGACATGGGACACAGTTTCTCCTTCAACTAATTCACTCATGCTGTCGATGTGAGAGTTAATGTGATACAGATAGCTGCAACCTTCCTTGTCATACCTAAAATTTCAAAATAGTTCAAGCAGGATTAGCAAAAAAACCTACAGGTAAGTAGAAGAAACTTTAATTGCTTCAATTATCCCTCAGACCTCTTGGTTGCCTCCTGATCATTTAGAACTTCCCCAATGTACTCACACACAAATGTTCCACGTGAAATTGCTTCACCAGCTCTGACTGCCCAACCCTGTGAAAAACACATGTAAAAAGGTTTATCCAGAATTACTGACATGATGAGATATCCAGAGGTGGTACCTTTTTCTCCGTTTTAAAAACCTCTAATTTGACTTTCACCCCATTTTGCAAAATCCTATTCCGGCAACTCTTGCCACAGCCGCACATTGAGTTGCACTCATAGACTGGGTATATCTCCTGTATAATTTAATGAAAAATCAAAATCTCGCCCTTACAAAAACAAGTGAAGCTCAGAAATTTACTCTACGAAGAAAAGAAAATATTTTAGCAGCGGCCATAAAGCTACCTTTAAAATAATTCGACCATCTTCATCATATGGAAATCTATCATGCATTGGTTGACCATTAATATCCTCAGCCGCTTCATAGTCATTGTCAAAGAGGTACACATGATCACAGGCATCTGCTGAACAGGTTGAGTGTGGGCAAGAACAGCCCAACTGCGAACTCTGCGAAGAAAAAAATACCCCATGTCAAATTGACCAATGTATAACAAAGTTATGCAAGGTGAGCAACTGAACCAAATAAGTACAGCAAAAACTACCTTGGTATCATGACCGAGGCACGGATCAAGTAACTGCTCCTTAACATAGGTAAAACCCTCCCAAGGCGAAGGGGACCGAATTGTTTTTCCATTGGACACTTCACTTGCAGCATTGTGGAGGGACGCAAGAAGATTCTCATCCACTACACAACTTATTGGAATTGTTTCTCGCCCAAAACTTACATCTTCAAACAAGAGTACTGACATGGGTTTCAATTTTATATGCCGTGATTCAAGTACGCAATGGCATTCATCCATATCCCACTCATCTTCATTAATAGGATCATCTGTCTTTACTAATTGAATTTTCGTAAAATCACTTGAGAGAGGCGACAAGGGAGAGGAATTACAAGGTTTTGTGTTCATCATACATCCTTTAGGGCAGATATATCCTTCTTGGTGCCACTCCACCTGAATATTCAGTTCACTACAGAGCTTTGCCGCCTTGAGATATAAACGTTCCGGCAGTATACCAAACCTCTCTTCAAGCGCTGCTACGAGGTTTCTCTTGCAACAAGTTGTTCGAGCAACGGAAAGAATGTCAAGGTTACTTGGACGAGGTTTTGTTTTCTGTATCTCAGAAAACAAATTGTTTGCAACAGATGAACACTGATATTCAACTAGCCTACCCAGACCCACTTCTTCAGCTACCTGAGTCTGTACTCTTACCCCAGTACTGCCAGAGCTTGATGCCTGGAAGGGTTTCCTGATCCTATATGAATCCTCTTCAAGACCTTTGGTAAAACCAGTGTGGTTGGGTCTACCCGATTTTAATTTACAAGGATTAAGATGAGTTCCTCTCTTTGAAGACGTATTGTTGGTGACCTCCAAAACCATATGAGCAGCTTGATGGTGGCGCCCTAAATCAGGTAAAAGATCGAACTTTAACCCACAGACCTTACACGAAAACCTCTTTCCTGCAACTTCATTCCCCGACCTACCAGCCTTACCAAGCTGAAGTTGTTGAGGAGTTATAGATATGTTATGCTGTTGATCGGTGGTAGACGGCAGTTTGAAGTCATCACAGTGAAGCGTCAGTACATGTGACCATAACTGTTGTGGACTCATAAAATGGGTCCCGCAAGGTGTACATTGGAACCGTATACAATGTTCAAGAGATTGTTTTTCATGTCGTTCCCTAACATGGGCCTCAAGAACTTTCTTGTTAGTAAATGAATTCATGCAGACTGCACATACATACCCTCTGAACAGCCATTTAGCTTCCTTTTTATGGTTCTCCATCCAGTGGGTACCAAGCACTTGAGCGTTGGAAAATGCCTCTGAACATATCTTGCATTTAACACTGTTCTGACTGTTGTTTATGTCGCTCTGGGGAACCACTGCAACAAGTGCTGCTGGTTCAAAGCCAGAGGAGGTAACTGTATTGTCTTTGTTAACATCGAAGCTCCAAAACGTATTGATTTTTTCTCTTTCACGAGACACCAACCTGATTAGCCATTCACCAACACCTATATCTTTAGAAGCTTCAGATAAGATCCACTGGAGCTGGGTCTCCTTGGAAACCGGGTTTCGTCGGTGAAGAATGGTTTTAACAAAAACATATAAGAGTTCACATGCTTGATGGAAATGCAATTTCTGATTCTGTGTGCTACAAGCCCTTAAAAGATCTGCAAAGATTTCTTTAGAAATAATCCTACTTTTACCATTCCTGGCACGTTTAAGCCAGCTTGGAAGATGCTTCTCACAGTACAGCGTGTGCAATTTGGCACGTTCAGGACAGGGAGCATTACTGTGTTCGTTGTACAATCCAATACATTGAGGGTACCCCGATATTCCTACTGAGTTGGTTCTCCCATCGAAAGTTTCTCCCTCCATCAAAGAGATTGAATTCTCTGGAACAGAATTATGGCCTTCTGCCCACAAAACCATTTCTTTGCCACTAACACTCATCTCTATGTGTTTTCTTTTAAGTGTATTTTCAGGTGAATTTGACTGGTGTTCCATATCCGTCAAAAGCTGGTTCTCCTGGAGCCCATGCTTCTTGCAAAAAGGAGATCCAAATCGAGATCGATGCTTACATTTTGTACCATGAGTGGTGGTTCCTTCACACATTGGAGTATCGCTAGGGTGTGCTTGTTCTGCATTTGCAGTTTTGCCGATGGAACGAGTAGTCAGATGCACACAACAGTAGACACTATCTTCATTAGCCCACCTAACACACTGCCTTCCCTTTGCTTCAATAAAAGCCATGCATTGCCGGTATTTGTTTCCAGGATCTAAAGGATTCATATAATTCAGGGGTTCTGCCACTTCAGCAGTTTTAACCAACCCGGAGTTTTCCACTTCAACAACCATTTTGTCCCACCCGTCGGGAATAGTAGGAGGATCATTAGATTGTGCAGATGGCTTAGCAACCATCATGTCACTAGAACGATCGGACAGTAATGTGCTAGCATTACCAAGCACATCGCTATTAAAATATCCGGAATCTATATCAATAACGGTTTTCTGAAGGATGACGTCATGTGAAGTGCTAGCTTCCATTTGCGAAGCATGAATCTCTGCGCGGCGGACTTCAAGTTTAGGTCTTTTCTTGCTAATTTGGTGATCCATGCTCATAGGACTGTCACACTGTGGCTGCTCTTTGCGTTTTTCACTGGCTGTAGGGTTTGATAGCGAGAACCACTTCATAACTTCCTGCTTCCATGTTTTCCATTCAGGGCCCAATTCAGGTTGCGTGGGTGCATTCCAGAGTGCTTCAATTTTATCCCATGTAACCGAATTTATTAGTTCCTACGTCATGGATGGATAAAGATTTAATCAATAAAACAGCGGATAAGCGATGCAAACAAAAAGTAGAAGCAAACACGGTTTGAACAGAAAGTTATAACAGTTGTAAAACCACACAATTTAGTCAGATTAAGGTAATGGTGACAAACTATGAGCTTATTATTTTGAATCCTAATTTACACAACGTACAATACTAAAACCTCCTGTATTTACTTAATATCGCGTCCACCAATAGTAATTTCACACACTCCAGAAATATATTCACATCTATGGTAAATGAAGTACCTCCTTCAATGTTTCAACAAATTCAGCACTTTGAGCATTACGACAGCGTTCTACCCAGAGGTCGAAAGAGTTTTGAAGCCAATTAGGATCTATAAATTGCTTCAATACCATCTGCAAGAGAAAGAAAATGCATTAGATTTATAGTAGCATCGCATCGTGAACATAAGAGAACATCAAACTACAAAGTCTAGAGTGATGTAGATTGTAGTTCTATCATATATCTGTGCTCATTTTATGTGCAGTGTGTTGGGGTACTCCATTAGCATCAAAGTATTCAGATATGCAGAATACACATATTACTCTACCATAACAATCTATGAATAATATATCGAACGAAAATGCTGAGAGAGAGTTAAAGAACATTTCTCATTTAACAAAATATTCTACCTCACTGAATCCAAAGATGCAAGAACAGAAGAACTTCTTAAATGTAGATCAAACTATATAGTTAAATGGGGATACAAAGAGGGATATCATCATTTTCTAGCTACCATCAAGGGAAGAAGTTTACGGTCTGAAGCTTCAAAAGCATCCTTCCAAGGTCTGAGTAAGATTTGCAGCCGGAAGCCTCCAAAGCAAATTCCTTCCAGGCTGCCACCGAGCGAGCACTCTCAATTACAGCCTACTCAACACAGGCAGAAGCCAAATGACCAATAGTAGAAAGAATAATATGGATAAAAACAAGCAGAAGTAGTGAATTGAAACCATACACCAACAACCGTACCTCATTATGTAGTTGGTCGCTGACATTCACCATGCTTATAGCCAGCTTTTGGATGATGAAACGGCGTGGAAGGCTTAAATCTTTGAACTTTGCCATCCCTCTAGAATGACTTTTATGTGCAATAGGCTCCGGGAGCTCATGAATCGGACGGACAAGTAATGTATCAGCCCAGGAATAATTCCTGGTTTGGGGAAAAAATACTACAAAATACTGCTTCCTCCCGTGTGTCGGCCTTGCTTTCAAAGTTGAAAGCGGACAGTCTGCCCTCGCACATCGGATGCCTGCTTGCCATTTTCCTCTCCACTGCATTTGAAAAAAGAGATGCGTCAGAGGGTGATTAACATATATAATTTGTATGGTAGATAGGGATATATGCGTAATACTCAACCATGAAAAAGGAACTTTGCCCGATGACTAGGTGCAGCAGTAAGTGCCAATCAAATGAAAATAAGAAAATACATCAGTAAAAGAGGCACACTGTCGTTTGAATCTGCCCGCATTGAGTTTGGGCATTTCGACACCTCACCAGTTTCTTCCATTTAGAGCCAAATACAGTTATCATAGTAGATAAGCAATAGAATTTGATTAAAAAAGAAAAGAAAAAGAGTTTAGTAATGAAAAAAGTAGACATTACAAGATACCTTCACCCACAGTGCCACGGTTTCTTCTTGATCTAACCACTGGGCTTCTTGAAGTTGGGATTCTCCATCTCTGGTGCTACTTGGCAGCTTGCCTCCAATATTTTCCACATTAAATGGTATATCTACTTCTGTGCAAGACTCACCGACTTGCTTTGCAGGGGTTTCTTTTTGATCTAACCACTGGTCTTCTTGAAGATGAGATTCTCCATCTTTGGTGCTAGTTGGCAGCTCACCTCCGCATTTATCCACATTAAATGGTATATCAACCACCGAGCAAGATTCATTGACTTGCTTTTTGGCATTCAAGCTACATGGAGACTCTTGCTCCTCAACCGTATTCTTGCAATTTGAGGTTTGAGCACAAATACTTTCAGAATTAGGTACTTCACTTAAAACCCTTGGATCTTCACCAGGTTTATCTCTTTCATTTTGAAGGATATTATCAACTTCGTTAGTAACATCAGATGCTTGGACCTGTTTTTCATGCTCGGTGGATTCTCCATTGCACATGAAATTTGTCCCTGTGCTCATCTGTGGGCCGTTAGATTCTCCATTACATGGAACATTTGATAACGCCAAGATTTCCATACCCTAGTCTTCTAGCTTTTGAAAGCCGCAAAAAAACACATATGGCAATACCCAACTTCCTTGTACGTGCATAGAATGATAAACCTGGTAGAGGATATAAATTCAATGATCAAAACACACAAATTCGCCATTAAAACCAGTTCATATATATGATTCCAAATTAACACCCCACCAACACACCAACATGCAAACACAAGCAAACCAATTATGTAAGATGCCAACATTATCAACCAATTTAACTAGACCAAATTGCAGCATCTTCATGAAACATCCATAAAAAATCAAAATTTAAGCTAAAGCCTCAATTACAAATCGCATCATTGTCATCAAACAGGCATAAAAATCAAAACTTGAGCTAAACCCAAACAATCCTGGAAACAGAAACTTAAGCTAGACCCAGAAATCTTAAATGTTTAAAAAGAATTCAACATTTTCTGGTACACGATGAATAAGTGTCATTACCAAGTTACCTAATGTAAACAGGCCAAATATTGATAGCGTCCACCATTTTCAACAGGGCAAAATCACATAACACCTCTACATTACAGTAATAGTGAAAATTTGTAAACCCTGAAATCTGAAAACCTAACAAAAATCATTTTAAAAAAAACCTAGTAGATAATTAACAAACACAAGTAAAATAAAATTGAAGTATAAGATCGTAAATCACAAAACTACCCATTCACGCCCAGAATAAGAGCAACAGCATCTACAACATGATATGACCTAAAAAACGTACTAGACATACACAGTTTTTGAAAGAGAGAGTGGGGTCCTAAAACGAACCCTTTACAGATGACAACCATAAGCCATGTTAAAGACACAATCAAACTGCTCCTAGGAGATTCATCCCCTGTACAAAAAAAACGCCCAATCAAAACAAGGGTTCTTGTTAGTTTCCCTCTTTGTTATTTTTAGTAAACAAAATTTAGGGCAGGAGATGTGGTCAAACAGCTAAGCTAAGCTATGGGGTGAGGATGGACACGACGAAGATAGTGTCTGTGGGTATGGTATTGTATGGTATCGTACCATGTTGTGGTGGTATCATGACATGACTATGGCTATGGATATTAATCAAGCAGCGGCACCAACAAAAAAAAAAACAATAGTAATGTATGTAATGTACCTTTAATGAGTCTGGTTTGGGGTTAAGGTTGGGGAAGATGGAAGAGATCTGGACTCACTGAACAGACAATTGAAAGATCTGGATTTTTTTTTTTTTTCCCTAAGTGGTTGCTGAAGAGGTGAAAAAAAAGATGATATGCCCCTTTTGTTTTTGTTGTTTTGCAGCTCTTCGGTGGGTTATGGTTTTGGTTAGGTTTAGGGTATATATCGAGAGATGTTTGTTTTAAGTGACCATACGTTTTTTTTTAATTAAAAGAGAAAAAAGCACGCTTAGAGAATAACGATTGGGTGGAGAAAAACGGGACCCTGATGGTGGTAAGACAGATTTAGATGATAATGGTGGGTGGGAGTTCGGATACTGAAGCACGGCTTTTTTTTTGTTCTCTATTACTATCTCAGTGAGTCTGCTGTCTGTCTGTGGTCTTAGGTCTTCCTTATTAAAAAGGACTTTCCTTTCTTTTGTTGCGTTTTTTGGTTTCCGATTAGAAATCTTGGTCATTTATAAAAGATCAGAAAAAGAAAAAGTAAATTCTGATGGGTATATCTTTTTACGAACCTGTTTGCACGAGCGATGGGCATGTAGATGTAGATCTGAACTGAATAGTCTTCTTAACTACTACTCATGTATAGTAGGATAAGTGGATAACAGCTTTCATCCAACGTTTCCCTTTCGGTGTTGTAAAACTCTTGTATTCACAAATACTGTACTACTACTCATCCAGTAAAACTAAAGACTCTGGGATCAAACTTGGAAATATTTTTAAATGCTGTGAAGAGACTCGCCATGCTGTAAAAAAGAATGATTTGCCATACTTTACTATGATCATTTTCGAAAATAACTACAGTGAGGTTAAACAAAATAAATCACAAAATCTTCTCTAGATGATGAAAATATTAAAAAATAAAATAAGAGAAGGAGAACAGTTTGTATGGTCAAAATTACAGGGGAAGGTCATACAACAACCATTCAGTCCGTCAAGATCCATAGCAAGCCCAAGATCAGCAATTCTTAGTCCTATATAAACTTGCAATAGGAGATTGGACTTTGGAGTACTCGTGAGCCCAACTCAATAAAGAACGGAAGAATGTTGAAAGTTTCAGGTTTATGGTTAAGGTTAGAGCATTTCCAATGAGACATTCAAAATATCCTAAATATAAGGCCACATAGGATTTTTAAGGATTTAATCAAAAAAACATCTCCAATGGAAATGTGAAGGGAGAAAGTAAAGAGGATCTCTTAGAGGATGTGAAGATCCTATTCATCATTATTAATGGTTATGATTAGTTATATGATTTGGATCAATGGCTTAAAAAGTTCAAAACTAAAGAAATATAATATGTGGTTGGAGATGTTTTCCTTTCATCTCCTCAAATTATGGAAAATTTGGTCTTTACATAAGAAAAAACAACTTCCACAAAAGATGCACACCAAGTTACCATTGGAGATGCTCTTAACTGGTACTTTGGTGAGCAAAATATCCAAATTTGCAGATTTTATCCGACCTTATCCGTATTTTGGTGTGTGGACACCCGATTCGTCTCTTTGCGGATTTGACATGGGTGAATTTTCGAAACCCCCAGTTTTCACGGGCTGGATGCGGGTGCAACATCACCATCTGTTGGGCACCATACCTTAAAAGTAATGTTGGTATATTATATGAAGGTTATTATAGGAAACTGGTAGATATACATAGTCCTCAAAAATAATCCAGAAGTATCAATTTTGAATTGATCATAGGCTTTCATATTAATAAATATATTAATTTTGGCTGTTGGAAAGAAGTTACACTCTTGGTAGCTTGCAATTACTTAAATTTCAGTAATCCAAGTTCTAAAACTAAGTTATATATTACTCTTGTTAAACATTTACCTTTTTTTATTTATAAGACCCGCAAATTTACCTGCATCCGGTTTGCTTATTCATTGTCGTTGGTGTCAAATTCAATGGGCAATGGATTGGACATGGGTGAAAATCTCAAATTCGCCATTTAGATGGATTAAACACGTGTGATACCAAATCCGCATTCACCCATCTGTTGATCACCCTTCCAAAAATTGTTCTACCATGTCAGAAAATATGCTCATCATACATGTTGAAAAGTCACAGGGGCATTACACAACCCGAAAGGTACGCATCTTTACACAAAGGTACCAAAGGGACAGGTAAAGTGGTTTTCTCTTGGTCTTTTAGGGCAATAATAATTTGGTTATAACCAGACATCAAAAAACAATAGTGACTATGTCCTAATAATCGTTAAATTTGGTCGATAAAAGGAAGAGTAAAGTGATCATTCCTTGTGAACTTGTTCAATTTACTATACTTTATGCATACACGCTATCCCGTGGTCACTCGGGTTGGGATTAACTTATTGGACTAAAATGATACCTGATTTCTTGGGAACAACCTGAGCGGGGATGACCCACTTACTGTCTGAAATGGGATAAACAATGCTTGCATCTAACAAATTAAATACCTCGGTTCGAACTACTTCTTTCATGTTAGGGTTCAGTCTACGTTGTATTTCCCTAGAAGGTTTGTGTCACTCTCTAAATAGATCTGATGCATACAAACAATAGGACTTATACCCTTAACATTTGTTATGGTTCACCCTAAAGCTTCCTTGTTGTTTTGAAGTACGGTTACTAACCTATTTTCCTGATCATTATCCGAGTCGGATGCACAGATAATGTCTCGGATGAGCCTAAAAACACATACTTTAGAGTATCTAGTAGTTGTTTAAGGTCCAACTTAGGAGGCTCTTCTAAGTAAGGAATTAGGGTAGACTTATAAACTGGTGGTGGTTCAAACTTAGTTTTTCATCCATTACTAGTGTCTATCAAAGGGGGGAATCTAACAAAGCATTCACCCCATTAATCACACTATCATCATCAAAATCAAACTGAAAAGACGAGGGTACCCAAATATACCTCAATCTAAAACTTTTTCTACCTATAAGTCCTTTCTCCAAAAGTGATTGTCTATGGACTGAGTCGAGACAATACAACTAATCGGTTCACACTTCGTGTGATCGTCTATGGATACGAGATCGAGAGAATACAACAACGAAGTATGTTTACTTGATAAAAGATTCAGACTTGACCAAACACAATAGGATTACTTATCAAGTAAATAGGAATTAACGTTTGTGTATTTTACTTCTAATTATAATAAAAACAATTATAATTGTGAAAATAGAAAAGTAAAAGACACAGCAAGCTTTTGTTAACGAGGAAACCGCAAATGCAGAAAAACCCCGGGACCTTGTCCAGAATTGAATACTCTCAGGATTAAGTCGCTATACAAAATTAAACCAACTTCGTATAGTTGAGACCAAGCAAATAAACTTATAGTTCACCTTGTTCCGTCTGTATTCTCATGCCTCCAACTTATGAATAAGTCACGTACTTGGAACAATTCCTTTGGTTCGTATTCCAAACAGTAAAGGAGCAACAAATCTGTTTGGTAGAAACTCTCTTCAACCAAGTGATGTGAGTTCGACAAAGGCTCTTCTGTTTATCTCAATAAACTCCTTTGTCAGGTTCTTAGATCTATCTTATGATCAACTACCGAAGTAATTGTTAAGATTTTGCAATCAATACTTTTAATCACAAAGAATTGTATCGATGCCGATCTACACAACTAATCAATCTAACCACAAGGATAAACCGATTATAGTTGGATCCTCTATACCGAAATAAGTATTGTACACACCAAAGATTATGAACCCCAAATCAGAAATCTTCAATATCTTCTTTGTCTTCAAATATTCTTAGATCTTCAATAAACACTTGCACACAATCAACTTGAATCTCTTGTGATCAATCACGCACAGAACGGAGTCTGTTAACAATGGATTATCACAAGACGTCTTTAGATCTACAAACAGTCTAAAGATCCCCGTAGAAACTTCGATCTAGTTTGAGTGAATCTTATATCAGAAGAGAAGATTCTCAAGCATAAACAAACTAGGTGCAATCAAAGTTCAACCACCGTTAGCCAATCAAATCAATCCAAAACAAAAGATAAACCGCAATTATCTAGTTTTCCACCAATGGTACTAATAGAGCTTGTCAATCCCAAATAAGACTTTAAACTGAGCGGACGTAAGAGATTTCGCCTAATCAGGTTACTCTCCTCTCCGAATAGGCGGCTTCACCACTAACAACACAACCGAGGAAGTTCGCTGTCACGAAGGATTAGTTTGCTTGAAATGCAAACTTTCATATTTATAGACCAAGGAAGTTTGGACACCAAGGAATTTCCAAAACCGAAAATATTCTCAAGATATGCAATGTATTCCAAATTCGGTTTCCATAATTCCTAGAAATGCTTTGTCCAAAATATTGACCGAAAATCTCTTTGGAAAATCTCCAACTAGTAAATGCACATTACTAATTCTCATTTTCCTAAAATAAAATTAAAAACCTTAAATAAAAGATTCTTAACATATTTTATTCGATCTTGGATTTTCTTCCTTTAGCTATTAAGGAATAACTTTGAACAATAAAAGATAAACATTACTGCACGTGTTCAAAGTATGTCGACATCCTTACTTTATAAGTCCTCTTTCATACTTACAACCTTGAAACCGATCTGTCACACTTCCAAACAAGTTTAGAATTGGTTCATCTGACTTTCAAGAACACTCAATCACAAATCATGGGTTTAACGGTTCTACCAAAACAAGTTTTGGTTCTACCTCCATATGAGTACTTTGCATAGTCACACTAGCTTTCCAAAATTAGATTGACTAGGTACTAGGATCGGTTCCCCATATATATATGGTATCTAACTTGAATGTGTTGCACATGTCCATAGGATCGGTTCCCCTTTGCCTAAAAACGTGTTGCACATGTCCATAGGATGGTTCCCCCTTTCTGCTAAAACTTGTCACACCTCATACAAGGATCGATTCCCCTTTGTGATGTGTTGCACCTCTTACTAGGATCGGTTCCCCTTTACCCAGAGTCGGTCATACACAAAATCACAAACTCGATCATACCATCTCAGGTGATTACTTAAGATCGTTTTCACTAATAAAAGTCATACCAATACAAAAGTCAGGCCTTTGTGAATAGTTTTACCAAGAACATAAAAAGTCATGAGCGGTTATACTAATCACACATATTGGTTGTTCACAAGATACGCAATGAATAACAATACCAATAATTCCTGGCGATTTCCTTTTCGATTCATAAAAGAAGTCCATGAACTTAGTTCCTTAAAACACATGTAGAACATTGTTTCCTAGGATGAAATCCTCACGTCATACCAATACATAATCACAATAGCATTCAAACTATTATGTCGATGTCTTATATACAAAGTTTAATGGTTAAGCAATAAATCTCGTATTGTATTCCTTAATACTATATCTATCTAGAGTGTTCATGCTTCGCAGTTTTGTTTTCAATATGCACGACTTGAAAGATACGATAGGGAATGAAACAATTCAAGTCAAATATCACTAACCTCAAGTGGAAGGATGATGTTGTCGTTGTAGCTCCTTACTTCTTCACTTCTCGCGTGCAAAGATCCTTAAGGAACTTGACACAAGGAGGAATCTAACTAATAACATCTAATAAAGGAAGGTTGATAGTGAACTGCTTAAAAACCTCCAATATATCACTAAAAGTGTACTCGTTCTTAGTCGGTACTAGTAGTCGTAGGAATGGGGCTCTAAGCACAAAGTCGGATTTCTCAAGGACCGCATCAGACTCTTTAGAGACTCTATCAGTCTCTTCAGTTACTGGCTCATAAGGGTGAACTACAATATGTTCACTATCAGGCATGTTTACCTCATTGTCTACTATTCAACCACACCTAAGGTTTCTAATTGCATTCACATGATTTGACGGTTTTTCACCCAATTCATTAACTCCTCTACGGTTGGGTACTGTTTGACTAGGAAACTTACCTATTTGTCTTAAAATTCATTTATCTGACTTACCTGGATCTGTAGATCGAAAATAGCATGAGAGTTAGCATGGCTTATTATTTTATTTTCTTATAAACCTTGAGCAACCGCTTGTCGAAACTTCTTAGTGCTTCAAACAAATGAGGAA
Organism: Papaver somniferum; assembly: GCF_003573695.1. NCBI lineage: Eukaryota > Viridiplantae > Streptophyta > Magnoliopsida > Ranunculales > Papaveraceae > Papaver > Papaver somniferum. The sequence continues at coordinate 115,428,517 of NC_039360.1, forward strand.
AGAGACTCTTTTAAGCTCATGATCTTCTTATCTCAAGGGTTCTAAACCTATGCCGGATCTGAAGGATTCTTAGTATAACCAAAACCCAGGGGAACCTGAGAGTGACTAGACGAACCTTGATTCTGGCCTTTAAACCAAGAAAAGTCTGGATGGTTACTCCAACTAGGGTTATAGGTTTTTGAATATGGGTCAAACTTATGATGGTTATCAAATCTAGTGTTATTATAGATAGCATGGGCTTTCTCTTCAACGGTATGTCATTCTAAAAAAGGCTATATTTTACCACTAGTTTGACTTAATTCTAAAGTTTCTAACCTTTTAGCTATGGCTGCTATTTTGGCATATGATACAAAAGATCCTTCTACCCTATTGACATTTTCTCTACTTGAAAAAATCGTTTTCTGGGGCTCCCTACTATTTTCCCATTGCTATAACTTTTCGACGATTTCATTCAAAAATGCCATAGTATGATCAATAGTTTTATTTTCAAACCCACATGTACACAATGACTCAACCATGGTTGTTGTTGGATATTCTAAACCCTCATAAAGGATCTAAACTAGCCTAACATTCTCTAAACCATGATGAGGACATTGTGATAAAAAATCATTGAACCTTTCCAAATACCTATATAAGGATTCTCTCTCTTGTTAAGTAAATGTGCAAATATGTTGTCTAATATATGATATTTTGTGCCTAGGGAAAACATTTAGTAAAAAGGCAGATGCAAGTTGTTCATATGTTTCAACTGACTCAAAAGGCAAACTATATAGTCAAGATTTGGCTTTATCTCTCAGGGAAAAAGTGAATAACCTAAGTTTTAATGCTTCGTCATCCAGGTTTTTAATTTTTAGTATACTATAGATTTCCTCAAAGTCCCGAACATGAAAATAGGGGTTTTAATTTTCTTTACTGGGAGCATCTATATGGTCTCAGGTTTCAGTTCATTCATAGTTTACTTCAGTATCTGCTAACTTGATACATGAGGGACAAGCAATCCTAGTTGGATTCAACAAAGCTTTTAAGGTTGCCATTTCTGGCACCATCAAAGGACAATGAGTACTTTCTTTACTAAGTGTCAAGTTCTCAAACTGAAATTTCTGAAAACGGGGCTCTCAAAAGAAGAGTCTTCGAGCTCCCCATTTACATAAGAAGAAATACTAAGTTTTTCACAAATTAAACGACCTAGAGTTCTCTTTTCCAGTCGCGCTAGCTCTCTAATGACCTCAGGCATATACTAAAAAACTAAAAAGAAAAATCCTAAATGAAGGGAAATTCTAAGAAATCACAAACAACGATGACTCAACCAAAACAAGCCTACTGAATCTAGCAAACAAAAAGCATGATGGCTCCACTTAGATTGTTTCTAAACCAGCTTCTAATCTTTCAAAAGGCAACTAATTACGATTTTAGCGAATCTCTTAGGATGATCTGAACTAAAGTTAGTCAAAAAAAAAAGTAGGAGAAGCTCAAGGGAGCTTGAATATCTCTACCTCTTTGGCTATGTTTCCTTGGGTTACAAGGTGGCGCGATTCAACTTACAGTAATCATCATGAACCTCGAGTTAGGCTAAAAAAGCAACCAATACTTAAAATCCTTTTGAACCCTAAGAGTCAGGCAAACTTCACTTCTTGTTGTTTCTGTTGAAGTCGTATACTCGGGGAGGAAAGTATCCTAATTAAGTGAAATCTCTTACGACCGCTCGTTTAAATACTTTTGTGGGATCAAGAAGCTCTACGAGTACCGTAGGTGGGAAACTAGATAATTGTAATGTTATTAGTTTTCGATTGATTTGATTGACTAAATGTTGTTGAAACTTTGATTGCACCTAGTTTGTTTATTCTTAAGAATCTTCTCTTCTGATATAAAATTCACTCAAACTAGATCGAAGTAGCATGGGATCTTTAGAATTGTTGTTAGATCTAAAGACATCTTATGATAATCCATTGTTAACAGACTCCGTTTTGTGCGTGATTGATCACAAGAGATTCAAGTGGTGTTGTGCATTCTATTTTGATTGAATGGGAATCTATACTTGACTATTTCGGTAGTTAAATTAGTTAGATTGATCTTGTTAGAGAATAGCTCGGTTGAACCCACCAAGCGTTGGTATGTCAAGTTTGGTTGCCATATTTTAGTGAGTCAAAACTCATCTAAGATTCGCTTGATTATGTACTAGAGACAACTTCGTTTAGGTTAGACTAGAAAGTCTAGGAATTTTCAGACATACAAGTATTACTCGAAGACCTGAAGAATGTGAAGAAGCAACGAGGTAGAACGACGACATCATCCTTCCTCTAGAGGTTAGTAATATTGACGTGAACTGCTTCATTTCTAACTTATCTTTCAAGTCGTGCTATATTGAAAACATAACTGCGAAGCTGTGTATGGATATATTACTCTAGTAGTGAGACATGATCACATGATCATAGTATTAGAGAATTAGATTACGAAGTATAACGCTTATCTTTTGGACTTCGTAGATATGACATCGACATAATCTTATGAATGTTGTTATGATTATGTGAATGGGTAAAGGTAAAGATTTCATCCTAGGAAACAATGTTTTACATTTGTTTAAAGGAAGTACATTCATGAACTTGTTTTATGAATCGAAAGGGAAATCGCTAGGCTTATTGGTACGGTTATTCGTTGCAAATCTTTGGATTACCAATATGTGTGAGATGGTAAAACCAATCATAACTTTGTTTTGTATCTTGGTACAACTAATCACAATGCCTGACTTATGATTTGGTATGATTAGTTTTGATTAATTAGTGTAACCGATCCTAAGTAATCACCTGAGATGGTATGATCGATATTTGTAATTGGTGTGACCGATCCTAGTAATTGGTGTGACCGATCACAGAGAATTGTGTAATCGATACTTGTAACTGGTGTAACCGGTCCTAGTAATTGGTGTAACCGATCCTGGTAATTGGTGTAACCGATCCTACTGGCTGGTGTGACCGATCACAAGCAATACCATGTGTATATGGTAACCGGTCCTGGTAATTGATGTAACTGATCCTGGTAACTGATGTAACGGGTCCTGGTAACTTGTGTGACCGATCACAAGTGCTTCCATATGAGGGTATAACCGATCCTAGTGATTGGTAGAACCGATTGAACTGATGGATGTGATTTTATATTTGATCAATCACATAGTCGTCTTGGAATACAGATGAACCAATCCTAAACTTGTTTGGGAGTGTGGTATAATCGATTCCAAGATTGCAAATATGAAACAGGATTTACAAAGAAGAGATGTCAACATACTTTGAACACGTACAATAACTCTTATCTTTTATTTTTCAAAGATATTCCTTAGTACTCAAGGAGATCCTATTCCGAAATAAATTAAGAATTTTTTAATTAAGGTTATTAATTTTATAAGCTTTAATTACCAACATTTAAATGCATATCTCTAGAGAATAAAAATTAGTAATGTGCATTTACTAATTGGAGATTTTCTATTGAGAGATTTCGGAAAATATTGGACAAAGCATTTACTAGAATTATGAAAACCGAATGGAAATTTATTGCATATCTTGAGAATACGTTCGGTTTTGGAAATTCCTTGGTGTCCAAACATCCTTGGTCTATAAATACCTAAGTTTGCATTTCTAGCAAACTATCCTAAGAGCCAGGCAAACTTCATCCTTTTTTTGTTTCTGGTGGAGCCGTCTAGTCGGAGAGGAAAGTACCCTAATTAGGCGAAATCTCTTACGACCGCTCGTTTAAAGACTTCTATGGGATCAAGAAGCTCTACGAGTACCGTTGGTGGGAAACTAGAGAATTGCAGTGTTATTAGTTTCCGATTGATTTGATTAACTAACGGTTGTTGAAACTTTGATTGCACCTAGTTTGTTTATTCTTGAGAATCTTCTCTTCTGATATAAGATTCACTCAAACAAGATCGAAGTATCGACGTGATCTTTAGAACTGTTTGTAGATCTAAAGACACCTTGTGATAATCCATTGTTAACAGACTCCGTTATGTGCGTGATTGATCACAAGAGATTCAAGTGGTGTTGTGCAGGTTTAATTGAAGATTAAAGAAGATTTGAAGACGAAGAAGGTTTCTTATTGGTTTCTCATATCTTTGTGTTGCAAAAACCTTGATCAGTTGGGATCCAACTAGAATCGGATTTATTCGATTGATAATTGCTTGAGATTGGTAACGCCTAATAGTTCTCTTGAGATCTATTTTGATTGTTACAAATCCGAATCTTATTACTTAGGTAATAGAGATTGGACTGATCTAACCAGGCAAATGAGTTTATTAGATTAAACGGAAGAGCCTTTGCATATGACTTGAGATATCTTATCTCAAAGAGTCAATAGAGTTGTTACCAAACAGATTTGTTGTTCTTTTACTATTCGGAATACGATCCAAAGGAATTGTCCCAGTGTGTGCACTCATCGAAGTCGGAAGCGCAAGGATACTAAGGAAACTACGTGAACTAGGGTTAGTTGCTTGGTCTCAGCTATACGAAGTTGGTTTAGATTTTGTATAGCGGCTTAATTCTGAGAGTATTCAATTCTGTACTTGGTCCCAGGGTTTTTCTGCACTTGCAGTTTTCCTCGTTAACAAAATCTTGCTTTTTTGTTTACTTTTCCTTTCCGCAATTATAATTGTTGTTATTATAATTTAAAGTAAATTACACAAACGTTAACTCCGCTTTACTTGATAATGATCCTATAGAGTTTGGTTAAGTCTGAACCTATTATCAAGTAATCACACTTTGATAGTCGTATTGTCTCGATCTCATATCCATAGACAATCACACAAAGTGTGGATACCGATTTGTAGTATTGTCTCGACTTTGTCCATAGACAATCACTTTCGGTATGAGGACTTATAGGTGGATAAAGATTGTGGTGTATTTAGGTACCCTCGTCTTTTCAGATTTAACCAGACAAAGGAGTTTATTAGATTAAACATAAGAGCCTTTGTCAACGATTCATAATATCTTATTACCAAGATTGAATAGAGTGGTTACCAAACATATTTATCTTTTACTGTTTGGAATACGATCTAAAGGATTGGTGATTCACGTGCGTGACTTTAGAAGTCGAAGGCGCAGGGATACTGAGGAAACTAAGTAGCTAGGGGTAGTCTGCTTGGTCTCAACTATACGAAGTTGGTATTAGATTTTGTATAACGACTTAATTCTGAGAGTATTCAAAACTGGACAAGGTCCCGGGTTTTTTCTGTATTTGCGGTTTCGTCGTTAACAAAATCTTGTTGTGCCATTTACTTTACTATTCCGCAATTACATTTGGTTTATATAATTTAAAGTAAATTGCACTTGTATGTTAATTCTGTTATACTTGATATTGATCCTATAGAGTTTCGGTTATTACCGAACCTATTATCAAGTGATCACTTCGTTGTCGTATCGTCTCGATCTTGAATCCATAGTCAATCACACAAGTGAACTTTTTGTTGTATTGTCTCGATCTCGTATCCATGGACGATCACACGAAGTATGTACCGAAGTTGTTGTATTGTCTCGACTCAATCCATAGACGATCACACTTGGTAAAGGACTTATAGGTTGATAAATAAAAGATTATGGGTACCCTCATCTTTTCAAATCTTCTTTGATAGTTGTGCAACTTGTAATCTAGGTTATTTCGATAATCATTATCTATTTTAAGTCATTCTCTTCTGATATAAGGTCATTCAAGGATTGTTGATCATAAACCCTAGATTTGATAGATTTCAATCTAAGATCGTATACAGATACTAGTTGGTCGAAATATGGATTAGAAAGAAAACTTCATCTAAGGTGTCTCATAAATTCCTTAAGAAGTCTTAACAAGATATCTCTAAAATTATTCTAGTTGTTCTTCTTGTAAAATAATTAAGTTTCTTTACAATCTTTGATTTCTATGAAAACCCTAGAGTAATAGAAAAATATGAAATAGGTTTGTTAATTGGTTAACCTATTGGGATCGGTCCTGCAATAGATCCCAGGTATGGGTCGGTCCTACCATAGATACCCGAGACTGGTCCTAGTATAGATCCTTGTTTAAGGGATCGTCCTAGAATAGATCCTTTGATTCCTTTCAACTACGCTACAAGTTTCGTTAGTCTACTTCCTTAAACTCATGTAATTAAACACAATTTTCTAGGCATGTAATCAACCCAAAGTTTGACACGCTAAAGTATTAACGAATAACTAAATTGTATTATGTTGTAATTACGAAGTTCAAAAGATAACATTATACCTCGTAATCTAATATACCGAAGTTGTATGAAACAACTAGTATATACTTCATTGAAACTTTGGTCATAATGTAATGATCAAGTCACAATTACTAGAGATATATAAATATAACTTCATATGTTATGTTTCCAATATAAAGGACAACGTAGATAGGAATTGAAATAAGTCAAGTTTGTATCACTAACCTCGAACATAAAGATGATGTGTACGTTTGATATCGATACTTCTTTAGGTTCTTTCAGAGTAACACGAGTTTGTGTCAATATTTCTAATGCTCCTAGTCTAACATAACAGAGTTGACTCTAGTAATCTAATCAAGTAGATTCGAGTTTTGGAGCTAAAATATGACAACCAAATTTGACATACCAACGCTTGGTGAGTTCAAACGAGCAATGCTCTAAGAGTTTTCTTTTTCTTTTGAGTCTAAAATAGTTTTTCTAGGCAGATTAGTTATTTTTTCTTTGGCTCTCGCCTCAAATGAAGCTTGTTAGTTCTTTGACTTTTGTGTCTTCATTGATAGAAAATTTGGCAAAACGTCATAAAATGTTCATAGAGAATATGATGTCTAATGTTATATAATTATCGGGGAAGTTTCATAACTGAAAGAAACAATTATTTCTTACACGTGAAGGGTTAGTTTTGAAAAGACATATCCTATTGGTTAATAACTTTTGGTTAAATACTACTATTTGGTATCTAATCTAACAATATGATAATTGAAACTCAATATGATAATCTAAGAGCATCTCCAATGGTGTCTCGGTATATATCCTATGTGGAAACCTAAAAATTAGGCATTTAATAAACATTATGTATGAATAGAATCCTATTTTGATAAGCATCTCCAGTGGTAGATGTATGTATATCTATTTTTAATACAAGTGTCATTTAGTTATAGGTTACTTAATCTAAAGTGTGGGTCAAAATAATTTTAAACAGAAAAATGTATGACGTGGGTATGGATTGGAGTATCTAAATTTAGATATTCTCATCCAAACTCAAACTGCCAATTCATGCTAATATTTGACTATCCAACTACCATTGGAGAGAATTTTTTATGTTAGAGTATCTAAAATCCTATGTGGCACCAATATTTTTAGAGACCCAAACTCTATTGGAGATGCTCTAACTAGAGAGTATTAAGAAATACAGCTCTCCCATTAATTCATGCCCCACAAAATTAACCGTAATACTTCTTTACACATCAGTTACATCTCCCACTTGACCCATTTTCCCACAACCCAACTTTCTATTTATGTAATTGACGATCCGGACCAAAAACAAACTACAACAGCCTTGGGATTTCAGAACTGTTAGCTTTGTTTTTCCCAATCCCTGTTTGATTTGATCTATGTTCTTGAACCTGAGTAATTTGGTGTCTGCTATTGGTCCTTCAAGAGTCAAATAAAAAATCAATGTAAACAGGTTTGGCAACTCTCTCATCACCCTTCTTAATCTCTGTGAATTCATTAATTTGGATTTTAATCTCTCACAGATTTAGTTTAGACAATTTCGCATTCTGCGTGTGATGATTATCAATTTTGCATGTACGCTGTATTTTGAGGTAAGCCAAGTGTTTTAAATTGCTTTTGTGTTTACTCTGATCAAAATAAAATTTAATATTAACCCTAAATCTTAATCTACAATAAGGGAAACAATCAAATCCTTAAGGTTATTAAGTTTGGTACTTGATCTTCTCGCAGATTTCGGGTTCAAAAATTTAGGATTCTGATCATTCTGGATTTTCTAGGCTTTTTTTTGTTTTTGTTTTTTTTTGTTTTTAGATAGATTATACTAACCCAATGTAGTTAATATCGGATATCGGTTCATCTCGGCCGGGACCGATACACTGGTACGATTTTATATCGGGGATATTATCGTTGAAATATCGGTTCTAGATTTAGAGACTATAATTTTATATTAAACATTTCTCCACACATTTTCGGATAAGATATAATAGATAACATCAATTTTATCAAAAAAACAAAAGAGTAACTTTAGTAGACTTGCTTCGAGAGCTACATGCACCTCTACTACCACCTGGAAGACTTTCTTCGCCAAAATTACCCTTAAACTTTATAGAAAATGACCAATACCGTCTCATATCAGGAAATGTAGGAAAATTTCGTATCGACCGATACGGCCGATATTTGACCGAAACGGCCGATATTCGACCGATACAGCCGATATTATCGGGCGAAAATCGTATCCCCGATATCCTTCTTATCGTATCGTTCTGGGCCGATATCCGAAATATCCCCGATATATCGGCCGATACGGCCGATATTGACTACATTGTACTAACCTTCAAGGATTTACTTATTGCCAAACTTTTATGCATTGAAGAATTTCTTATTCGACGTATACAATTTCAGGCATGTCTCATGCTACATACTACGAGTCTTCTTCTCCCTTTCGAAGTGTAACTACTATCTCTCCATTTTATGTTCTTTATGTGTGTTTGTTTATTCCACAGCAAAGGTTTGAATGCAAGCTAAAAAAACATCATATTCATGTACTCTCATCATCCTAGGAAAAGTTGCTGAAGTAGTCGAGCTTTTATCTGAAAGCCACTGGATATGGTCTTGCACTATTACTGTAACGAGCTGTATCGGATCTGTAATGAATCAACTGAAACCTCTATAGTTTTTACTTATCAAGTATAGGAAAAGCACCATACCTTTCAATCAGTAAAACAGACTTTGTTGAGGTACTGCATACTCTTATTTAATCTCTATAAATGCCACTGTACTGAAAACCAAATTGTTGGGGTGCTTATATTTCGAGGTGCAATTTACAGGAAAGGAGCTTATATTTCGAGGTGCTCTTTGCTTCTTTTCCCATTTTCGATATACTTCCGTAGAACATTTGATTTTTTTCTTACTTGCTTTGTTTTACAACATGAAGCTACATATGTTGTTTCTTCTTTCGTGATGATAGTTGTGAGGATCCAGAAGGAGTACCTATTGTAAAAACAGATATGGTTGACAATCCACCCTTTGCGCATTGCAAAGCTCATCCAAATGGAATCCAAGAATCCTTTTCAAGGTTTGCTAATGTTTCAGAATAGTTTTAAATCCTTTTATGTATAGTTGGATGCTTTTATTACTCTTTTTTCCTATTGTATTTGCAGAGATACGATGTCATTTACTCTTAACCTATTCCCTTGAGACATGTATGTTTGTTTCGCAAATTTATATCAAAATTTTAGTTTATAGAAGTCATACATGGACTGTAACTAAAAGAGCTTGTGTAAATTGGACTCATGTGTATTTCTATGTCGTATGAAATCTCAAGTTAGGTCAAATGAACTCTCAGATTATTGGGGCGACTAATTAGTCTACTAGGTTAAGCCACATAAGGAAACCTGCTAAAACACATCTATCCGATATATTATTAATATTATTATAAGGTTTTGCTAAAGAGACATGCTTAGCCATGGTCGTTACAAACCCTGTGATAGTACCGTGCAACCATATTTTCTCCCACAGTCAGTGCCTGCATGTTGAACCTGGTAAAATACATGTATCCGATATATTTTTCATTTTTGGAAGCATCTATCCGATATATGGTAATTTACCATAAGCACTATTAGGATTAAATGACTTCCGAATTTTGGAGAATATGAATCGGTTTCTTTAATTTGAATCTGTTTGAACACCGTCTCTCTGTCCGTGCAGTCTATGATGTAAGGGTACAACGTCCATGAAAATAAATTGAAGGACATGGATGCTAACTTTAAGTTACCGGACAGTGGATCAACCAACATTCTGACATTAAAACGATTCTGTGAACCTGGCAGAGCCCTGGGTTGATTTTTGAATAATAGCAGGGTGAGTTTTATGGAGAACTCCCATTGCAAGCTCAGGTCTTAAAGCTTCATTTGTATTCAGCATGCGACTTGATATGCATGGGCATTGAGCCATTTGATAGGGTTGCAGAATGTATTAAACTAATGTGTCCCAGATATGATTTTGTATATTCACAAGTTAAATTATAAATAGAAGAAAGACAGTCTTGCTGTTGGTTTCTTTGTTTTAGTTTTGCTCATTTATGAAATGAAGCTTAAAATGTCAAAAAAGTACCTAGATTTTTTTAGTTCGATAATGATCATGTAGTGTCTGTACTACGCGTATGTAATACTGCAATTTTGCCTTCCAGTTTCTTCAATAAATTATTTTCATAAATCAAAAGCATTTTCTTTCTTTTTTTATTGAATTATTAGTAACGTCCACAGACAGTATCGGGTATCGGTACCTAGGACCTTGATATCATGCAAAGATGAATTGCACATTTAGTTGGGTAACCTCTACACCACGGAAACTTTGATTTTGGTTTCGAAATAGATGCAAATGAGGTGGGTAACTTTCGAAATGTTGGACGGACAACCACAAAAAGGTGAATTTTGGATGAATGGGTGTTGATGGTGGATTTTCGACAAAAGTTAAAATCGTAAAATCATGATACTGCATGTTTTTGACCCGGCTTCAGGAATGTAGGTGACGATTCATATTTTATGATCCGTGAACCATTTCATGATATCTGACTGAGCGAACATTCCTCTCAGAGCTATGATGAATATGTTTCTCGAAAGGCCTCCCAGCTGAGCGTTCGATGCTTCACACATTTCATCATCACCTCTACATAGAATCTTAATGATTGGGCGGTTCCCTAGACATAATGTTTGTTAGAGAGCTTAACGCCTTCAGGACGTCACGCTGCACGTTGTTCCCTGACTACGTAGAGAGACCGTGTATAGAATCTTGATGATTGGGCGGTTCCTTAGACATAATGTTTGTTAGAGAGATTAACGCCTTCAGGACGTCACGTCATTCGTTGTTCCCTGACTATACACCTCCCAGAACGAATATGATGTTTCAACTATCTCATATCTCGATTATGCAAATGGATTAATTCTAGCGTGTCATTCGCCAACTGAATTCTTAGAAAATAATTTGTTATATCTCATTACTCCGTTCCATGGATGATCCCCCGCTAGATTCCATGGATTAGTAATAGATAACCATTTTATCTCATTACTCTGTTCCCTGAATCCCCAGTTGGATTCCATGGATTAGTAATAGATACTCAACCCATTCTATTACTCCGTTTCATGAATTATTCTCAGCTGAATTTCATGAATTAGTAATAAATATTCAACAATCGCGCGTCTGGACCATCACCAAGTAAGTCCCGGGAAAATGGTGCAAGTGTACTTGACAATAATGTACGAACGAGCACCCGAACGCACGAACGATCATTCAAAAATATGGACGAACGAGGAGCTTATGAAGGAAAATAATAAAATAAACAAGAGGTGTGGGACCGGGTCCACCGGCCGGCCGATCATGCCGCCGTGCCCGGTCCCCTCTTCCATTATTTTAATTTGTTTCCCTTATCTCATGGAAACTCCTTCATTTGAGCAAACTCCCTCGTTTGAGCGAAACTCTTAGTTTCTCCATACTTTCATCAAACAAAAATAGGGAAAGGTGTCACGGGACCGGGCCACCTAGCCGGCCGGCCATGTCCTAGCCGTGGCATGTCCCACACCTTACAATCCCTTATTTTCTCATATTATTATTTCCATCATCTCATGGAACTCCATCGTTAGAGCGAAAACCCTAGTTTTTCAATATTTTCTCAAATATTGTTCAAACCATGAAAAAACCAAAAAGTCAAATGGTCACATGACCGACTAGGCTATTCACGTCAAGTATTAAAATATACATATATTTTTTCAATATTTTCAAAGTATTGGTCGCACGAGCAAAATCGAGAGTTTCAGTCAAGATCAAACTCTTCTGAAAATCCAAAATATTGCTCAAACGCGCACCAGAAAATACCAAAAATCTCAGGAATGAGACACGGACACTGTGGTGACACGGACATGCTACCTTGACCGACCAATGCCGGCCCTAAGGCTTTCAATAATCCGGTCCCACACATCTTCATAATTTTGACCTAATTTGCTATCAATTGTTCGTATTGAGTCCAAACTCTCTTCAACCAACTTGAGACTCACTCAATCGACCATCAACTGGTCCCACGACCAGCAAGGGCCGGTCTCATGACCCCTCCCTCATCTCTCCATAATTAGGTTTTACTACTTAACGCTCGCACGAGCACTATTTAATAAATGATTAAACCATCAGTTGATCATTCGTTCACCAACTAGTCAACAAAGGACTTTGGTGCATGCTCACTCGAGCACTTGGGAACTACATGTTCGGCCATCATCCCATGTATCCGGTCACTCCTTCACTCAGTGACTTATTTTTCAGTAAATTATCAATTGATCAATTGATCAAAAATTAGGGTTTCGAACAAATGCTCTGCAAATCATAATTCTGAGCAAGTTCAAGCACCAATAATTTTATGTTTATCCAACAATCAACATCTGGATTAATTATACAATATTCGGTCCAGCTACCAATATTTTAATTAATATTTAATTTGGTCATGCTACCAATAATTTATCGAATGAGCAATACTTGCTCAGATGCTCGAATATTGATTCAACTATCAATATTCAATAATTTATCGAATGAGCAATACTTGCTCAGATGCTCGAATATTGATTCAACTATCAATATTCAGTAATTTATCGAATGAGCAATACTTGCTCAGATGCTCGAATATTGATTCAACTATCAATATTCAGTAATTTATCGAATGAGTAATACTTGCTCAGATGCTCGAATATTGAGCCAACTATCAATATTCAAAAAATTAATCATACGAGCAATATTTGCTCAGAGTATCAATATTCATTATATTGATTCAACTATCAACATCATTCATTTGAGAACTATACGTCCCAGCAGACATGTTCAATTCATGAATCCTAGAGCATTCAACAATCATGCTCGACTGAACAATACTTGTACCCACCGTCTAATCAAGTCAACGACTGACTAATCAAATACATGCCTGCTTTGCAGACTCCACGTTCGTGAGACATCAATCACGTCACATGGGGGATATTAATTAGGGTTTTGGTCTGGCGGCCTACAACAAATGTGTTCATCCATGATGAGAAATGTGAGTAAGTCGTGCAAGCAGTTGAGGGAATTATCAAAGTAGTGGGTGGACAATCAACCAAGTCTCTGCACGACCTGGAACTGGTGAAACCACGATTTCCCACTTTCCCACTCTTTCACTCGAGCAACCGTCACACTTACTGGAGACCAATGTGTCTAGTATTCTGGCAATATAAATAATTTTATGAATCCACGATTGAAAGATAGAAAAAGTTCGTCTAACAAGATGAATTTTATCCAAGAAATCACTCAGGAATTTAATCAATCGACCAGAACTTATTCGAACTCAACATTTCACAGAAAAGTTGCAGAAACCTTAAACACATTAACAATCCTTGATCATCATTGATCTCACACACTTCTCAGCTTCCCTCCTACAGATCAACCCTCTTCTCTCTTTATGAAAGAATTGACTCTGGAGCGACCATTGTCTTGGTTTAGGCCAGAGTCCTATAGATTGATTACTCGAACTCAAAGAACTCTCGTGCAGTGCATGTGTTTGAGGTTAGGTAGTTTTCTCGGTTGAGGAGCCTCCTTCCGCACGGTCGTCTCTCCATTCCCTGAAAAACCAGCAAACCGTTTTTCCCCATCTACAGATTGGCGACCAAAGTGGGAGATTAATCTCTCGGTTGCAATCTCAAACTTTCACAAAATTGTTGATCTTAGGTCAGGCTCAGTTACAAATCCTAACCCAAACAATGCTAGCACTAGTAATAATGGTGGTACTCCAGAAACTACTCCCGCTTCCAACAACGGCACTGGCGGTACCACTCCTCCTCAAACCAACATCGGAAGTAATCCTCTCTTCGGCCGGTCTCCCGAGGAAATCAGAGAAAATCCGCTTACCATAGCTGATCTCATGGAACTGCAAGAGACTCTCGCCAAAAATCAAACTGATACGGTTACCACCGAGAAGGAGTTATGCACTTATCTCAAAACTCTCACAGACGAGATGTCAGAGAAAGCTCGGGAGAAAGGAAAAGCCAAAGAAACATATCTAGTTACTGATTCCGAAATCTCTCCAATCCACGTGGTGGATGATGAAGAAGTCCGCAAAGCTGCGGATGACCCACCAGCAAAGGAATCTACAGGTTTCATCACTCATGAAGACCTAGAGAGCTTTCTGGAGGCTCGAGGAAAAGACAAGACACCATCTGTCCACCGTCACCAATCTCCATATCCTGTTGCTACATAGAGGATTCCTCTTCCGAAAGGCTATACTTCTCCAACGTTTATGCTCTACAATGGAACTGGGAATTCCAGAGAACATGTTTCTCGATTCCTGGAAGCATTAGGAGAACACGAATACAACCATGTCGATTTAGAACATGTTTCTCGATTCCTGGAATCATTAGGAGAACACGAATACAACCAGAGAATCAACTAGACAGTCAGACTCAATCTAGATAAAAGTATATCAAATAGTTTATATCTCAATCTCTCGATTTGATCTTTACTCAAGCAAATAGAAATCTGCGAGTCTTTATCAAATACTAGAGAGATAACTTGGATGGTACCAAAGACCAATATCCAAGTGTCAATCAATTTAAATCAACAACCAAAAGGTCGGATATTCTAATTGATTGAACAACGCACAACCTGTGATATTTCAATTATATAACAAAATATAATGCGGAAAAGAAATAACACAGACACCAGAATTTTGTTAACGAGGAAACCTCAAATGCAGAAAAACCCCGGGACCTAGTCCAGATTGAATACACATTGTATTAAGCCGCTACAGACACTAGCCTACTGCAAACTAACTTCGGACTGGACTATAGTTGAACCCCAATCAGTCTCCCACCGATCCAAGGTAAAATTGTAATCCTACGTCTCTGATCCCAGCAGGATACTGCGCACTTGATTCCCGTAGCTGATCTCACCCACAACTAAGAGTTGCTACGACCTAAAGTCGAAGACTTGATGACAAACAAATCTGTCTCACACAGACAAGTCTATCAAAGGATTAATCTGTCTCCCTCAGATAAACCCTAAAAGGTTTTGTTCCGTCTTTTGATAATAATAAAGGTGAACATGAACCAATTGATAATCCGGTCTTATATTCCCGAAGAACAACCTAGAGTTATCAATCACCTCACAACAATCTTAATCGTATAGTAGCGAAACAAGATGTTGTGGAATCACAAACGATGAGACGAAGATGTTTGTGATTACTTTTTATATCTTGCCTATCAGAGATATCAATCTCAAGCCAATCAATATGATTGTACTCGTACAATAGAAGATGCAAGATCAGATCACACAACTACGATAAAGTAGTATCGGTCTGGCTTCACAATCCCAATGAAGTATTTAAGTCGTTAACCTGGTTTTAGAAGAAGAAAACCAAAGGTTAAAGGAGAAACAACTCTAGCACGCAAACTAGTATCACACGTAAGGTGTGGGGATTAGTTTTGCATTGATGCTAGATGTCCCCTTATATAGTCTTTCAAATCAGGGTTTGCCATTAAGTTACCTTGGTAACAAAGCAATCAATATCGACCGTTAGATGAAAACCTGATTTAGATTCAAGCTAATATTTCTCAACCGTTAGATCAGAAACTTAGCTTGCTACACACAATTGAAATTCACACTTCTAGGTTTGTTAACCGTACCCAAACGTATGCACTTGTTGGTTCAATAATAGTTAACCAAAAGGTTAGCCATACGAGCATTTCATATCAACCATGTTCTTCTTCACCATAACTAGTTCACATGACTCAAATGAACTAGTTAGAGAGTTGTTCAATTGTAACGAATTCTTATGTAACTACACAAGATACAATTGAAGCAAAGATGATTTGATTCACTCGAATCGGTTCATGAACTTTTATAGCCACGGTTTGCAAACTGCATTCCTTAGTCTTTTTAAGTTTAAGTTCAGAAATCATCTTCAGATATGTAACCTTCTTAAGTTCGCATACTTAGTTCACGGACTTAAGTTACCGGGCAGAGTTTACAAATTCCAGCAGAAATTCTCGGGATGAGAATTTCGCCGGTTCGCGGACTTAGCTTCACGCATTAGTTTGTCAACTCCAGCAGAAATTCTCGGGTTTGAGAACTTCGGCAGTTCGCAGACTGAGTTCGCGGACTTGGCTCACACCATTCTTCCGGTTCTCTTGATCAACAAAGTTCGCAAACTTTGGTTCAAGGAATATGACTTATACATAAATGTGTTTCCACAACAATGCTTATGTCCACCATTGGTTATGTAATCTAAACTCTCATTCCAATCATTGAAACATTCTTCGTCAAAGCAATTTTCAAAGTGATTGAAACATATCATGAATTTCGTCACTAGGTAAAGATAAACTTGGTCGAAGCGAAAATCTTACAACATATTTCGAGATATAGATAGGCGAGGTATACTCGGTTCGAAATACCAACTGTGTATAATCAAAGTCTATATATAGCATACGACTTTTTGTCTCAAGAAGTAGGAGATAGAATAGATAGACTTTTTAGTGATATATAAGTTCAAGTTTTCACATACCTTTTTGTCGAGAAGTTCCACCGGTTCCTTGAGTAGTTCTTCTTCTTGTATGATGAATCGCCATGAAGTCCTTGAGCTCAACTACACTTTTTATCCTAGTCCGAGACTTATCTATAGTAGACTAGAAATCAAGACTTATAGTTTTGATCACTAACATTGACAAACATGCTTGAGATAGCAACGCATGCGAGTTCGACCCAGCAATGCTCTAACAATCTCCCCCTTTGTCAATTTTAGTGACAAAACTATCAATACATATGGAATATAAAAAATATAACAAAACTTTAGTAACTCCTATTCCACATGTCTAATCTTCAACGTTCCTCGAAATCTTTGTCATTTAGAAGTACTCCAATGATCCCAAAGGTTGTAAGTTTAGCATCACCGTTGTTGAAGATCCGTAGATATAAAAACGAGAAAACATAATTCTCGATCATTGTTATACAGTGTCATAGTATTATTACACAGTGTCAAAGTTCAATTGTATCACAACTTCAACAATAATACTATGGTGATATGTATCACTGCCCCTTAGTCAATACTCCATCTCACATGGAAACCACTCCCCCTTACACAATGATCCGAAAACCATATGTATTTGTAGTGTGAACTACATTTAAATTCTCCCCCTTTTTGTCAATAAAATTGGCAAAGTTACAAGAACGGGATCTTAATGAAATTTCCATAAGAGACATTTCATGACTAAAAGAAAAAAATACATACCAACTAATTTAAATGCAATCATAAAGCCGAATCTAAATGCATTCATCAAGGAGTTTAAAGATACAAGATAACCCCTCTAAAATTCCACAGCCGCACACCCCTCAAGATATGGCCATTAAGCACAAGTTCAAAAGAACTCTCCCCCATTTGATGTCATTCCCGAGAAAAAAACAACGAGCGACCTTAATTTCAAAAGAAAAGAAGGATTTCTATTAGACACCAAAACCATAAGAATGATTTTTATATCCAAAAACTCAATCAAATTAATCACAAGTAAACCCATTATTAATTTAATCTGAATACACAACCAAATTAAACACAAAAAGTTATCAATTTAATTGATTATGCTCAACATAAGTAAACTTACGGAGCTACGACTAAGTTCAACCATAAGGAATGATTAGCTTAACCGTTCATATACTCAACACAAGAAAAACTTATGGAGTAATAACTAAATAACCAAACAAGATGATTAATTTAGTTCATAATGCTCGACATATAGTACCTTACGGAGCAACAACAAACCCAATCAAAAATAATCAACTTGGTTGTTTAGTGCTCAACATAAGACACATTACCGAGCCTCACAGTATTACATAAAATATGGATCGGTAAAGATCAATACTGTGGAATACACAAGGACTCATTCTATCTTCCAACACTATTCGCATAACGACATTCAATAGACATAATCCTTGCAAACAAAAGATTTTAACCTCTCTTCCGTCAAAGATTGACAATATAGGCTTAACTTTTGTAATTGTCAAAATTCCATTCATTCTTTAACCAATACATGAATATCGATCATAAACGACTTTACTTTTGACAAAGTATGGGACAAACATAGTTCACGGACGTAAACACCAATATCCCATAACAAGTTGCAATATAACGAATCATAAAGATAAAATACTGCAAAAACATCCTCCAAATATTTTTAGAATTTTTTAAACCAAAACCTAAAAAAGAGCAAGAAGATGAAAAAATAATAGCTATGTGTAGTCACAATCATTGATATTCAAGCACTAGTTATTCTTCCAACTAAACCAAAAAGAAGACATACTAGGCAACAATGTCTTTGAGAAATTCTTTATCATTCCCGAACTCCTTGTCGTCAACAGCCATTGGTACATAAGGTTCGTGAAGATAAGAGTTAATATCAACAAACCTTCTTGGCTGGTGATGTCGAACCAGGGCTTTCTGAATTTCCAAAGATCTTAAAACGCAAGCCTTAATATCACGAATCTCCTTTCTTACTTCCTTCAACTCATCAAGAACATCGGAAAACTTGTGAGAGTTAGAAGGGACACCCCTTGGCTTTCTTTTATTCCTCCTTTTTCTTTTCAAGGACAGAGTTACTGGAGATATCTCTTTTCCCTTGATTGATGACTTAACAATCATGTTGACATCCTTTCCATCCAAAGACATGATGCTTAAGGGGACAATTATAAACAACTGATTTTTGTGAGTGGAATTCACAATCTCAACAAGCAGTCTTAATATATAAAGGATATCAGAGAGGAAAAAGGAATGTAGGGTTCGCAACCTTTAAACAGGTTCCTGGATGTCCAACTCTAAACCCTATAAAGAGTAGAATTGTCGATAATAACCCTTCCTTTTATTTGATATACATAAAAGAACAATCCAAAAAAAAAAACATTTCCTAAAGCCTGTGCATTCACAACCTTGTCTCTTTTGAACAAGCACATGAGACAAGATTCCCAAACAACAAAATTAATTTGTGCTGTGGGAACAACAATTTGTCCACCATTTTCCTCTTGAGAGGAATCCTCTGACCTCTGTCTATCAAAACGATTTGACCATGCTTTCTTCTCTAATGGTCTTATTTGTCTTTGGAAACTAACTTCTTAGACGAAGATAAAATCCTACATACCTCAACGGTCTTCTGAGCAAGTTTAAGCTTCCTTGCTAATCGATTTGCTCTTCGTTGAAGTTTGTTGGCGTGCCTCACTTGATGTTTGTACTTGTAACATCTTGATAGTTCATGACCCTTCTAAGAACAAAACGAGCACGTCAATCTTGAATAATATTCAGGCATCTGTGGTGTGACTGCAACTAGACACAAGGTAGATCCTGAAACATTACAAACATAGTTTCCAAAAGATGGGTCAATTGACTCTTCCATATTGATTGGGTTCTCTTCTTCACCGAAACCATCAAGGTTGATATATGTATTGCTACAATTATCAAAATCAATGTTTTCACATAGAAGACCGACACTTGTTTTCCTATCTTCATCAAAATCATAGATTTCAGACATCTCATCAAGTGTTACAACAAGACCTTTGTTCCCAGTGTATTTTCTACGATTTGGGCACTCGTTTGCAAAATGACCAAAACATTTACACTTAAAGCACTGTGGCATATCCTCGTCATCAGCCTCGTCAGCATCCCTGTTTTTTTAGGAGGAACACGATTGTGAGGTTTATCTGATGACATAGGTTTGTCTCTTGAAAACCGTTTACTTCTCTTCAATAGAAGATCCCTAAACTGTCTTGTGATCAAGGAGACTGTTTTGTCAAGATCTTCATCTGAAAAATCACTCTCAGACTGATCATCCTCAGAGACATAAACAATTTTACTCTTATCAAGTAATTTAGTGTTCTTTTGTGCTTTAAAGGCAACATCCTTTCCGATTTTGGATGTATGCTCATGGTCAAATATCTTTAGCTTTCCAACCAACGTATTTCTGGAAAGATTATCAAGGTTATTTCCCTCGACGATGACATGCTTCTTAGACTCGTATATAGATGGAAGCGATCTTAGAATTTTCATCACAATTTCCTTTTCAGGAATAGTCTTACCCAATGCAAAAGATACATTAACAATTTCAGACACTTTGTGATTAAACTCACCAAATGTATCTTCATCTGCCATACGAAGGTTCTCCCAATCACTGAAGTTACCTTCAAATACGGTTTCTAAGATATCCCAAGCATCTTTAGACCTAGTGCAATTAGACACATGGTGCTGAATATTTGGGGTAATGGCATGTATGATGGCATTCAAAGCGTCGGAGTTTTGCTTTGCAGCAAGTATCTCGGCAGGACTGTATTCACCAATATTCTTGGGAACGTTTACATCTCCAACTGCCACAACGGGAGCATCATAGCCATTAACAAAATATACCCATGATTGAAAATCACGTGCTTGAAGAAAAGCTCGCATAGCAATTTTCCACCATAAGTAATTAGAGCCATCGAAGACTGGTGGTACGTTATTAGAGATAGCACCTCTATCCATAGAGTCAGATCGCTACAAACACAGACTTGTAAGGTCTTAAACGTGTTTGCCTGCTCTGATACCAATTGAAAAAGCGGGGGTCTAACAACACCACCCAATATTTCGCTTAGCAATCTGTATGGACTAACTCCGAAATACTTTCTAGAGAATCAACTAGACAGTCAGACTCAATCTAGGTAAAAGTATCTCAAGGAGTTAATATCTCTATCTTGTTTTGATTTACTCAAGCTAATAGAAATCAGCGAGTCCTAATCAAATACAAGGAATTACTCGGATGGTACCAAAGACCAATATCCGAGGATCAATCAATGACAATCAACAACCAAAGGTTGGATTACTCTAATTGATGATCTAACACATAACCTGTATTATTTCAATTATAAAGATAAAACAATATAATGCGGAAACTGAAATAACACAGACACCAGAAATTTTGTTAACGAGGAAACCGCAAATGCAGAAAAACCCCGGGACTTAGTCCAGATTGAACACACACTATATTAAGCCGCTACAGACACTAGCCTACTCCAAACTAACTTCGGTCTGGACTGTAGTTGAACCCAAATCAATCTCACATTGATCCAAGGTACAATTATGCTCCTACGTCTCTGATCCCAGCAGGATACTATGCACTTGATTCCCTTATCTGATCTTACCCACAACTAAGATTTGCTACGACCCAAAGTCGAAGACTTTAATAAACAAATCTGTATCACACAGAAAAGTCTACGGTAATGGATAAATCTGTCTGCCATAGAAATACCTACGAGTTTTGTTCCGTCTTTTGATAAATCAAGGTGAACAAAAACCAATTGATAACCCGGACTTATATTCCTAAAGAACAGCTTAGTATTATCAATCACCTCACAATAATCTTGATCGACGCGGCGAAAGAAGATATTGTGGAAGCACAAACGATGAGACGAAGATGTTTGTGAATACTTTTATATCTTGCTTATCGGAGATATCAATCTCAAGCCAATCGTTACAATTGTACTCAACACGATAGAATCAGCAAGATCATATCACACAACTACAAGAAAGTAGTATCGGTCTGGCTTCACAATCCCAATGAAGTCTTCAAGTCGTTAACCTACAGGGTCTCGATAGAAACCTAAGTTTAAAGGAGAATCAACTCCAACTAATACAACTAGTATCACGCAGGAGGTGTGGGGATTAGGATTCCCAGTTTCTAGAGTTCTCCCTTATATAGTTTTTCAAATCAGGGTTTGCAATCAATGTTAGCTTAGTAACAAAGCATTCAATATTCACCATTAGATGAAAATCTGATTAGATTCAAGCTAATATCTTTCAACCGTTAGATCGAAAACTTATCTTGTTACACGCAAATGAAATGCACGTTTTTAGGTTTGTGTAACCGTAACCAAACATGTACATTTGTTGGTTCAACAATAGTTAACCAAATGGTTAGCCATATGAGCACTTCCATATTAACCATTTTCTTCTTCACCATAACTAGTTCAAATGACTCAAATGAACTAGTTAGAGAGTTGTTTAATTGCTTAGATCTTATAGAAGTATACAAGACACAATCGAAGAAAAAACGATTTGATTCACTCAAATCGATTCATGAACTTTATAGCCACGGTTTGCAAACTTGCATTCCTTAGTTAATATAAGTATAAGTTCACGAATAATCGTTTTTAGATATAACCAACCTAAGTACGCAGACTTGGTACGCGGACTTAAGTACTCGGAATAAGCTTGTAACAAGTTTACAAACTCCAGCAGATTTTCTCGGGAAGAGAACCTCCGACAGAACGTGGACTGGGTTTGCGGACTCTTGTTCCGGTTTTCCTGAGCAGCAAAGTAAGCATACTTTGGTTCAAGGAATAAGGACTTATACATATATGTGTTTCCACATAATGCTTATATCCAACAATGGTTATATAATCTAAACTCTCAATTCAATCATTGAAACATTCTTAGAGGACGTTATATAGTTGTTATTCACAAACCATTTTTCGTCAAAGCCATTTTTAAGTAATTAAAACATAACATGACTTTCGTCACTAGGTAAAGATGAACTTGGCCAAAGCGAAAGCTTACCAACACATATTTCGAGAAATAGATAAGCGAGATAAACTCGGCTCGAAATAGCAAATGTGTATCATCAAAGTCTATATAGCAAAACAACTTTTGTCTCAAGATAGGAGATAGAGTAGATATAATTTTGAATGATAGATAAGTTCAAGTCGCCACATACCTTTTAGTCGATGAAGTTCCACCAGTCCCTTGAGTAGCTCTTCGTCTTATATGATGATCGCCATAGAGTTCTTGAGCTCAACTACACTTTCTATCCTAGTCCGACACTTAGCTATAGTAGACTAGAAATCAAGACTTATAACTAGTTCATATGACTCAAATGAATTAGTTAGAGAGTTGTTCAATTGTAACGAATTCTTATATAACTACACAAGATACAATTGAAGCAAAGATGATTTGATTCACTCGAATCGGTTCATGAACTTTTATAGACACGGTTTGCAAACTGCATTTCTTAGTCTTTTTAAGTTTAAGTTCAGAAATCATCTTCAGATATATAACCTTCTTAAGTTTGCAGACTTAGTTCGCGGACTTAAGTTACCGGGCAGAGTTTACAAACTCCAGCAGAAATTCTCGGGATGAGAACTTCGCCGGTTCGCGGACTGGGTTCGCGGACTTAGCTTCACGCATTAGTTTGTCAACTCCAGCATAAATTCTCGGGTTTGAGAACTTTGGCAGTTCGTGGACTGAGTTCGCGCACTTAGCTCACGCCATTCTTCCGGTTCTCTTGATAAACAAAGTTCGCAAACTTTGGTTCAAGGAATATGACTTATATATAAATGTGTTTCCACAACAATGCTTATGTCCACCATTGGTTATGTAATCTAAACTCTCATTCCAATCATTGAAACATTCTTCGTCAAAGCAATTTTCAAAGTGATTGAAACATATCATGACTTTCGTCACTAGGTAAAGATAAACTTGGTCGAAGCGAAAAGCTTACCAACACATATTTCGATATATAGATAGGTGAGGTATACTCGGATCGAAATACCAACCGTGTATAATCAAAGTCTATATATAGCGTACGACTTTTTGTCTCAAGAAGTAGGAGATTGAATAGATAGACTTTTGAGTGATAGATAAGTTCAAGTCTTCACATACCTTTTTGTAGAGAAGTTCCAATGGTTCCTTGAGTAGTTCTTCTTCTTGTATGATAAATCGCCATCAATTCCTTGAGCTCAACTACACTTTCTATCCTAGTCCGAGACTTAGATATAGTAGACTAGAAATCAAGACTTATAGTTTTGATCACTAACATTGATAAACATGCTTGAGATAGAAACGCATGCGAGTTCGATCGAGAAATGCTCTAACACAAATTACCTCCCATTAGGAGAGAGCCGACGGAGGAGGAAATGGAGAATCCACGCTACTGTCGCTTTCATAGGTATGTCAGTCATCCAACAAGTGACTGCAAAACTTTGAAACACATATTTAAAGAGAAGGCCGATTCAGGGAACTGGGGACTGAAAGAGTACACAAGAATCCTCTCCCAAATAGAACCTTCACACCCTCTGAACAACCAGTCAAAGAAGCAGTTCAGTCATTGATCGAGCACATCTTTGAATTGCTTTATCTGTCAAAGGCTCAAAGGAAGGACATGTTCGCGGCTTTGAACCATATAGTGTCCGGGAAACGTCTGTCTATTCCAGAAGCACTCCCTGAACCTCCAGTCACTGACAAAGAGATGTATGACCGGGGACTTTTTACCACGGTCAATATCAATGGAAATGAATTCAGGAGAGCGTTGGTCGATGTTGGCATGACTGTCAATATTATCCCTTTGAAGACTCTCACAGCTGCAGGCATCACTCGACAAAAAGCCACTCATGCTCCAATTTCAGTCAGAGATAACGAAGGAATCTACAGGGATGCGTATGGTTACATCATTCTCAAAATGAAAACTAGTTCAACCCGGGCGGAAACCAAATTTCACATAATTAGGGAAAACCCAGGATATGATATGATCCTCAAACGTATGTGGATTCATGCTGAAAAGGTAACTCCAACACCTTCAATTGCACATTTCTTTGTTGAAGAAAGCTCTGATTCGGAAGAAATATAGGATACTCCATCGTTCGAGCATCTGGAGGAAATCAAAGCCTTGATGGAGCTAACGCAAAAACCTGAAGAAAATTCACATGCTTTCATCAAAAGGTTCCGCACTCAGGCAAGTCTTATTCCCCCTCATGCGTCCATTTTAAAACATATTGCTCTGGTCCGGGGGCTTCACACCACCAACAACTTAGCTGTTGCAAAGTGCTATGAATGGATAATCTCACCTCAGCAATATTTCACCAAGTGGTTGGACGCGGAGCCTCTCCGAATCGAGCATCTCACTGATACAGTCATTGCTGAAATAATGACCGAACATAACAAGCAGTATCCTAGATATTCTCCCTTGCACGAGTGTCCATATGTGCCGCAAAATTGGAAAGATCCACAAACATGGAATCCCATTGTACGAGGAATTTCGAACCAGTAGAAAATATTCAGGGCACGATCGATCAAGCCTAACAAATTTCATGAAGGGGATATAGTTCTTAAAGAAACTAAACGCAATCTCCATTCTGCAAGAAACTCTAACTGAGAAGGCCCTTTTATGATTGCTAAGTCGACGGCTGGAGGATACTACAAGTTGGCTGATATGAAGGGCAAGACGAGTGTACCAGTGATACATGAGAATTGTCTCAAAGCCTTTGACGCTCGAGACTGTTAGAGCATAGCTCGGTCAACCTCGCATGCGTTGCTATCTCAAGCATGTTTGTCAATGTTAGTGATCAAAACTATAAGTCTTGATTTCTAGCCTACATAGATAAGTCTCGGACTAGGATAGAAAAGTGTAGTTGAGCTCAAGGACTTCATGGCGATTCATCATACAACGACGAAGATCTATACAAGGAACCGTGGAACTTCATCAACACAAAGGTATGTGGAGACTTGAACTTATCTATCACTCAAAAGTCTATCTCTTCTATCTCCTACTTCTTATGAGACAAAAGTCGTATGCTATATAGACTAAATCATACACATTTGACATTTCGAGCTGAGCATTCATTGCTTATCTGTTATCTCGAAATCGTGTGTTGGTAAAGCGTTTCGCTTTGATCAAGTTTATCTTCACCTAGTGACGAAAGTCATGAAAAGTTTCAATCACTTTAAGAATTGCTCTGACATGAATCGGTCTGTGAATAACGGCTACACAGCGTCCTCTGAGAATGTCTCAATGATTGAAATGAGAGTTTAGATTACATAACATGTATTCCTTGAACCGAAGTTTTCGAACTTTGTTGATCAAGAGAAATCGGGAGGATTGTGGAATTGGCTTGCCAAGTCCGCGAACCCAGTCCGCGGACTCAGTCTGTGAGCTTTCGGAAGTTCTCGACCGAGAATTTCTGTTGGATTTTCCAAAACTCGTTTGTGTGCTAAGTCCGCGAACTCAGTCCGCCAACTGGCGTAAGTTCTCTTTCCGAGAAATTCTGTCGAGTTTCGAAAACTCAACCGATTAACTTAAGTCCGCGAACTTGTTTGTGAACTTAAGAGGTTATGATCTAAAGATGTGCTCTGAACATGAAACATTAAATTACTAAGGAATGCTTTATGCAAACTGTGGCTATAATGTTCACGAGCCGATTCAATCGAATCAAATCATCTTTGTTTTAATTGTGTATTGTGTAGTTACATAAGATCTCATAGCAATTGAACAACTCTTTAACTAGTTTATTTGAGTCAATTGAACTAGTTATGGTGAAGAAGAACAAGGTTAATATGAAATGCTCATATGGTTAACCTTTTGGGTTACTATGTTGAACCAACATACACGTACACGTTTGGGCATGGTTTTCACGAACCCAGTAAACGTCTACCCAAGTGTGTGTGACAAGCTAAGTTTTCGATCTAACGGTTGAGAAATATTAGCTTGAATCTAAATCAGGTTTTCATCTAACGGTGAATAAGGATTGCTTTGTAACTAAGGCAAAATCCTGATTTGAAAACTATATAAAGGTGACATCTAGCATTGTGCAAAACTAATCCCCACACGTCTGTGTGCTAATAGTGCGCCCGCTAGTGTCGATCTCCATTAACCTTTGATTTTATTCTCTAAAATAAGGTTAACGACTTAAAGACTTCATTGGGATTGTGAAGCCAGACCGATACTACTTTATCGTAGTTGTGTGATCTGATCTTGCATCTTCTATCGTACGAGTATAATCGATTGATTGGCTTGATATCGTGAGATTTCTCCGATAGGCAAGATAAAGAAGTCACAAACATCTTCGTCTCACTGTTTGTGATTCCTCGACAATCCGCTTGTGTAGTCAGGAAGGATTGTAGAGAGGTGATTGATTAATCTAGGCTGTTCTTCGAGAATATAAGACTGGATTATCAATTGGTTCCTGTTCACCTTGATTTCATATCAAAAGACGGAACAAAACCTAGGGTTTATCTGTGGGAGACAGATTTATCCTTTGATAAACTTTTCTGTGTGATACAGATCTGTTTATTATCAAGTCTGTGATTTTGGGTTGCAGCAACTCTTGGTTGTGGGTGAGATCAGCTAAGGGAATCAAGTGCGCAGTATCCTGCTGGGATCAGAGGCGTAGGATTACAACTGTACCTTGGATCGGTGGGAGACTGATTGGGGTTCAACTATAATCCAGTCCGAAGTTAGTTTGCAGTAGGCTAGTGTCTGTAGCGGCTTAATACAATGTATATTCAATCTGGACTAGGTCCCGGGGTTTTTCTGCATTTTCGGTTTCCTCGTTAACAAAGTTTCTGGTGTCTGTGTTATTTCTTTTCCGCATTACATTTTATATAATTGAAATAATACAGGTTGTGCGTTCGTGATCATCAATTGGAAATCCAACCGTTGTTGATTGATATTGATTGATCCTTGGACATTGGTCTTTGGTACCGTCCAAGTATTCCTTGTATTTGATAAAGACTCACTATTGTTTTAGCTTGAGTAAAAATCAAATCAAGAGAGAGATATTAACTCCTTGAGATACTTTTATCTTGATAGAGTCTGACTGTCTAGTCGATTCTCTAGCAAAGTATTTCGGAGTTAGTCCATACGGATTGCTAAGCGAAATATTGGGTGTTGTTGTTAGACCCCCGCTTTTTTGATTGGTATCATAGCAGGCAAACACGTTTAAGACCTAACAAGTCCGTGTTTGTAGCGATCTGACTCTATAGACAGAGGTGTTATCTCTATTAACATACCACCAGTCTTCGATGGCTCCAATTACTTATGGTGGAAAATTGATATGCGAGCTTTTCTTCAATCGCGTGATTTTCAATCATGGGTATATGTGGTGAATGGTTATGATGCTCCCGTTGTTGCAGCTGGAGACAGAACTGTTCCCAAGAATATTGGTGAATATAATGCTGCCGAGATTCTTGCTGCAAAGCAGAATTCTGAAGGGTTAAATGCTATCATACATGACATTTCCCCAAGTCTTCAACACCATGTGTCTAATTGCACCAGGTCTAAAGATGCTTGGGATATCTTAGAAACCGTATTTGAAGGAAACTCTAGTGAAAAGGAAGCTAGGTTTCAAAACCTTAATTCCGATTGGGAGAACCTTCGTATGGCAGATGAAGAAACATTTGATGAGTTTAATCACAAAGTGTCTGAAATTGTTAATGCATCTTTTGCATTGGGTAAGACTATTCCTGAAAAGGACATTGTGATGAAAATTCTCAGATCGCTGCCATCTAGATACGATTCTAATAAGCATGCCACGTTGAGGGGAATAACCTCAATAATCTTTCCAGAAACACCTTGGTTGGGAAGCTACATATCTTTGACCATGAGCATACATCCAAAGTCGGTAAGGATGTTGCCTTTAAAGCACAAAAGAACACTAAATTACTTTCCAAAGGTAAAAGTTTTCATGTCTCTGAGGATGATCAGTCTGAGAATGATTTTTCAGATGAAGGCCTTTACAAGTCGGTCTCCTTGATGACAAGACAGTTTAGGGATCTTCTGTTGAGGAGAAGTAAACGGTTTTCAAGAGACAAACCTCACGGTCGCGTACCTTCTAAAAACAGGGATGTTGACGAGGCTGATGACGAGGACATGCCTCAGTGCTTTAAGTGTAAGGGTTTTGGCCATTTTGCTAACGAATGCCCAAATATAGCTGTAACACTTGATGAAATGTCTGAAACCTATGATTCCGATGATGATAGGAAATCAAGTGTAGGGCTCCTTGGTGAAAACATCGATTTTGATACTTGTAGCAATACATATATCAACCTCAATGGGTTCGGGGAAGATGGAAACCCAATCAAGATGGAAGATTCTCTAACTGGAAACCCTGTCAGTAATGTTTCAGGATCTACTGTATGTCTAGCTGCTTGCACATCTCAGATGCTTGAATACTTTCCAAGTTTGACGTGCTCGTTTTGTTCGATGAAGGGACACGAACTATCAAGGTGTTACATGTACAAGCACCAAATAAGGCACGCCAGCAAACTTCAACGAAGAGCAGATCGATTAGCAAGGAAACTAAAACTTGCTCAGAAGACCGCAGAGGTATGTAGGATCTTATCTTCGTCTAAGAAGTTGGTTTCCAGGGATAGAGTAAGACCATTTGAAAAGAAAGTATGGTCGAATCGTTTTGATAGACAGAAGTCTGAAGATTCCTCCCTTGAGGAAAAAGATGGACAAATCGTTGTTCATCGCAACACAACTTGATTGTGTTGTTGGGAAAATCTTGTCTCATGTGCCTGATCGAAAAGAGACAAGATTGAGTGATGTTTCAGGCTTCAGTAAAGTTTTTCCTTCTTTTCTTAGATTTGTTATTTTCTGTCTATCAAATAAAATAAAGGGTTATTATCGACAAATCTACTCTTTATAGGGTTTTAGAGTTGGGCGTATACGAACCTGTCAATAGGTTTCGAACCTTAATTCCTTTTTCCTTTTTGACATCCTATATAAGATTGCTTGTTGAATTAAGTGATTCAATCACACAAATCCAGTTGTTTATAACTGTTCTCAAAGCACCATGTCAGATGGAAAGGATGTCAACATGATTGTTAAATCTTCAATCAAGGAAAAATAAAAATCTCCCGTTTCTAAGTCCATGAAAAGAAAAAGAAGGAATACAAGAAATCCCAGGGTTGTGCCTTCTAACTCTCAGAAGTTTTACGATGTTCTTGATGAGTTGAAGGAAGTAAGAAAGGAGATTCGTGAAATAAAGGCTTTTGGGTCAAAGTCCTTAGAAATTCAGAGAGCCTTGGTACGACATAATCAGCCAAGACAGTTCGTTGATATAAACTCTTATCTTCGTGAACCGTATGTTCCAATGGCTGTTGACAACGAGGAGTTTGGGGATGATGCTGAATTTCTCAAAGGCATTGTCACATAGGATGTCTTCTTTTTGGATTAGTTGGAAGAATAACTAGAGCTTTGAATAGCGATAATTGTGACTACACATAGCTATTTTTGTTTTCATCTTCTTATGTTATTTTTTTAAGTTTACTGGTATTAAATTCTAAAAATATTTGGAGGATGATGTTTATTGCAGTATTTTAATGGTTTGTGATATTGCAATATTTTTATGGGATATGTATTGTTTACGTCCGTGAACTTGAAGGTCCCATATTGCAGTCAAAAGTAAAGGCGTTCATGAATCGGTATTCGTATTGATGAAAGGACGAATGGACTTTTGACATATACAAAACTTATGCCTATGCAATCATGTATTTGATGGAAAATAGGATAAATTATTTTGTTCAACAAGGATAAAGTCTATTATGTCATTGTGATGGAAAATAGAATAGATCCTTGTATGTTATCCACGGTATTGATCTTCATTGATCCATTTTATTATGTTTTACCGTGAAGGCTCCATTGTGTGTCTTATGTTGAGCACCTTACAACTAAGTCGATTTACCATGGCTTTGTTGGTTGTTCCATAAGATGTTATATGCCGAGTATTAGAAACTAAATTAATCAACTAGTTTGGTTATTTAGTTAGTACTCCATAAGTCTTATTTCTTATGTTGAGTACATGTATGGTTAAGGTTGTCATATTCTATGATGAACTTAGTCGGGGTTCCATAAGTTCTCTTATGTTGAGCCCAAAATAATTTAATTGATTACTTCGGTGATTAGTTTGGTTGTTTGTATTCCAATTAGATTAATTATAGGTTCTCTTGTAATTAATCTAGTTGAGTTTTCATATATTCCACAAGTTCTTGTGTTGAGTATATGAAAGGCTACAATATCATGTTCTTTGGTTAATGTAGTCATATATTCCGTAAGGTTTTCCTTATGTTGAATATTTGAACGGTTAAGTTAGTCATCTCCATATAATTGACTTAGTCGTAGCTCCGTGAGTTTACTTATGTTGAGCACTTTCAATTAAACTGATCACTTTTGTGGTTTGATTTAGTTGCGTATTCCGATTGAATTAATCATGGGTTTACTTGTGGTTAATTTGGTTGAGCTTTGGATATAGAAAATCATTCCTATGATTTTTGGTGTCCAATAAAAAAATCCTTCTTTTCTTTCGAAATTAAGGTCGCTCTTGTTGTTCTCTCGGGAATGACATCAAATGGGGGAGAGTTCTTTTGAACTTGTGCTTAACGATAATATCTTGCAGGGAGTGCGGCTGTGGAATTTATAGGGGTTATCTTGTATCTTAAAACTCCTTGATGAATGCTGTTAGCTTCGGCTATTAGATTGCATCTAAGTAAGTTGGTATGTATTTTTCTTTTGGTCATGAAATGTCTCTTGTGGAAATTTCATTATGATCCCATTCTTGTACCTTTGCCAATTTTATTGACAAAAAGGGGGAGAAATATTGTAGTTCACACTACAAATACATATGGTTTTCGGATCATTGTGTAAGGGGGAGTGGTTTCCATGATCGAGATGGAGTATTAACTAAGGTGGAGTGATACATATCACCGTAGTATTATTGTTAAAGTCGTGATACAATTGGACTTGATGTTATATAATAATACTGTGACACTGTATCATAATGATCGAGAATCTCGATTTCTCTCATTGTTATAGCTACGGATCTTCAACAACGATGGTGCTAAACTTACAACCTTTGGGATCATTGGAGTACTTGGAAGGACGAAGATTTCAAGGAACGTTGAAGATTAGACTATGAAATAGGAGCCACTAAAGTTTATCTTTTTTGTATTCCATATGTATTAATAGTTTTGTCACTAAAATTGACAAAGGGGGAGATTGTTAGAGCATAGTTCGGTCAACTTTACATGCGTTGCTATCTCAAGTATGTTTGTCAATGTTAGTGATCAAAACTATAAGTCTTGATTTCTAGCCTACATAGATAAGTCTCGGACTAGGATAGAAAAGTGTAGTTGAG
This sequence comes from Papaver somniferum, assembly GCF_003573695.1. NCBI lineage: Eukaryota > Viridiplantae > Streptophyta > Magnoliopsida > Ranunculales > Papaveraceae > Papaver > Papaver somniferum. The sequence goes on from NC_039360.1 coordinate 115,460,699, forward strand.
CTCAAGGACTTCATGGCGATTCATCATACAACGACGAAGGTCTATACAAGGAACCGTGGAACTTCATCAACAAAAAGGTATGTGGAGACTTGAACTTATCCATCACTCAAAAGTCTATCTCTTCTATCTCCTACTTCTTATGAGACAAAAGTCGTATGCTATATAGACTAGATCATACACATTTGACATTTCGAGCTGAGCATTCATTGCTTATCTTTTATCTCGAACTCGTGTGTTGGTAAGGCGTTTCGCTTTGACCAAGTTTATCTTCACCTAGTGACGAAAGTGATGAAAAGTTTCAACCACTTTGAGAATTGCTCTGACGTGAATCGGTCTGTGAATAACGGCTACATAGCGTCCTCTGAGAATGTCTCAATGATTGAAATGAGAGTTTAGATTACATAACCATGTATTCCTTGAACCGAAGTTTTCGAACTTTGTTGATCAAGAGAAATCAGGAGGATTGTGGAATTGGCTTGCCAAGTCCGCAGACTCAGTCCGCGAACTGTCGGAAGTTCTCGACCGAAAATTTCTGCTGGATTTTCCAAAACTCGTTTGTGTGCTAAGTCCGCGAATCAGTCCGCAAACTGGCGGAAGTTCTCTTTCCAAGAATTTCTGCTGAGTTTGGAAAACTCAACCGATTAACTTAAGTCTGCGAACTTGTTTGTGAACTTAAGAGGTTATGATCTAAAGATGTGCTATGAACATGAAACATTAAATTACTAAGGAATGCTTTATGCAAACCGTGGCTATAATGTTCATGAGCCGATTCAATCGAATCGAATCATCTTTGTTTCAATTGTGTCTTGTGTAGTTACATAAGATCTCATTGCAATTGAACAACTCTTTAACTATTTCATTTGAGTCAATTGAACTAGTTATGGTGAAGAAGAACAAGGTTAATATGAAATGCTCATATGGTTAACCTTTTGGGTTACTATGTTGAACCAACATACACGTACACGTTTGGGCATGGTTTTCATGAACCCAGTAAACGTCTACCCAAGTGTGTGTGACAAGCTAAGTTTTCGATCTAACGGTTGAGAAATATTAGCTTGAATCTAAATCAGGTTTTCATCTAACGGTGAATAAGGATTGCTTTGTAACTAAGGAAAAACCCTGATTTGAAGGTTATATAAAGGAGACATCTAGCATTGTGCAAAACTAATCCCCACATGTCTGTGTGCTACTAGTGCGCCCGCTAGAGTCGATCTCCATTAACCTTTGATTTTCTTCTCTAAAATCAGGTTAACGACTTAAAGACTTCATTGGGATTGTGAAGCCAGACCGATACTACTTTATCGTAGTTGTGTGATCTGATCTTGTATCTTCTATCGTACGAGTACAATCGATTGATTGGCTTGATATCGTGAGAGTTCTCCGATAGGAAAGATAAAGAAGTCACAAACATCTTCGTCTCACTGTTTGTGATTCCTCGACAATCCGCTTGTGTAGTCAGGAAGGATTGTAGAGAGGTGATTGATTAATATAGGATGTTCTTCGGGAATATAAGACCGGATTTTCAATTGGTTCCTGTTCACCTTGATTTCATATCAAAAGACGGAACAAAACCTGAGGTTTATCTGTGGGAGACATATTTCTCCTTTGATAGACTTTTCTGTGTGAGACAGATCTGTTTATTATCAAGTCTGTGATTTTGGGTTGCAGCAACTCTTGGTTGTGGGTGAGATCAGCTAAGGGAATCAAGTGCGCAGTATCCTGTTGGGACCAGAGGTGTAGGATTACAACTGTACCTTGGATCGGTGGGAGACTGATTGGGGTTCAACTATAGTCCAGTGCGAAGTTAGTTTGCAGTAGGCTAGTGTCTGTAGCGGCTTAATACAGTGTGTATTCAATCTGGACTAGGTCCCGGGGTTTTTCTGCATTTGCGGTTTCCTCTTTAACAAAATTTCTGGTGTCTGTGTTATTTCTTTTCCGCATTATATTTTATATAATTGAAATAATACAGGTTATGCGTTCGTGATCATCAATTAGAAATCCAACATTTGGTTGTTGATTGATATTGATTGATCCTTGGACATTGGTCTTTGGTACCGTCCAAGTATTCCTTGTATTTGATAAAGACTCGCTATTGTTTTATCTTGAGTAAAAATCAAATCAAGAGAGATATATTAACTCCTTGAGATACTTTTATCTTGATTGAGTCTGGATGTCTAGTTGATTCTCTAGCAAAGTATTTCGGAGTTAGTCCATACAGATTGCTAAGCGAAATATTGGGTGGTGTTGTTAGACCCCCGCTTTTTCAGAGACATTCAGCGTTTTGGGGTGTTATATGTTCGAGGCACGAACGAACGCTCGAGACACCTATTGCATTTTAGGATTTTCTTTCACCTGTATTTTCAATTCCTCCAAAACGTTTGCAATACTTGCATCCAGAATTTGAATTCAACAGTTTATCAAAGTTCTTTTTATTTAAAGAAAAATCTTTATCAAATCTAAAAGAAAATCCTCAATCAATCACTTATCCAAAACCAATAAAAAAAATCAAAACCAAGATAAAACCTCACATCTCTCAGAAGTTCAAGGTTCAAGAGATTATGGAAAGGAAACTAAAGGAAATCAGCAAAGTAAGATTTCAATTCGTCTGCATTCTTCAAGACTTGCAAAGGCGCCTTCTCCAGCTCTAGCTCTTCGGTCAATCTAGCAATCTTGGCCTCCTTCTTCACCACAGCATCACTGGTAAAAGGTACATTGTTCTCAATCGCATGCTTGATAATGTTAATCTTTTTACGAAGCCACTTTACATTAAAGCCAAGCTCCTCAGATTTTCCTAGGTTATACTCCCAATCAAAGAGTATATCTTGGGTAACAATACTTATAGCTCTGGTTTGTATATCATCTATGACACGCAGGATAGCTCATACTTTCATTGTCAAGAAGTAACTGCGTTTGGGGTCTTTTGTAACAACAATGTGACCATACATCTTCCATATCTTCTTATACATGTTAGCATATCCAATGGGAACGCTGAATCCACCAACTGGTGTATGATATGGGAGTAACTCACCGAATGGAGGATCGCAAACAATCCCTGCATTAGGGTATTTGTGCACTACTATGCGATTCTCAATTATTGGAGCAACTTCAACAGTCATGGAAACGGTTTCTTCTATTGCTGGAGCAGTCTCTTCTACTCTTGACTCGGTTTCTTCCATCGCTGAAGCAACAACAATTGGAGTTTCGGTCTCCTCAACGGTTTCGGTAACGTCCTTCTCATGGATCTGAAGTTCAGAGATGGTTGTCTCATTATCAATAACCCCGAGGTTGCTCGAATCATCATTATTAGCTTCATCATGCGCAACTCCATCGTTTTCCACCTAATACAACGAGAATATGGATTAGAGGTTTTCAAGCTTGGAATTTAAATGGTAATCATAAATTTCAGAAATAAAGTCAAATGACATCATCAAGATACTTCATTATGTATCCAAGATGCAAGCAAATGACAAAATATCACAAATGGGCGTTTTACGGCAAGCCTGTCTGAAGTGATTTTATACTGCCCTGTACAAAGCGGCGATCTGGGAGCAATTGGTAAGGAATCTAAGGTTGAGTCATATACCATTGTCTTCGTATGGATGTTCTCTACAACATATAAAATTTCATAATAATTGTATAAACGATCAAAGAGATGTGTTCGAAACATTAGACTACATGCCAGCTGATTTTTTTTTTTTGAAAGTCTCCTGGAAGTTTACTGTTTCGCCTATTTCGTCCCCTAAACATGCTCAAAACTCAAGAAGCTTCTTTACTAAAGCTTGGAAATTTCCTGGTCATGAGAAAACTGGGGTAAACCGTAAAAATCCGACATCGGACAAAGATTCTACAACATTTTTACTAAGAGGCTGAATTCTGGATTTTCTGGTGACCTATTTTGGCAAAATTTCTCGTATATTCACATGGATTCTCGTTCGTTCATTCACAAATCAACAATTTCATACTTCTATGAAGAGAGTATAGGAGGAACACTTACCTGAGGGGTTTCGAAGCCGCTCGAAGGATTGATGTTATCGAAACCATGATTAGTAGCATTATTATCTCCATTCGGTTCCGGGTTTTGAAGGTTCTCCACCTCCTCATTCCCCAGGGAAGAACGTGCATCATCAATGTGTTGTTTATCCATAATAATCTCCTCCTGGATACATCAACAATAATTATTATTATTTCATTCAAAGAGATGTCATGATCGCTTGCACGAAAGAGATACTTACATCAACTTCTTCATCAGCGCTGGATTCCTAAATTGTTTGCCCCGGAGCAAGATGAAGACCGTCAATGATCGATGGAGCGAAATTATGAAATAAATTAACAAATATTTTTTTTTGTGATCTGATCGCTGTCGTATGCGTCAAAAATAAAAATACTTTCTCAAAACTTAAAATATATAATATAGCAAGGGTAAGAAAGGATCGTTCCCACAGAGAGGACTAGGTTGTCAATATGTTTTGGTATCTTAAGCAAACAATGGGGGGATGTTTTTGTTTTTATGAAACTAAAAATAAATAAAAGCAAACAATAAAGGTAGACGAATCAAATAGAGGATGAGAAAATATTGGTTACGGATTTCATCTTCATTCACAAACACGTTTTCTACACAATAACTAGAATTGATATTTTAATCTCAACTTTTATCAAAGGCCCTAGGATACCTTGATCGCAAGAATATCCCGCTAATTTCCTCTTATCATCAACAAACACATTAAAAAATACGAATATGATTTCTACCTAAGAGAACAACCTAACGTGTAAAAGCACTAATCAAGTTTAATTCCCTAGATGCATTAAGTTTTATGAAATCAGGCCAATCAATGCAAACGAACGTGTAAAAGCACTAATCCGTTTTAACAAAGGTTATAATCCACTTGTGACTACTAGGATGTATCACTACAAGCAATAATCACAATTATGCTACTTGTATTCAAGGTGTATCACGATTACGTATAATAAACCATAAACTAGCAATAAATATGATTACGAGTTCTACCAATTTGCAACTTGACAAAAATAACAATCAATCATACATGGCGATATTTCTAGCGAATCATAATCGACAAAACATGGAGACAAAACTAATTTATTGAATAAATATCATGGTTGGAACTCCAACTTATTCCTTAACCAAAAGAGAATTATCTAAACATGTGAGTGGAGTTCATAACAAGAAGGAAAAGAAAACCTATCATATTTCTAAACCCTAGAACAAAGTATAAGAAGAGATGATAAGATCCAAGTTGAATAGAGAAAGGTTTTCTTTTATATCCTTCCTTCTGTGACCAAGTAAGTTTAGGTCACAGTCAAAACTGAATCTCTGAAAGCCCATCAGTCAGGTCCAAGTCCATCTAATTAAGTACTGGATCGGTGACTAACTCACTGATTTGACTCGCCTGAACACCGACTCAGACGGAGTTTCCTCTGTTTCTGTGCGATTACCGACCAAATTCCTGGCCATTCTTTCAGTCCCTGCGTCTGTATCAATCCTAGCATTCATCTACTCATACACATTAGCTTCAAACCTCAGTAGCATTGGTCTGTCTTGTCTTGCTTATCTCGCAGGTTCACCAGTAACTCCATTCCGTGCTGCAATCTCGCACAATCCACCACCTCCAATTCACCCTGCAGCTTCAACTGCAACATAACTCTACCTGCACCAGTTGCATTGCAGCTGCTATTCCATTCATACACAACCCATTCAATCAGACTCACTGCCATTCAAGCCCAAGACATTCACTCATTTCACAACTGCTCTGTCACATACTGTAAGCATTACAGTTCAACCACACAAACACGACCAGCTTTTGTACCTGCAATCTCAGCTTCCTGCAATCCATTTACCCATTCTGCACTCTCTCTTCTCAGGTTTCTTGCTTAATTCTCAGGCACTCAGCTACAGCTGCTATTTCCACCTGCAATCACCTGCAACTCGAGCCATATCCCTTTTCTTCCCATCTCAAGAACTCGCCAGCAACAGAACCACATCAATTTACATCCTCAGCTTCGTCACTTGCAATTTCAGCTCTTGTATTAGTTGCGGCTTCAACTGCCGTAGATTCCTCAACTCACAAACTCAGTAATTCCCTCCATATCGGCTTCATTGAAGCGCCACTTCTATAGTATCTTCAACAGTTCTACCAACACTGCAGACCCTTGTAACCACCATAGTTCTTCTAAGCATCCAGTCCACACCAATCTCAACTATTTGAGATTCAATTCCACCACTGCACAGCTGCACCTACCAATTATAAGTCATGCCCTAAACTCCTCAACGCAACCAACTGCAGCTGCACCAACATCTTAACTCGCAATTCCAGTTCAACCCAGCATTAACAGACATAACCTCAAGCCTGTAATCCAACTTCTCCTTTCGCAGCTCTGCACCTGCACAAGCTAGTGTTGCTTCAAATTCATATCACCTTCATTAGCTCAGAATCATAATCAACTTCTTCTCTGCTGAGTGCACCAGAGTTGCACCTGTAACACCACAACCCATTCTAAACAGCACCACCAGTTCCGCTTGACTGTAATCTCTGTCATTCTTCTTTAGCTCTCAGCCGTGACTGCACTCCAATTCAGCAGAAACTCTAACTCCAACCAACACCACAGTGTCATATCCTTCTCTGCACTACTGCCACCAAAAACTGCAGATGTGAGTACTCTCTGCAACGTTTCTTACTGCCATAACCAGACTCCATTCATTTCTACCAAGTACAATACCATCTCAGGAAAACCGGTAACTGTAACTAGCTGAACCCATGAATCAACATCATCAAGAACCCATCTCGGCTTTTAAACTGCACCACCAATGCCTCCGCTATCTCTGCAGCTTCAACTGCCAATTCATTGCTATATCATCTCAGCACCACCTGTAGCTGCTCACTGGCCATCATTGGCAACATCAACACACTGCCATTGCAACCATCTTTCCACCAAATTCATCCACCAGTGACTCAAATCCATCTCCACCTTTGAAGCAGCACTCAAACAACAGTAACAAATCTCTATTTTCTTCATTATCTCGGCTTCAAGATCAGAATCAACCCGTTTCAGCAGAAGCCCTAGTTTTCAATTTCTAACTTCAATTTCTTCTTAGAGTTGTTCTTCACTGGAACCCTAACTTCAAGCTCATCTTGAACAACAACAACCTCAATCCCTCAATCTGCTTGTCTTCTATCTCACAGCCAACCTACACATACATCTAATTCACTCCAAATCCATTGTAACCACCAGCAGATTCGATCGAAACCCCATCTAAATCTTCTCGTTTTTCTCAGTATCAAAACCACTCCCAGATTCAACACATGAGATCCCCTTTCTCTCTTGTTCACAGTAAATTCTTCGTCTCTGTAACATCTTCCATGTCTCATTGGTGATGAACTGAACCCAATTTCTCTCGTCGTTACAACAGCCATCTCTCCTCTCACAGCTTTGATCATTTCTCTTTCTTTCTCAATTTCAGGTGCAGCTCTGTCCTCTCTAAATTTCAGATAGATGTAATGAAAAGAACAAATCCCAATTAAGGGTTATGTACTGAAACTGGCACGGCTATAGGCACCCAGTGACTCAGATAAGGGATGCACAGAATTCATTTGGCCTGTCAGTTTCAGGGAACCGATTGCCTAATGGCTTCCTTGCTCAACTGTCAGTTGCGCGGAACTGACATCTAATTCTTCATCTCCTTTGGTGCATAATCTTAGCTTGCTCCAAGTATCACTCGTCCGTGAATTGACCTTTATGGTTCCAAATGGACAATTTCTCTTTCTTTTGCTCCAAATGACTCCAAAGTACCTAAATACTCAAAAGTAAACATAAGATACATAATTCACACGAAAACTCGCCAAGAAAGCATAAACAATAGATAAATATTAAGGCGTTTACAACACCTATCAAATTCCCCCACACTTAGACTTTGCTAGTCCTCGAGCAAATCAAACAAAACAATTCGATAATATACATACAACTCCGTGTCGTCGAGGCTACGGTCACACTTAGCACGTATAACAAGCCTTTAAACCCCTAGGTGTCCCTAGTGGACGAGTTATAGTCTCGTGAGGGCTTACTAGAGATATACCCACAAAACCTACTTTTCCAACTTACTAGTTCTCTGAAATGATAGCATCCAACGCGCTAAGAAGACATAAAGATTCTGCACACTAGTCATAAGAAGTTAGACACATATATGAACACAATCTCATCCTTCAAAGTTGAGAGAGAAATAATCATCCCTTATCGAAAGAATCCAGGTTCGGAGTGATCAAAAGTCTCGACTCTGCCTCACTAGAAAGGGTTTTATGAAGTTGCTCTCAATAATAATAGCTTTTTATGGGTCATACATGTGTCTAGGTAGGAATGAAGAGAGAATCCCGTGACACGTTGAATAGTAGGAAGGCCAAACCCTCCGAGTTGTTTTGAAAACCCACATCTTTTATTTATTTCGAAAATCCTTTTTTTTGACGATCTCTAAGAAAGGAAATCAACCACTTAATGAAGGTGGGAATATGCATACTTACCTTGTTATCCGTTCGACGTGCAGTTAGCACCACTCTCACAGCATCCATAGAAACGTCTTCGGTCTTCAATCCTTGTCTTCATCTTCGTCTTCGGTTTTCAACTCTTGATGATGAAATCTTGAACTTCGTAGAATCTTGACAATGTGATTCTTTCCTCTAATTCCTTGTTGCTTGAAACTTCATCGTGGATATTTCTTCTTCTATTGGCTTTATTGAAAGAACAAAACTAAAAACAAACCAAAATGATACAAACCCAAAATATAATACAAAAGATTTTTCTTGTCTTTTTTTTTTTTTTTTTTT